>NC_000081.6:14523778-14869278 GCF_000001635.26 Mus musculus
AATGATTACATACTTTTAAATTCCTATATACTCAAGGGTACTACTCCTGAAAAATTGTACTAAATGTCAACTTTAATTATAAAACTGAAGAAACTATTAATTATTAATCAATACAATTTTAGAGGCTTTTGAGAATTTGAGAATCTCTCAAATCCTACTCAAATCATTTTTTCCTACTTTCAATGTATCTAGCTATATTAAGGCTCAAAAAATATATTTGTTACTGACATTTCTATATTCTTTATAAAGCCAGCATATGTCTCTTAAGGAATAATGAATATTAATATTATAAAGAAATGATGGATCACCCTCAGGGTTTTATGATAAAACATTTAAAAATGTGTTGATATTATTTCACTCAAACAAATATGAACAGAAAATATCTTACAGATTACACGTGTTAGCTGTGTTATGCTATATGATCAATTACTCTCTTTGTCTCTCTCTCTCTCTGTCTCTATTCTATCTATCTACCTACCTATCTATCTATCTATCTATCTATCTATCTATCTATCTATCTATCTATCTATCTATCTACCTACCTACCTACCTATCTATCTATCTATCTATCTATCTATCTATCTATCTATCTATCTATCTATCTATCTATCTATCTATCAACCATTCTATCTATCTATCTATCTATCTATCTATCTATCTATCTATCTATCTATCTATCTATCTATCTATCTACCTAACTATCTATCTATCTATCTATCTATCTATCTATCTATCTATCTATCTATCTATCTATCTATCTATCTATCAACCATTCTATCTATCTATCTATCTATCTATCTATCTATCTATCTATCTATCTACCTAACTATCTATCTATCTATCTATCTATCTACCTATCTATCTATCTATCTATCTATCTATCTATCTATCTATCTATCTACCTACCTACCTACCTACCTATCTATCTATCTATCTATCTATCTATCTATCTATCTATCTATCTATCTATCAACCATTCTATCTATCTATCTATCTATCTATCTATCTATCTATCTATCTATCTATCTATCTATCTACCTAACTATCTATCTATCTATCTATCTATCTATCTATCTATCTATCTATCAACCATTCTATCTATCTATCTATCTATCTATCTATCTATCTATCTATCTATCATCTACCTATCTATCTACCTATCTATCTATCTACCTATCTATCTATCTATCTATCTATCTATCTATCTATCTATCTATCAAACAATCCACTTTTGTCATACTGCTTGAGATCCAGTGAGTAGGCAGGACAGAGGTCTGTATCTTCTGGAGGTGTTTATTCTCATGCTGTTGATAGAAGGTATTTTCTTGCTCTTTTGGAAATGAGATGCAGGTTATGAGATTCAGGTTAGTTCTTTACTTTTTCATGAGATGAGTCTCAAGTGAAAGCTGCTTATATTCTACACATATTAGTATTTTGGTTGGCAGGCTGATTGAAAGAGATGTGTCTTTAAATGTCTGCAGGTACCACTAGATTTGATAGGAATTATAGAAGGAACAAAATAATAAAAGGGGATTCTCTATCCTTTGAAGACTGGCATACCATACTCTCTGATCTTGGAAATCATCATTTGAGTTTTTTTGACATGTAAGGATAGCAGTCTCCCAAAACTTCAATTTTAATTTTTATTTCTTAAAAATGTGTGTGGCGTGCATGTGTGTATGTGTGTGTGTTATGTACATTTGTGTCTACATGTGGGATCTGTGGATCTGTGACTATGGGTATGCTTTTGTATCTTCATGGGTCTGTGTGTGATTTATATTTGGTGTGTGTGTGTGTGTGTGTGTGTGTGTGTGTGTATGTATGATTTCTGTCCAGGCAACCAAGCACTTGTGCAATGTCATGTGTGTGAAGTACAGAGACATTTCAGAGTCAGTTCTATCTTTCCACAGTGGGTTCTATGTTCTGGGAATTTGATGGTGTGAATACAAATGATCCTCATATCTCATATATTTAAATGCTTGGCCATCATGTGGTGGTACTACTTGAGAGGAATTAGGATGTATGACTTTGTTTGAATAGGTATGGCCTTGTTGATGTAAATGAGTCACTTGGGGGGTGGAGTTTCCAAAGCTCAAGCTAGTCCCTCTCTCTCTCTCTCTCTCTCTCTCTCTCTCTCTCTCTCTCTCTCTCTCTCTCTGTCTCTTACCTATCTTTCCTACTCTGCTTACTGTCTGTGCATCAAGATATAAAGGTCCCAGCTACTACACAATTTCCATGTCTGCTTGCATGCAGACATTCTCACTAGAAAAATGAAAAGTGACTAAATCTCAAAAATTGTAAGCAAACTGTAATTAGAAGTTTTGTTTTTTTTTATAAGAGTTGCTATGCTCATGACTTCTCTTCACCTCAACAGAACACAGACTAAGGCAAGATTACACTCAGGTCATCATACTTGTCCAATAAGCAGTTCTAGCTACTTACTCATCCCCCATGCCTTGTTTCCAGATATCTGATTTCAAATTTCAAAATGAAAGTCACTGCATTGCCTTCCATGGTTCATGAGTGCTTTAAATTGGGCAGAACACTGGTATTAGCTGTGTGGAATGTAACTCTATTGCTGCTTGTGTTCGGAGGTTCCTCTCAGAGCCTGAGGACACTTTCCATAGCTTCTGCAGGGACTCCTGAGTTACATGAAAGATGAGAATTTCATAAGAGCTGGAGGGAGGCAAGATTAGCAAGTGTACTGTGTAGACATAAGAGAGACATGCTTGAGGAGAGAGTGTAAGAAGAAAGCACCTCAAAACGATTTAGCAGAAGTGTTAGGTTTATGTTACTTAAATAACCTGACAATCTCCTATCCTATTGTCATAATGCGATTTCTTAAATCAGTGAAATTGAAATCTTATGTCTAATGACATGGGGTAGGATAGGAACTTGGATAAGACGAAGACCTGGGTCAGTGATCTCTAATGTTTTGTTGAAATTTGTCATTCTGTTGACAAATCAGGTTGAGGTTATGGAGAGGGCCTATTTTACTCCCCCATGTGCATTATTTCTTTCTTGTCTACTCTGCATCTGTAACACTGAATTATTTTTTTGCTTCTCTAGATTTCATGCAAGCATTCTTATATCTTCTTAACTTCCATGCCTTTAAAACCTGCATTACATGGATAAAAGTTACAGACATGACAAGTTCTGCTTTGAGGTTTAGCAACCTGACCACAGAATTATCAGACTCTCCATACTAACCATGAGAAAATGTGTTTCTATTGCCTACTGCAATATGGCACCATCACAAATGACTTCCAATTCAGAAATTCATTCTGTCAAGCAAAAGCGATCTGTCTTACTTAAGGTTTCTACTACTGCAAATGTCCAAAAGCAAACTGGGGAGAAGGGGGCTTATGTGGCTTGTATTTCCACATCATAATCTAATTTTTAAAGAAAATAGAAAAGAAACACAAACAAAAAAAGTCAGGAAATTGAGGGTAGACTCTGATGAAGATATGGTGGAGTGCTTCTCACTAGTGCCCATTTCTTGCTCAGTCTGGTTTGTTGTACAATTCAGGACCACCAGTTAGGTATAACACCAACCACAATGGGCCAGGCTCCTCCCCATCAGTCATTAATTAAGAAAATTCCCTAAAGTCAGATTTGGGGGCGGGGGGGGGGGAGGAGCGAGATTTTCCCTCCTTTCAGATAGATCTTGCTTGTGTTACATGGAGCCAGTACACAGTTCTTTGCCTTTAACTTTCTTGCGTTCTCAAGACATTTGTGGATTCCTGGCCTTAATACCATACCAAGGGCCTTAATGCAATTTCTGAGAGTTTTCCTTTTTGTCACTCTGAGAAACATTATATATCTATTGCCATTACTCCCAGCATTCCTGTTTCAAAACTCCCAGAAGATGGTTCCAAGAACCTGCGCTTTGATCATTCAGTGGAATTTTCCAACCCAATGTACCAAAGTACTTTAATATTTTCTTACAAAAAATGTTACAAAGCCTAAAAGCCACATTATTACCAATTTCTACTTCAGTTTATTTCCCTTGCTATGAACAAATTTATGAGCAAAGCAATTTTAAGAGAGAAAAGGCTGTTAGTTTTATAATACCAGATTACAGCCTATTTCTACAGGAAAAAGAAGACTGACTTGAAGTAGCTATCATAATATTACATCACATCCATAGGTAAGAACAGAGAGAAGAATTGATGAATGCTGATTCATGGTCTTTGTATACTTAGATAGGACTGGATATTCTAATTAGGGACCAATGTCACTCCCAATGGAATGGCTATTCCAAAATCTTCTAATCAACATAATCCTGCAAGGACATGCCCACAACTGACCCTGTCTAGGAAAGCCTTCATTAGGATTGTTTCTAGGTGATTCTACTTCTTCGGCAAATTGACAATTTAACAGAATGATCTTGCCACTGTAGAAGGTAAAGAATAATTGAAAGAAATATATTTTCCTTACTAAAATCTCTTCTGGATTTTTATATCTATTATTTAACACATGAGCATATAAGCTAGTTTACTCTGTGAAATCATATGAATGAAAATATAACTTGTATAGCATATTTTTAGCCTTTTTTTTAACTCTAAGATGACTATTATAACAACCTTTCAGGCCAGCCTTTAAAATGTAAGCATCAAAGGAGATAGGTCCCTTTGCTTCAGCTTCCCTGTGTATAGGACAATAATTGCTTCTGGATAAGCCTGGGTCTTGTTGCAAATGTTTCTATCATAAAGAGAGAATTTTTTTCCTAATGTTCAGCTAATTAACTAAATCTCATGGTCACTCTGTCTATCTCTTGACTCTGGGAATCACTGCACATGAAATACTGCAGTGTTGGTTCTCTCCCTTTAGGGTTATTTCTTATGGACATATTAGGTTGTTCCTGTTTGGTCCACACAAGGTTGGAATTTCTTTTTCGTGGGATGCACATCATATTTTGATATGAGGCTTATTCAATAGTGAAAGTGTTTTCCCTTTCTCATATCTATGTTCAGAAAATTTTAGTTGGTGAAATTTTTGTTATTAATTACATCTTCCCACAATATTGCCTTAAAGAAAATGTTATGAGTTTGTGAGATGAAGGAAAGACAGAATCCAATGTTTTTATAAATTATAATTTAATAACAGCACAACATTCAGCAAAATGTGTGATTGCATACTGTCTTCCTGGTAGTCAATAGTGATATGAATTTGAGGCAATGCCAGCAATCCTGCTGCTCTGTGCTCAATTCACAAAGGTGTCTGTACTGACTGGGTGTCGAGAAAAAGGCAGAAAATGGTCCAAGCTCTGAATGAAGGCCTGCCGAGTGAGAACACAGGACCATTATATCATAACATTCTAATTATAAAACTGAACTGAGTCCCAGACAAAATGGGCAAATATAGAACTCAAGAGAAAAGCCAACACATTGGCATCTTTAGTGAAGTCAGTACCTAATAGAATGAAGTTAACATAGCTTTGCAAGGAGTGACACATTTAAAATTTGAGAGAGAATACAAATTATGTAGAGGAATGATAAATTTATTTCTTTATTAGTATTATGGACTAAAATCTTCTCTTGTAAGTGTATTGTTTTGTCAGTGAAAAATTCATATTCTGACTTCCTTAATAGAGTGACATTGCTCACAGAACTTAAGCATTCAGCTTTAGAGTAGTTCTCATGATGATATCAGCCTTTAAAGAAGCATAAAGCTAATAACAACAGAAAAGTTAAACAAGTCCTTCAGGTTGGAAGGGATCATGGTGGAGTGGGTGCGGCTCTCCCTCTTTCTCTTTAAGGATGTTTGTTTTGTTAGAGAGCAAAAATGTCCCTATAGACACATTGGCAGTTCTGGCCTGGAAGTAGACCAGAAAAGATAGAAATGTTTGGGGGCACTGGTTCAAGTTCTTTCCTCTTCTTTCTTGAACCTTTTCATTGTAACTCCATCAGGAGATATTGTGGAAGATATGTGTGATTAGATATTTCATTGGCTTTTGAAGACATAAGTGAAATTCCAGTCTAAGCAATGGAATGAAGAGACACATGAACTGCTTAATCAGTGACTCAAATAAATAGATCTGCTTACATTTCCATGCCTCAAGTCAGTTCATTAAACTCTAGAAACTCACTCTTGTTGGCAATTCCTTCTTTGGTTACTGCCATTTAGGAACTCTGGTGCTTCCTTTCGCTTATGTTTTTCCTATGACAAGATTCTTTATAAAATACACCATTCTATTGTTCATGAAATCCATTCTTCATATTTGAATGAGCCTAAAAGTTGCTGAGCTGGGGTGTTTTGAAGCCTTTGATTGTCTAGGATTCTATCAACCTGGGTTATGATTACTTTAGGTGAGAAAGCCTCCATTATACACAAGGATACTTCATTTTTGCTCTGTTTGAACAATATTTCAGTCCTACATCTCTGCTTTTCAATGAGATGATATAGCAAGAGGACAATCATTTGTAAACTATGAAAGGACACTTAACAGATTCTGACAGTGTGGCATGCTAATCTTCAACTTTTAGTCTCCATAGTCATGAGAAAAAAATTTTACTTGTTCAAGTACTTATACCAAGGAAATTTGTTATCACATCTCAAATTAAGATATCTGCCAAATGAAAGAGATAAACTCATACATGCACATACACACCAATTTATGCACACAACCCTTTCGTAAATTCAGTAGCTTTTCATAAATTATAATTATACAATTATTAGAACAATTTCCAAAATAGGAACTAGAGAATGAATAAATAGTAAAAAAGTAACAATTATTTGAAAAGACACCATAGAAGTAGATTCATAAAGTTCAGATATTATATTTATAAAATATACAACAAAGATGAATCTCTTAAATAGCATCAAGTCATTGAAGATAATATTTTATTTAGTATCAAATAAGTAACTGTGATGAATAGCCTACATGATCCCTTACAGGATTGGACATAAATCTTGTGCCTCTAATTCTTATGGTCCTGATATTAGCTCTCAGGAAAAGAATATATAAACAAAACCAGAACAAACAAGTGGCTGAACAAAATGAATGATCAAACTGATATACAATATAAGGTAGTACTAAAAATAAATAATCATTAAAACAAATTTTAATGGAGGTGTCAGAGCATAAGAGATCAATATTTCCCCACATATTAAACTAGGTTCATTTGGCTATGACTGTCTGCCTAGTCTTGCTGACGTAAGCATACCTATGTAACGTTTGTTGGAAAGACATGTAAGTAGGCACCATATAAACAGGCATTATATGATGAAAATGTATCACCTCAGGTCTGGTGCACAAGAGGAAATAAGCTATTACAGAAATTGGCCTTACGGAAATCGAAACTTCAGAAAAAGCAAGCAAACAAACAAACCAAAATGAAACCAAACCCAAAACAAACAAAAAACTTTTCAAAAGAAATGAACTAAATAAACAAACCCTAGAGTGTACATGAAAAAAATCAGATCAGGGTAATTAATGAAGACTATAAATACTACCATTGAAAGGATTTTACATAAACAGTAATCATAAGAAGAGATGTGTTAATAGTTCATATGGCATAGATAAGTCTGCATAATACATAGTACAATAAATATTTGAGGCAAAGCAAACCACTAAAATTACTCAAAATAAAGTGTACTTAATTGCACAAGTTTAAATTTAGTGGATATTTAAGAAAATGAATGGGGGAAGCAGGCTACCCGGGCCTGATCTGGGGCACAAGTCCCTTCCGCTCAACTCGAGCCCCGGGCTACCTTGCCAGCAGAGTCTTGCCCAACACCCGCAAGGGCCCACATGGGACCCCCCACGGGATCCTAAGACCTCTGGTGAGTGGAACACAGCGCCTGCCCCAATCCAATCGCGCGGAACCTGAGACTGCGGTACATAGGGAAGCAGGCTACCCGGGCCTGATCTGTGGCACAAGTCCCTTCTGCTCGACTCGAGCCCCGGGCTACCTTGCCAGCAGAGTCTTGCCCAACACCCGCAAGGGCCCACACAGGATTCCACAGGAGATCCTAAGACCTCTAGTGAGTGGAACACAACTTCTGCCAGGAGTCTGGTTTGAACACCAGATATCTGGGTACCTGCCCTGCAAGAAGAGAGCTTGCCTGCAGAGAATACTCTGCCCACTGAAACTAAGGAGAGTGCTACCCTCCAGGTCTGCTTATAGAGGCCAACAGAGTCACCTGAAGAACAAGCTCTTAACAGTGACAACTAAAACAGCTAGCTTCAGAGATTACCAGATGGCGAAAGGCAGACGTAAGAATCCTACTAACAGAAATCAAGACCACTCACCATCATCAGAACGCAGCACTCCCACCCCACCTAGTCCTGGGCACCCCAACACAACCGAAAATCTAGACCCAGATTTAAAAACATTTCTCATGATGATGATAGAGGACATCAAGAAGGACTTTCATAAGTCACTTAAAGAATTACAGGAGAGCACTGCTAAAGAGTTACAGGCCCTTAAAGAAAAGCAGGAAAACACAGCCAAACAGGTAGAAATCATTAAAGAAAAACAGGAAAACACATCCAAACAGGTGATGGAAATGAACAAAACCATACTAGAACTAAAAGGGGAAGTAGACACAATAAAGAAAACCCAAAGCAAGGCAACGCTGGAGATAGAAACCCTAGGAAAGAGATCTGGAACCATAGATGCGAGCATCAGCAACAGAATACAAGAAATGGAAGAGAGAATCTCAGGTGCAGAAGATTCCATAGAGAACATCGACACAACAGTCAAAGAAAATACAAAATGCAAAAGGATCCTAACTCAAAACATCCAGGTAATCCAGGACACAATGAGAAGACCAAACCTACGGATAATAGGAATTGATGAGAATGAAGATTTTCAACTTAAAGGGCCAGCTAATATCTTCAACAAAATAATAGAAGAAAACTTCCCAAACATAAAAAAAGAGATGCCCATGATCATACAAGAAGCCTACAGAATTCCAAATAGACTGGACCAGAAAAGAAATTCCTCCCGACACATAATAATCAGAACAACAAATGCACTAAATAAAGATAGAATATTAAAAGCAGTAAGGGAGAAAGGTCAAGTAACATATAAAGGAAGGCCTATCAGAATTACACCAGACTTTTCACCAGAGACTATGAAAGCCAGAAGAGCCTGGACAGATGTTATACAGACACTAAGAGAACACAAATGCCAGCCCAGGCTACTATACCCGGCCAAACTCTCAATTACCATAGATGGAGAAACCAAAGTATTCCACGACAAAAACAAATTCACACAATATCTTTCCACGAATCCAGCCCTTCAAAGGATAATAACAGAAAAGAAGCAATACAAGGACGGAAATCACGCCCAAGAACAACCAAGAAAGTAATCATTCAACAAACCAAAAAGAAGACAGCCACAAGAACAGAATGCCAACTCTAACAACAAAAATAAAAGGAAGCAACAATTACTTTTCCTTAATATCTCTTAATATCAATGGACTCAATTCCCCAATAAAAAGACATAGACTAACAGACTGGCTACACAAACAGGACCCAACATTCTGCTGCTTACAGGAAACCCATCTCAGGGAAAAAGACAGACACTACCTCAGAGTGAAAGGCTGGAAAACAATTTTCCAAGCAAATGGACTGAAGAAACAAGCTGGAGTAGCCATTTTAATATCGGATAAAATCGACTTCCAACCCAAAGTTATCAAAAAAGACAAGGAGGGACACTTCATACTCATCAAAGGTAAAATCCTCCGAGAGGAACTCTCAATTCTGAATATCTACGCAACAAATGCAAGGGCAGCCACATTCATTAGAGACACTTTAGTAAAGCTCAAAGCATACATTGCACCTCACACAATAATAGTGGGAGACTTCAACACACCACTTTCTTCAAAGGACAGATCGTGGAAACAGAAACTAAACAGGGACACAGTGAAACTAACAAAAGTTACGAAACAAATGGACCTGACAGATATCTACAGAACATTTTATCCTAAAACAAAAGGATATACCTTCTTCTCAGCACCTCACGGGACCTTCTCCAAAATTGACCATATAATTGGTCACAAAACAAGCCTCAATAGATACAAAAATATTGAAATTGTCCCATGTATCCTATCAGACCACCATGGCCTAAGACTGATCTTCAATAACAACATAAATAATGGAAAGCCAACATTCACGTGGAAACTGAATAACACTCTTCTCAATGATACCTTGGTCAAGGAAGGAATAAAGAAAGAAATTAAAGACTTTTTAGAGTTTAATGAAAATGAAAACACAACGTACCCAAACCTATGGGACACAATGAAAGCATTTCTAAGAGGGAAACTCATAGCTCTGAGTGCCTCCAAGAAGAAACGGGAGACAGCACATACTAGCAGCTTGACAACACATCTAAAAGCCCTAGAAAAAAAGGAAGCAAATTCACCCAAGAGGAGTAGACGGCAGGAAATAATCAAACTCAGGGGTGAAATCAACCAAGTGGAAACAAGAAGAACTATTCTAAGAAATAACCAAACGAGGAGTTGGTTCTTTGCGAAAATCAACAAGATAGATAAACCCTTAGCTAGACTCACTAAAGGGCACAGGGACAAAATCCTAATTAACAAAATCAGAAATGAAAAGGGAGACATAACAACAGATCCTGAAGAAATCCAAAACACCATCAGATCCTTCTACAAAAGGCTATACTCAACAAACCTGGAAAACCTGGACGAAATGAACAAATTTCTGGACAGATACCAGGTACCAAAGTTGAATTAGGATCAAGTTGACCATCTAAACAGTCCCATATCACCTAAAGAAATAGAAGCAGTTATTAATAGTCTCCCAACCAAAAAAAGCCCAGGACCAGATGGGTTTAGTGCAGAGTTCTATCAGACCTTCAAAGAAGATCTAATTCCAGTTCTGCACAAACTATTTCACAAAATAGAAGTAGAAGGTACTCTACCCAACTCATTTTATGAAGCCACTATTACTCTGATACCTAAACCACAGAAAGACCCAACAAAGATAGAGAACTTCAGACCAATTTCTCTTATGAATTTCGATGCAAAAATCCTCAATAAAATTCTCGCTAACCGAATCCAAGAACACATTAAAGCAATCATCCATCCTGACCAAGTAGGTTTTATTCCAGGGATGCAGGGATGGTTTAATATACGAGAATCCATCAATGTAATCCATTATATAAACAAACTCAAAGACAAAAACCACATGATCATCTCGTTAGATGCAGAAAAAGCATTTGACAAGATCCAACACCCATTCATGATAAAAGTGTTGGAAAGATCAGGAATTCAAGGCCCATACCTAAACATGATAAAAGCAATCTACAGCAAACCAGTAGCCAACATCAAAGTAAATGGAGAGAAGCTGGAAGCAATCCCACTAAAATCAGGGACAAGACAAGGCTGCCCACTTTCTCCCTACCTTTTCAACATAGTACTTGAAGTATTAGCCAGAGCAATTCGACAACAAAAGGAGATCAAGGGGATACAAATTGGAAAAGACGAAGTCAAATATCACTTTTTGCAGATGATATGATAGTATATATAAGTGACCCTAAAAATTCTACCAGAGAACTCCTAAACCTGATAAACAGCTTCGGTGAAGTAGCTGGATATAAAATAAACTCAAACAAGTCAATGGCCTTTCTCTATACAAAGAATAAACAGGCTGAGAAAGAAATTAGGGAAACAACACCCTTCTCAATAGTCACAAATAATATAAAATATCTTGGCGTGACTCTAACTAAGGAAGTGAAAGATCTGTATGATTAAAAACTTCAAATCTCTGAAGAAAGAAATTAAGGAAGATCTCAGAAGATGGAAAGATCTCCCATGCTCATGGATTGGCAGGATCAACATTGTAAAAATGGCTATCTTGCCAAAAGCAATCTACAGATTCAATGCAATCCTCATCAAAATTCCAACTCAATTCTTCAACGAATTGGAAGGAGCAATTTGCAAATTTGTCTGGAATAACAAAAAACCTAGGATAGCAAAAAGTCTTCTCAAGGATAAAAGAACTTCTGGCGGAATCACCATGCCAGACCTAAAGCTTTACTACAGAGCAATTGTGATAAAAACTGCATGGTACTGGTATAGAGACAGACAAGTAGACCAATGGAATAGAATTGAAGACCCAGAAATGAACCCACAAACCTATGGTCACTTGATCTTCGACAAGGGAACTAAAACCATCCAGTGGAAGAAAGACAGCATTTTCAACAATTGGTGCTGGCACAACTGGTTGTTATCGTGTAGAAGAATGCGAATCGATCCATACTTATCTCCTTGTAATAAGGTCAAATCTAAGTGGATCAAGGAACTTCACATAAAACCAGAGACACTGAAACTTATAGAGGAGAAAGTGGGGAAAAGCCTTGAAGATATGGGCACAGGGGAAAAATTCCTGAACAGAACAGCAATGGCTTGTGCTGTAAGATCGAGAATTGACAAATGAGACCTAATGAAACTCCAAAGTTTCTGCAAGGCAAAAGACACCGTCAATAAGACAAAAAGACCACCAACAGATTGGGAAAGGATCTTTACCTATCCTAAATCAGATAGGGGACTAATATCCAACATATATAAAGAACTCAAGAAGGTGGACTTCAGAAAATCAAATAACCCCATTAAAAAATGGGGCTCAGAACTGAACAAAGAATTCTCACCTGAGGAATACCGAATGGCAGAGAAACACCTGAAAAAATGTTCAACATCCTTAATCATCAGGGAAATGCAAATCAAAACAACCCTGAGATTCCACCTCACACCAGTCAGAATGGCTAAGATCAAAAATTCAGGTGACAGCAGATGCTGGCGTGGATGTGGAGAAAGAGGAACACTCCTCCATTGTTGGTGGGAGTGCAGGCTTGTACAACCACTCTGGAAATCAGTCTGGCGGTTCCTCAGAATATTGGACATAGTACTACCGGAGGATCCAGCAATACCTCTCCTGGGCATATATCCAGAAGATGCCCCAACTGGTAAGAAGGACACATGCTCCACTATGTTCATAGCAGCCTTATTTATAATAGCCAGAAGCTGGAAAGAACCTAGATGCCCCTCAACAGAGGAATGGATACAGAAAATGTGGTACATCTACACAATGGAGTACTACTCAGCTATTAAAAAGAATGAATTTATGAAATTCCTAGCCAAATGGATGGACCTGGATGGCATCATCCTGAGTGAGGTAACACATTCACAAAGAAATTCACACAATATGTACTCACTGATAAGTGGATATTAGCCCCAAACCTAGGATACCCAAGATATAAGATATAATTTGCTAAACACATGAAACTCAAGAAGAATGAAGACTGAAGTGTGGACACTATGCCCCTCCTTAGATTTGGGAACAAAACACCCATGGAAGGAGTTACAGAGACAAAGTTTGGAGCTGAGATGAAAGGATGGACCATGTAGAGACTGCCATATCCAGGAATCCACCCCATAATCAGCATCCAAACGCTGACACCATTGCATACACTAGCAAGATTTTATTGAAAGGACCCAGATGTAGCTGTCTCTTGTGAGAGTATGCCGGGGCCTAACAAACACAGAAGTGGATGCTCACAGTCAGCTAATGGATGGATCATAGGGCTCCCAATGGAGGAGCTAGAGAAAGTAGCCAAGGAGCTAAAGGGATCTGCAACCCTATAGGTGGAACAACATTATGAACTAACCAGTACCCCGGAGCTCTTGACTCTAGCTGCATATATATCAAAAGATGGCCTAGTCGGCCATCACTGGAAAGAGAGGCCCATTGGACTTGCAAACTTTATATGCCCCAGTACAGGGGAACACCAGGGCCAAAAAGGGGGAGTGTGTGGGCAGGGGAGTGGGGGTGGGTGGATATGGGGGACTTTTGTTATAGCATTCGAAATGTAAATCAGCTAAATACCTAATAAAAAATAAAAAAAAAGAAAATGAATGGACAGAAAATACAAAGAATAGTTAAGAAATCACATATAAATTGAAGCAAGAAAAATTTCGAAGTGCAAGTGGAGATTGTTAGAATATTTAAATGGCAGTAACTTCAGATTCAGAAAAACCAATATAGAGTAATAAAAATCAATAAAAAGGAAACCAACCAAAAGAGAAAATGTGAAATCAATACAACATAAAAATACAAGACAAGATCTTGCAAGTAAAAGGTACACCACCTATAAGTCAATCAAAGTGCAACTGTCTGATGAGCTACCAACAAAGGAAAATGATCATAGACTCTAGTAATTAGTGGAGTCAAAGTGAGTTGAATTGACATCATCATGTTTTAGCTAAATAAAAACAAGCAGAGAAACCACAAAATCACATATATCAATTACAACTAAAATACTGATGAAGTATACAAACAGAAGGAACCAAAGGCTAGCACAACTGGTTAAAGACCATTTCATAAATTAATATAAAGATAGTATTAAAATGTAAAACAATTCAATATTTTCCCAAAAGTAATGGATTACATATGAAAACAGATTTCATATATACCTAGGAATGTGGCATAAAATATTTACAATATCAATTTGTTGTCACCAGTTTCAATGCTCTTAAGTGAGAAAACATTAATAAATATATTCAGATAATGAACTTTCTGAAGAACTTAAGGATAAGCTTGAAAATAACAAAAATGTCTTGTAGCAAATCACAATGTATATTACACAAAACTTGAAAAGCATGGAAATGAATAATTAGTACAACTCTTGGGGATTTCACTAACTGACAATAAAATTAATCATTATATGTCACTTAAAAGGTAAAAAAATGTGTTGATTTCTGTCTCAATTATCAAATGCCTAAATAATAGGAGATTATTTTGAAGTTATAAGAATATTATACAGAGAAGAATAGAGATTGGTTAGATAAAACAAACAAAAAGTTTCATCAAGAAAATAAGAAGCAGTGAAAATGGTCAAATATCTGGAATACAAAATACCAAACCGCTTAAGATCTTAAAAATATAAATGGACTTAAAGATATTTTTAAATAAATACTTTTTTGTTTTCAATTTAGAGGCTTATTTTAAATAAAATATGCTCATATGCACCTTCTGTCCGACATTTCTCATGTACTTCCTTAATCCTCTAATTGATGACCTTTTTGCTTTGTTTTAATGAAAATATTTTATTTATTTGCATTCCGAATGTTGCCCTGTTCTTGGCCCAACCTCTCAGAGTTCTTTACTCCATATCCCCTCTCCTTTTCTTCTGAGAAGGTGCTCCTCCAACCCTCCCTTCTCTCTTCCCCATCCAAACAACTCCATCTCACATCCACCCCAGCATCTCCCTTCCTTGGGGCATCAAGTCTTTTCAGGATTGGATGCATGCTCTCCCACTGAGGCCAAAAAAGTCAATTTTTTGCTACATATGTGTCCAAGTGGGGGGAAACAGACTAAACCATATGTGCTCTTTGCTTGGTAGCTTAGTCTGTGAGAGCTCAAAGGGGTCCAGGATAATTATTTTCTAGTTCCTTCCATGTGTCTGTATGATGCTATTTTTTAGTAGATGAGCAGTACACAATTGTGCAAATATAGAACATTTCCTTTATCCACTCTTCTGCTGTTGGACATCTGAGTTTTCCCCAAATTCTGGATTTTATGAATAGGGCAACTGTGAACGTGGCTGAGTATGAGTTTTTGTGGTAGGATAAAGCACGATTTAGTTATAAAACCAAGAGAACTATAGTTTATTATTTTTTAATTAGGTATTTTCTTCATTTACATTTCCAATGCTGTCCCAAAAGTCCCCACATACCCTCCCCCCGTTCTCCTCCCCCCTTCCCATCTCCTGGCCCTGGCATTCCCCTGTACTGAGGCATACAAAGTTTGCAAGACCTATGGGCCTCATTTTCCAATGTTGGCCAACCTGGCCATCTTCTGCTACATATGCAGCTAGAAACACGAGCTCCAGGGGGGCACTGGTTAGTTCATATTTTTGTTCCACCTATAGGGTTGCAGACCCCTTTAGCTCCTTGGGTACTTTCTCTAGCCCTGTGATCCATCCAATAGCTGACTGTGAGCATCCAATTCTGTCTTTGCTAGGCCCCGGCATAGTCTCACAAGAGACAGCTATATCTGGGTCCTTTCAGCAAAATCTTGCTAGTGTATGCTATGGAGTCAGCGTTTGGAGGCTGATTATGGGATGGATTCCCAGGTATGGCAGTCTCTAGATGGTCAATCCTTTCATCTCAGCTCCAAACTTTGTCTCTGTAACTCCTTCCATGGGTGTTTTATTCCCAATTCTAAGAAGGGGCAAAGTGTCCACATTTTGGTCTTTGTTCTTCTTGAGTTTCATGTGTTTTGCAGATTGTATCTTGCATCGTGGGTATTCTAAGTTTTTGGGCTATCAGTGAGTACATATCATGTGAGTTCCTTTGTGAATGTGTTACCTCACTCAGGATGA
Source organism: Mus musculus (assembly GCF_000001635.26). Classification (NCBI taxonomy): domain Eukaryota; kingdom Metazoa; phylum Chordata; class Mammalia; order Rodentia; family Muridae; genus Mus; species Mus musculus. The sequence goes on from NC_000081.6 coordinate 14,540,137, forward strand.
TGCCCTTCAGGTCCATCCATTTGCCTAGGAATTTCATAAATTCATTCTTTTTAATAGCTGAGTAGTACTCTATTGTGTAAATGTACCACATTTTCTGTATCCATTCCTCTGTTGAGGGACATCTGGGTTCTTTTCAGCTTGTGGCTATTATGAGTAAGGCTGCTATGAACATAGTGGAGCATGTGTCCTTCTTAACGGTTGGAACATCTTCTGGATATATGCCCAGGAGAGGTATTGCTGGATCCTCCAGTAGTACTATGTCCAATTTTCTGAGGAACCACCAGACTGATTTCCATAGTGGTTGTACAAGCTTGTAATCCTACCAACAATGGAGGAGTGTTCCTCTTTCTCCACATCCTTGCCAGCATCTGCTGTCACCTGAGTTTTTGATCTTAGCCATTCTGACTGGTGTGATGTGAAATCTCAGGGTTGCTTTGATTTACATTTCCTGATGATTAAGAATGCTGAACATTTTTTCAGGTGCTTCTCAGCCATTCGGTATTCCTCAGGTGAGAATTCTTTGTTCAGTTCTGAACCCCATTTTTTAATGGGGTTATTTGATTTTCTGGGATCCAGCTTCTTGAGTGCTTTGTTTATATTGGATATTAGTCCCATATCTGATTTAGGATAGGTAAAGATCCTTTCCCAATTTGTTGGTCACCTTTTTGTCTTATTGACAGTGTCTTTTGCCTTACAGAAGCTTTGCGATTTTATGAGGTCCCATTTGTCTATTCTTGATCTTACAGTACAAGCCATTGTTGTTCTATTCAGGAAATTTTACCCTGTGCCCGTATCTTCGAGGCTTTTCCTCACTTTCTCCTCTATAAGTTTCAGTGTCTCTGGCTATATGTGGATGTCCTTGATCCACTTAGATTTGACCTTAGTACAAGGAGATAGGAATGGATCAATTAGCATTCTTCTACATGTTAACTGCCAGTTGTGACAGCACCATTTGTTGAAAATGCTGTCTTTTTTCCACTAGATGGTTTTAGCACCCTTGTCAAAGATCAAGTGACCTTAGGTGTGTGGGTTCATTTCTGGATCTTCAATTCTATTCCTTTGGTCTACTTGTCTGTCGCTATACCAGTGCCATGCAGTTTTTATCACAATTGTTCTGTAGTGCACCTTTAAGTCAGGCATGGTGATTCCACCAGAGGTTCTTTTATCCTTGAGAAGAGTTTTTGCTATCCTAGGTTTTTTCTTATCCCAGATGAATTTGCACATTGCCCTTTCTAACTCGTTGAAGAATTGAGTTGGAATTTTGATGGGGATTGCATTGAATCTGTAGATTGCTTTTGGCAAGATAGCCATTTTTACTGTATTGATCCTGCCAATCCATGAGCATGGGAGATCTTTCCATCTTCTGAGATCTTCTTTAATTTCTTTCTTTAAAGACTTGAAGTTCTTATCATACAGATCTTTCACTTCCTTAGTTAGAATCACACTAAGGTATTTTATATTATTTGTGACTATTGTGAAGGGTGTTGTTTTCCTAATTTCTTTCTCAGCCTGTTTATCCTCTGTGTAGAGAAAGGCCATTGACTTGTTTGAGTTAATTTTATATCCAGCTACTTCACCGAAGCTTTCTATCAGGTTTAGGAGTTCTCTGGTAGAATTTTTAGGGTCACTTATTTATACTATCATATCATCTGCAAAAAGTGATATTTTGACTTCTTCCTTTCCAATTTGTATCCCCTTTATCTCCACAATCACTAGGGGTCACATCATTATACAGATCTGACTGTATATCCCCTAACATCAACAGAATGACAAAAGTTTATGCTTCCGGTGATGAGATTTCATGTCTACTTCCTGTCTCAATGCTGATATTTTGTTTGGTGTGAGCTTACCCATGCCCTGTGCATGTTGTTATAATTATTTCAGTTTGTGGGGTCAACTGCTCTTCTGTGTCTGAAAACCCTTATTTCCCTTTGGTTATTCATCAGCTTTCATTCTTAGAATCCCTTTTCTACTTATTAAATGAAAACCCATTAGCTTTAGTAGAAACAGTGTGGTGTTGACTTACCATTTATGACTGAGTACCCAACTGTGTTTTATTTATTACAAACTGACCAAACAATTGTCTGTGGACTTATTAGTATATATTTCCAGAAGGTAATTTAATGAGTGTTGATATGTATCTATATGCATATCTATCTATCTATCTATCTATCTATCTATCTATCTATCTATCTATCTATCTATCAACTATCTATCTAACTATCTGTCATCTAAATATATAATAACCTATGGTATAGCTTAAACCATGAACATTCAGTTTTCTAATATGTCAGCTAAGCACAGTAGTCGTGCTAGATTCTATTCTATGAAAAATGACCTATTATATTTTCTTACATACATATATATATCCAAAAATACAAAATTAATTAAAATCTTTACTATATCTCTTTATGACTACCTGCAACTAATATGCTAGAACATAAGGAAAATGGAATTTTTGGCTAAAGCAGAATTATTCCATTTTCTTTTATCGTCCGTAATTTTCAGTTTTCTTTGGAGCCTCTTTGTTTTTTCCTGTTTTGCACATTTTATTAAGTCTTTTATAACAGTATCCTTTAATTTAACTAGTCTAATTACTATTACTATAAATCATGTCCTTGGATCAATGAATTCTTAAAAAGTATGTTTGAAGTCACATGGCCCATATAAATTATTCCCTTTTGTAGATGTCTAGAGATAGATAATTTAATGATGTTTATAAAATACCAGCCCTTAATTTTTGATTACACAGATCAGAATTTACCTCAATTTTACATTGGTAAATTAGTCACATATCTTTTGCAGATAACTGTCTGAAATACATGTGAATTGATCTTTCTGTGAGTCTTAAAAATTTAGAATGATGTATGAACTAGCTAAGCTCAAGGGTTTGAGGTTGAGTAAAACAGAATGATGCCCAGCACTCAAATTTCCTCAGCTTCTCCCAGCAGCTAGTCAGTACTTCTCAACCTTCCTAATGCCCTGACCCTTAAATGTGGTTCCTCTTGTTGTGGTGACCTAGGGCCATACAATTACTTTCACTGCTACTTCATAACTGAAATTTACCATTGTTATGAATCACAATGTAAATATCTGTGTGTTTTGAGGGTCTCGGGTGACCCCTGTAAAAGGGTCATCCAATCCTTGTAGGGGTTACAATAAGCAGGGTCATGAACCAGTGTGTTAATCTTAAATTCTATGACCTCAACAAGAGCTCCATGTTCGTGGAGTTCTGTGAACTTGTCCTGGAAGGTGTATGATTTTGTTCATGTCCACTCAAAGAGGCCACCCGTGGAGAAGTGATGTAGTCATGGACAAAATACTGACAGCCTTTGCTGAAATCAGATCGCCTCAGATTTATTTGTTTAAAACTCAGAAGCAAAGACACCGGACCAAATGAAGCAGTCGTTGGCTTCTTTCTGGGCAGGAGTGCTACTCAGAAAAACACAAAAGAAAGTTCCCAGAAAACAAAACCAAAAAGGGAATGGAGGTGGGGAATTCCTTTGAGTAGTTACTTTGCCATGGTTCCAAACCTTGGCTGAACTTTGAAATTACCAGCAAACACAAAATATTGATTCTCAGGTTTTACTCTGAACAATTGATTCAAAGTTCCCATAGGTAGATTTCTTCTATTGCTATATTTTACAGTTATCAGTTATCCAGGACATTCTAGCACACTCTAGTGTTGGGAGTCACTAATCACTTTTGGTTTGAGGAGAAAGTGATAGCTTCTTCCACCTGCAGTCTATATCAATAATAGTAAATCTTTTATGAGAAAAAATGGTATAACCTGTTTGGGAAAAGAGGGGTATTGGTTTGCAGTTTTAGTACAGTGTGTGTGTGTGTGTGTGTGTGTATGTGTGTGTGTGTGTGTGTGTGTGTGATGTGTGATGTGGGGAAAGGTGCAGGGATAGGAATGTGGGGAGGGAGGAAGAGAGATCCTTGCTATGACTGGTTGATTCCTGGTTTCCAAAATCACCAGAGAGCTTTAAAATGAAACATTTCTATAATTTTCTCACACTCACATCAAGAGAATGGTTATAACGCTTAAAGACAAAAGTGTTAGAGCCTTGCAAAAGGACACATACTTGAAACATATACTTTTACCTCCAGGATCTTCCTAGTATTAAAAAAGAAAAGTCATGAACAGATAGTGTGACCTCAACTCAGTAGTATTATGATGCCATTATAATTTACATAATAATGAACTGAATATTGCTTTGTAATTAATTACTATAATTAATGCACTGAATCTGCTCCTTATTTTCTATAGCTCAGAGAAATAATCATGCATTGCATATTTGAGGATGTGATTTGCTTTTGTCTTTTAATCTCCATTCTTTATTATATAACATGGGCCACAGATTCATGATTGGCAATGAAACTCCATACTCCCTTATTTTGGCCTTACTGTTATTGATAACATCATTTTACACTTTGAAACTATTTCAGTTTGTTAGTCAAGAGAGCCAGAATGCATATACTTGGGTCTATTTCAGTACAAAAACTTTTGATAAGGTTAATGAATGTTAGGATAATATAATGAGTAGTGTGTTCTTGATTGTCAACTTGCTAGAACCTAAAATAAATGAAACAGAAGCTAAGCCTCTGGGAACTCTATAGAGAAAGGACTAGTGAAGGAGAAGAGACTTCCATTACAGTGTGTGGCACTTTAGCTATGTCACCCATCTATAAAGGAGTCTGGTCAGAAAGTTAATTCTTCCAGACTTCTACCTCAAGTATATCTGTCCCATCTACCTCAAGTATGACTGTCCCTGCTATAGTGTCTGTTGTTGCTATTTTTACTGACATCAGACACCAGCATCCCAAGGTTTCCAACACTGGCTGATCAACAGAGCTCGTCATGGATTCATCAAGGCTTAGAGCCTCATATTAAATCATTAAAAACATCCATTTGATGACTACGTAGCTACCCATTTCTTAGACTTTCCAACTTACCAGTAGCCATTTCTTGTACTATCCACTCTCATTCTTGTAAACTAATTTTAAAATCTTTTCATTTATACATATATGAACAATATTAGACAAAAGTCTACATTTTATTAAATATTTACTAGCACAATTCAGATTTTATTTAGTATTATGAATATTTGAGTCGTTTTCAACTATTTTTTATTGAGCTTGTCAATGTTAGATGTGAAGTACAAATTGCCAAAGAATTGTATAAAAGACCATGTGACAAACTCCTTACTTTGTCATGGAACTCCTCTTACTATACACAAATAGATAAGTATTCCATCATCATTGTGTCCATTATCAATGTGGAAGTATATCCATTATCAGTGTGCATTCTCAAAATTGCAGTGTCACCAATATAATGCCACTAGTCATTTTATTAGGACAAGAAATAAAGTTTTAATTATAGAAATTCAATATAACTCTCAAACTAGCTTAGATATAAGACTGTAATTTACTAAGAATCTACAAGTAAAAGCTCAGTGCATTTAATTGATTTTGACATTTCAACATTTTGAAAATAGAATCCCCAAACAGTTAAGGTAGTATTGAAAAAATTGAAGTAACTGTAAATAAACACACATGACTATTATTTTGGTATTCGTGGAAACATTATTCAATACTTCTTAAATTATTAATGAAAACTTACAAGTGAAAAGAAAACTATAAATCTTAACATTAATTTCACCTGAAAATGCAACATTTATATGCATTTCAGAACTAGCAAGATGGCTGAGAAAAAGAGGTCCTCACAAAACTGACTACCTGTGTTTAATCCTCAGAGAACACACACACTGTAGAAGGAGAGAAAGCAAAGCCAAAAGTTTATGTGTGTGTTTGTGTGTGTATGTATACATATATAAAGAATATAGTAAACATAACTTAAAACTAGTAGAGGATTGCTTTATAGGCCATCACAGGGAGAGCAGCCCCTTGGTCCTGTGGAGGCTCCCAGGGAGGGGAATGCTAGGGCGGGGCACTGAGGCAGGAGGTGGGTGGGCAGGCAAGAACAACATCATAGACGTAGAGGAAGTAGGAGTGGATAGGGTGTTTGTGGAGGGGAAACTGGGAAAGGGGAAATATTTGAAATGTAAATAAATAAAATAACCAATAAAAATGGGGAAAAAAGAACAAGAACAAAGAATCTTCATTTAAAGAAATCAATCAATTTGAATATATTTATGACTGGTCTAAATTACACTCAGTGAAAAATTTAAAAAACATCAAAAAAAACTAGTGAAATTGTTCCATGGAAAACTGTTCACTGAAAAGTATAATACTTGAGCTCAGATACCAGCAAACATGTAAAGGGCATGCATGACTTAGCATATATGCATATATGGAGGATGTAGATATATAGACATCTGGAGGATAGCTGTAAGGCTGTGGTGATGAGTCTCAGTTCTCTGATAACCAGTCTCACAAAAGTAAGATACACACACACACACACACACACACACACACGCATGCATATATACATGCAGTTATACATGAACTGGTGTTGTATTTGTTGATTACACATGAATGGCAAATTTACTAAATGTACTTTTATAGTTATCCTTTAAAAAAATTACATGATTACAGCAGGAAATAGGGATAATAGAATTTCCATGACTATGTGTTTCTAGGGTATATGGTATGCTTTGTTCCTCACCTAGCTGACATGTACATTCATTTATAATCTTTTATATTTGTTTATTAGATTAAATCGTGTTTCAATATATTTTAGCCTCCCAAGGTTACAATGTGAGACTATTCCTCCTGAATGCAGCTGCATTTCAGAGAGTATTCCATTGTTGTCTGAAATGTTGTCCCACCATGTCCTGGGCTCAAGGACAAAGTAACATTATCCACAAATTTCAGTTTTCCTCTTTTGTTCCCTGATTTAGATCATATTCTGCTTTGCATTATCCTACGAGCTTTGAGCCAAATCAAAAAAAAAGAAAAAGTAATCATCTTCAGTGCAGCCAATACACAGTTTAGGGCAAAGGAACAAAACAAATATGTGGTTATGAAAAGCTTTCAAGAAAATAATTTGTGGAATACTCTGCAATCTGATTGTCTGCTTGTTATTTGCAAGTTTGCTGGTCATGCGTCCATGTTATTTCACATCTCAGTGTCACCTTCTTTAGTGTTGATTCATCTGTACAAGTTTATACAAACCTTTCCTCCCATGCTTATAGTGTTGACAGGACTCTTCTCATACCTATACTGTGTTGATGTATTTTTAATCATGTTCAGAATTATGTTCAGAAACATTATAAAGTTGAGAAATGCTCATTATTACTATTACTATTTATTATTATTATATTCTTTCAGAGAAGTAGAATGTGGTGGGTTCTATGAGAAATCTTTTGTTATAGCAAGAAGCTTGAGCATCAGTCCATGGAATTTTCTTTACTCTACAATGGTCAGTGTTCCCATTGTGCAAAACAGACAGCTTCATGAATGGTTTATGAATATTCTCTTTTCTCTGTTTCTTTATCATATGTCTATAGAGAGTACCAGTGCAAAGAATTACAGATATATAAGCTTACATAATTAGTAGTATATTTACATGTTCCTTCATCCCTGGATCTAAAAGGCATATTGTATTTAGCTCACTTCAAGCAATGTCCATGTCTGATAAACTGAAGTGTGTGTGTGTGTGTGTGTGTGTGTGTGTGTGTCTGTGTACATGCATGCTCTGCTTCTTCATGTAAATATATATGTTATTTATATATATAATATATATGTATATATACTATATATATAGTATATATGTATCTTTATATGCATAGTTATGTATATTTATATATCCTAGTTATGTATATTTTCTTGGTGGGTTGAGGACAATGTTAATTATATCTCCACTAAGAACTAACTGTGTACCACTTTTAGACCACTTATTTGAAGCTTAATATTCTTGGCTAGCTGAAGTAAAAATCTTCATCACTTAGCAACTATGCTGACTCCTCATCCCTTCTAGCCCAGGGTCAAAGTTGTATGGTACATAAAAAATAGTGATTTGCTGTCTTTCTTTCTCTAATATGTTTTAGATTATCTCTCTGTGCCCAGCGCTGCTTACAAAACAGACCAAGCTTTTCACAGCATGTATCACATGAGTCTGCCACAGAGCACACAGAGTCCAGGTGGCTGTGTTGACTTCTTATGATCTTTTCTTGAATATTCATTTTGTTTGTAATTCACAGGATGATTATACTTGCTGGTAGACTATGACACCATACATTTACATTAGATGACTAGAGGACTTGATAAAATATTTAACAGTAGGCCTTATAAGTACCAGTCAAGGGTTAATATATACTATGTGCCTAATAGAAAATGAACATTTGTCAGGTTTCAGCAGGTGTAAGGGCCACATTTTCAATTTTTTTTTTTGCTTTTTTTTTAAATTCTTACTTAGTCTTAAATATTAGAGATGAGAATCTTTTTCTCTAGGAGATGAGGTTGTTGTTGTTTTTTTTTTTTTCCCCAATAACCTTAAATGAGGTCTCTTGTGAGCCTAGGATGCAAGAAGCATAAAGGTCTTCATCCCATTGTGAACTGGTTGCTTCCTCTTCAGTAGGAATTCAGTACTCAGAAGCACTCTGTCAATACACTCTAGTGATTAGTTGTATAGTCTCTCACTGGAGCCCATAGCTTCTTCCTACTTCAAAAGGAGTGTGATTACTATAAAAGAGTAAAATGTAGGAAGCAATATCAAATACAATGACTAAGAACAATAAACTAAAATCACATGAAAATTTAAGACCATAAAACTATAGAAGCAAGTATTTAGCATGGTATTATGTGACATTAACTAGGTGTATTTATTTCATTTAAAATCTGACTTTCCATCAGTTTATTGGAAAGTACACAGCAAACAGATACCCACCTAAAATTTTTCTAAAAATTGAGAAAGAGATACTTATAAAACAGAGTAATTGGAGTACATATCTTTTCCCTGATAAACTCTTATTCACTAAATGTAGAACCCTGAACACCTTCATGGCTTCCTTTCATTATCCAAAAATATTATCATAAAAAATAAAGAAGAAAATATGTCCTGTGGATAATGTTGGTCTAATTTAAGTAGTGATTGTGAGTATGATAAATGAAGGGCAAGGGTGAGAAGGGTAATGAAATGGAGAACATGGGACCCTTGGAGCCTCATTCCCACAGACTGAGGAGAGAAAGGGTGCAAGAAAGAAATGGCAAGTGAACAAAACATGCTCCATGATACTTTTGGGATTAAAGAAGTAACTTGGAATTTAACATGAGAAGACACCTATGATAACCACACTTTGGTTAATGTTCAGAAACACAAAACCAGAGGCTTCAAAATAACAATAATTTTATCAATTGTTGATGGTTACATCTGTTTCCTTTTGCTGTTCAGAAAGGTGTCTAATACATAATTCATGTTTTAAAATGGAAATATGCATATACCAGTTTCCATTATATTTATTCAACAAGCCTAGGTCGAGTATAGCAATGTAAGGGGGAAAAAAGTCTAAAAAGATAAATGGTATGCAAATTTTCTCTTTAACATACAGCAAGCAAGTGGCTGTTGTAAGTATGTTTGGAGACACTAATAGCTAGTGTGCATAAGTACTAAAAGGATAATTAACTTTGTCTAGAACAATCAAAATATGCTTTCTTGGGGAAATGACATTTAAAATGAGTTTGAGAGGTTCACTGGAAGTTCATGAAAGAGGATGACAGAAATATTATCCTAGTAAGCATGCACTGCAAACAAGTGCAGGCAGAGAGAAAGCAGGGCATCGCTTACTTTATCTCTTGTCCCTGCCATTATTTCTAGGCAGCAAAAAAGTCTTCAAATTTATTTGTGATATTGAGAATGTCCTGACACCTTGTTCATATGTTCAACATTAATATATTGTTGTTGTGATAGAGTGTAGATTTAGTGTGCTATAAATAAAGTGATTGTCTAATGTACCCACTATGTGCCTAAAAGCCTAAATGATAAATTAGACATTGAACTAAGATAATTACTATATTTACATAACATACATTTGATTGCTTATCTTCTCTTTAAAGTTAGTGCTTTATTATAATATAAATTAAATTGTGAAGACCGATATATGTAATAATTAAGAAAATAGAAAAATAGTCTTAGCCGATTTATTAAGCATAGTCTTTCTTCTAAACATACAAGTGTGTATATACACACATACACACACAAACACATATACACACAAGCACACACACACACACACATACACACACACACACACACACACACACAGAGCTCCATAATTATATTGTCTGGGATGAGGCAATGTGATAGTGTTTGTAGGTAGTAAGACTATCAATATAAACAAAAAATCCATTCTTATCTGGTAATATGTTTACTATAATTTTTATATCCAGTATTAATCAGAGTTCTCTAAAGGAAGACAACCAATAATGATAAAATTAATATATATTCTAATATGTGTATCTAATATGTATCTTATACACATATATACATATATAAGCATAGCAAATGATATACTGTATTGACTTAAATGAAGTACTAGATAGTCAACATATTAGTAAGTTGTTCAGTCTAAATGGCTAAATAATTCCAGAGTTTTAAACTATCTGTAAGTGCTGATAATTAAGTATAACATCTGGGAAGGAAGTCAAGCAAAAGAGAAGATTATTTTCTTCAGACCTACTGCTATCAGACCCTCCAAAAGTAGGTGCCTCCCAATCTAGGAGAGATTTAATCATTCTGAAAAATAAGTGTCCTTACAATTCATCAAAGGTGCACCTGTTAAGTTAACTACAGATCAAACCAAGTTGACAACCAACTGTAACCATCACAATTCCTAGACATAATAATGAAAACTATCATTTCAGATCAGATTCCTTCTGTTTATCATCTATCTCTATCTGTTTCTCTATCTGTCTATCTATCTATCTATCTATCTATCTATCTATCTATCTATCTATCTATCTATCTATCTACCTTCCTATTTAGAGAGAGAAAAATATTTGTAGAAACTTTTATAATTTTTTTAATTATGTATTTTCTTCATTTTCATTTCCAATGCTATCCCAAAAGTCCCCCATACCCTCCACCTCACTCCCCTACCCACCCACCCCCACTTCTTGGCCCTGGCGTTCCCCTATACTGAGGCATATAAAGTTTGCAAGACTGATGGGCCTCTGTTTCCAATGATGGCCGACTAGGCCATCTTCTGATACATATGCTGTAGAAACACGAGCTCCAGGGGGCTACTGGTTAGTTCATATTGTTGTTCCACCTATAGGGTTGCAGACCCCTTTAGCTCTTTGGGTACTTTCTCTAGCTCCTCCATTGCGGGCCCTGTGATCCATCCAATAGCTAACTGTGAGCATCCACTTCTGTGTTTGCTAGGCCCCAGCATAGCCTCACAAGAGACAGCTATATCAGGGTCCTTTCAGCAAAATCTTGCTAGTGTATACAATGGTGTCAGCATTTGGAGGCTGATTATGGGATGGATCCCCAGGTATGGCAGTCTCTAAATGGTCCATCCTTTTTGTCTCAGCTCCAAATTTTGTCTCTGTAACTCCTTCCATGGGTGTTTTTTTCCCCAATTCTAAGAAGGGGCAAAGTGTCCACATTTTGGTCTTCGTTCTTCTTGAGTTTCATGTGTTTTGCAGATTGTTTCTTGTATCTTGGGTATTCTAAGTTTCTGGGCTAATATCCACTTATCAGTGAGTACATATCATGTGAGTTCTTTTGTAATTGGGTTACCTCACTCAGGATGATGCCCTCCAGGTCCATCCATTTGCCTAGGAATTTCATAAATTCATTCTTTTTAATAGCTGAGTAGTACTCTATTGTGTAAATGTACCATATTTTCTGTATCCATTCCTCTGTTGAGGGATATCTGGGTTCTTTCCAGCTTCTGGCTATTATAAAGGCTGCTATGAACATAGTGGAGCATGTGTCCTTCTTACCAGTTCAATGCTACATAATGAGGTAGAAGAAAGACTGCTAGGTAGGTGATAGTGTTTTACCCAGGGTTGGAATGAGAGACTAGATCTTTTGGTTCAGACTATATCTTAGAGAACATGACCTAAGGTTAAACTCAAGCGAACTAACAGGCCAGTCCCTAGCACCAGTTTTAAAGCTACCCCCAACAAGACATGTATCTAACACAATTTTCCAGATTTCACCCCCCCCACCCCCTGCCCAGCAAAGCCTACATGTAGCACCAGTTCCCAGGTTACTCCCAACAAATATAAATCTCTAGGTTACAAGCCTGCTCCTGACACTTCACTTCCCAACAACCACCAATCAGAGAAAAGCAAAAGGTAAGTTTATAGTTTGGCTCCCAGAACCAGTCAATTATGTTAAAGGCTATAATGAGCCCCCAATAACATGTGTGCCAAACTAGATACCCTCTACTTGCCTCTATGAACTGTTGCCGATAACCAAGCTCAAGGTCCTGCCTTCCTGTGCTGTTCTGTCAGGGTTGGCAGGGGGCCCAATTTGAGCTTATAATAAAGAGAATCAGCTCTTTGGTGGTCTTTTGGGGTTTATGAACAGTTCCTGACACAACAAGAACATTTATAATTTTGTTCAAGATATTTACTGGCCCTTTAAGTTGGGAGTCTTCACTCTCTTCTATACCCATTATCCTTAGGTTTGTTCTTTGCATTGTGTCCTGGATTTCCTGGATGTTTTGGGTTAGGGGCTTTTTGCAGTTTGCACTTTCTTTAACTGTTTTGTCAATGTTTTGTAGGGTATCTTCTGCACCTGAGATTCTCTCTTCTATCTCTTGTATTCTGTTGATGATATTTTGCGTCCTTTACTCCTGATCTCTTTCCTAGGTTTACTATCTCCAGAGTTGTCTCCCTCTGTGATTTCTTTATTGTTTCTACTTCCAGTTTTAGATCCTGGTGTGTTTTGTTCAATTCTTTCACCTCTTTGTGTTTTCATGTAATTGTTTAAGGTATTTTTGTGTTTCCTCTTTAAGGGCTTCTACCTGCTTACCTGTGTTCTCCTTTAATATAGTAAAAATGTCCATCTTCCCAAAAACTTGAATGGCCCAGAAGCACCTAAAGAAATCTTCAACATCATTAGTCATCAGGGAAATGCAAATCAAAACAACCCTGAGATTCCACCTTACACCTGTCACAATGACTATGATCAAAACCTCAACTGACAGTAGATGGTAGCAAGGTGGTTGAGAAAGAGAAACACTCCTCCATTGATGGTGGAATTGCAAGCTGGTAAAACCACTGTGGAAATCTGTCTGGCAGTTCCTCTGAAAAGGGGATGTAGTACTACCTGAGAACCAAGCGTTACCACTCCTGGTCATATACCCAAAAGATGCTCCAACATATTATAAGGGCACATGTTCTACTATGCTCATAGCAGCCATATTTATAATAGCCAGAAACTGGAAACAACCCAGATGTCACTCAACAGAGGAATGGATACAGAAAATATGGTACATTTACACAATAGATTACTACTTAGCTATTAAAAACAATAACTTCATGAAATTCTTAGGCAAATGGATGGAACTAGAAAATATCATCCTGAATGAGATAACCCAGTCACAAAAGAACATATATGGTATACACTCACTGATAAGTGAATATTACCCTAAAAGCTCAGAATACCCTAGATATATTTCATGGACCACATGAAGCACAAGAAGAAGGAAGATGAAAGTGTGGATGTTTAAGCGTGGATGTCCCCCTATCTAAGTCCTTCTTAGATGGAGGAACAAAATACACACAGGAGGAAATATGGTGACAAAATATGAAGCAGAGCCTGATGGAAGGGTCATGCACAAACTACCTCACCTGAGGATCTACAGTCACCAAATCCAGACACTATTGTTGATATCAGGAAGTGCTTGCTAACCTGATATGGCTGTCTCCTGAGAAGCTCTGTCAGGGCCTGACAAATACAGAGGGCAACCATGGGACTAAGTGTGGAATCCCAGATAGAGGAGTTGGAGAAGGGGCTGAAGGAGCTGAGGGGGTTTGCAGCCCTGTGGGAGGAACAACAGTATCAACTGACCAGACTTCACAGAGCTCACCAATCAAAGAGTACACATGGGAGGAAGAGAGACCCCTTGGTATTGCAAACTTTATATGCCCCAGTAGAGGGGAATACCAGGGCCAAGAAGTGGGAGAGGGTGGGTAGGGGAGCAGGGTGGGGGGAGGGTATAAGGAAATTTCAGGATAGCATTTGAAATGAAAATAAAGAAAAAATCTAATAAAATAATAATAAAAATTAATAGTAATAATAAACAAAACAAACAAACAAATATCAAACCCTTCCCTGTGTTAGGAAGAACCAAATTAGTTGGATATAAGATACAATTTGCTAAACACATGAAACTCAAGAAGAACGAAGACCAAAGTGTGGACACTTTGCCCCTTCTTAGAATTGGGAACAAAACACCCATGGAAGAAGTTACAGAGACACAGTTTGGAGCTGAGATGAAAGGATGGACCATTTAGAGACTGCCATACCCAAGGACCCATCCCATAATCAGCCTCCAAATGCTGACGCTATTGCATACACTAGCAATATTTTGCTGAAAGGACCCAGATACAGCTGTCTCTTGTGAGGCTATGCTGGGGCCTAGCAAACACAGAAGTGGATGCTCACAGTCAGCTATTGGATGGATCACAGGGCCCCCAATGGAGGAGCTAGAGAAAGTACCCAAGGAGCTAAAGGGATCTGCAATCCTATAGGTGGAACAACAATATGAACTACCCAGTACCCCCCAGAGCTTGTGTCTCTAGCTGCATATGTATCAGAAGATGGCCTAGTCAGCCATCAGTGGAAAGAGAGGTCCATTGGTCATGCAAACTGTATCTGCCTCAGTACAGGGGAATGCCAGGGCCAAGAAGGGGGAGTGGGTGGGTGGGGGTGTGTGGGGGGGGGGCAAGTGGGGGACGTTTGGGATAGCATTGGAAATGTAAATGAAGTAAATACCTAATTAAAAAAAACAAAAACAAAACAAAACAAAACCAAAAACAACAAAAAAGAAACACTGTTTGAAACAGAAAAAAAAAAGTGAGAAATGACATAATCTAAAAAAAAAAAAAAAAAAAAAAAAAAAAAAGAGTACACATGGAGGGACCCATGGCTCCTGGAACAGCCATGTATGTGGTAGATGAGCCTTGTTGGAGCATGGTCTTGTTGGACATCAGTGGGAGGAGTGGTCCTTGGTCCTATTAGGGTATGATACTCAAGTGTAGGGGAATGCCAGAGCAGGAAGGCAGAAATGTATAGGTGGGTGGGGGAGCACCCTCATAGAGGCAGGGGGAGTGGGAATGAGATAAGGGGTTTCTGGAGGGGAGACATGGAAAGAGGATAACATTTGAAAGGTAAATAAAGAAAATATCCAATAAAAGAAAAATAATTTTCACAACCACTGGGCACAGTAAACGTAGTTTGCTTGTTTGTGAATTAGATCACACAAAGGTTTTAGAAGTGATGAACCTTGAGAGAGTATATTCAAAACTGAAGACATTTTCTCACCCTGAACTTCCATCTTCCTATTAAATGTAGCTTTAGTTAATCTGTCTTCAACACTCATGTTATTAGGTACTGAATCTGTAATTCCCAGTCACAAAAAGGATTGTTTTTCCCAAGGGCCATGCTTTCTTGATTTTCTATAGATATTAGTGGACACTGGTAGTTTGGTAAGAGCAGATGGGGGGAATAGAGTTTAGGAAATTAATATTGACTAATTACTCATTTAGATTTTATATTAATATGAGTTTTAGGGAAAAACACATTTAATAAATTATATTAATTCTAGACCTGTTGATCTCAATTATAGTGAATGTCAGTTGTCTGACTATGCAGAAGAGAACTCTCCCAGTGGTGAAGGCATGACACTGAAGGTTGTGTTCTAAGTCAGACAAGGAGATATAAAAATGACAGACCATGTGAAATTTTGTAGCAAACACATTTGCTTTTACCATGACTCCTATGAACATGTGGAGAAGACACTGATGCAAAGAAAATAGTCCCGTTGAAAGACCATAATTATAATATCAACTCAGCTTCATGCAGAACATGGGACATGAAGAAAGATCATATGCTCCTTGGTCCTCAGTTTGTTGTGAGGTCATTAGACTTGCTTTACCCTTCCCTGTGGCTGTTATACAAGGACCAACTGAAACAAAGGAAGGAAGGAAGTTTGAAATCATAGGGCTAGAAAAAGCTATTCATGACACAGCCTGAAATCCATTTTCTAAATGATATCCACATGTTAGATGCCGTTCTCTTAAGTGCACTGTTATTGAATCCTTGGTGCTTCCTTAAAAGATTGACAGGATCCTTTGATTTCCCAGCTTTAGGACCAAGTGAATATCTCTGGTGATACCTATAGCAATTGTAACTGATTAAGGGAAGATAATTTGACACAGAGACAAGACAGGTCATTAAAAGAATTTTGGAAACTGTAATACATAAAAACATAGAGACTTATTAGGGCTAGCAAGGTTCTTATAAATTTAAAAATAATGTGCGAATGTCACATTAAGGAAAATGCGAAGTGAGTCTTTTATGTTATCAGGGATGTTGTTCTCAGATCCTGTGATCCATCTTGTCTCTGTTCTGATCATTCATGTTGTGCCACTTTGTTCGTTTGAGTGATTCTGCAAAAACACCTCCCGACAGTCAAAACATCAAAGGTAACTATGCTGTTTCTGTAAACAGAAAGGACAGCGCTGTGTATGGCCAGTCGTTACAAGTGCCAACAGTATTTCTGTCTGAAGCACCTGCTGTTACACATCAGTTGCAGCCAGCAAAAGACACATTAATGACAACAATGTTTGCATTTATTTAAAAAAAAAGAAAACTAGTATGATTCCTTCTCAGTGTGTGAAAGAGTGCTTTCGAGAAGCACTAATTTATGACATGCCGACAAGCAATTGATTCTTTAACCTGCAGACCCATGAACCATGTATATTACTGTGGAAGGTAAGATAACAAGTAGCTGCAGTAGAAGTAATTGACAGGCAAACACCAAAAGGAGGACTCAGTTCAGAAGTTCTGATATCATTCTACAGTAGACGAGCAGTGTAGGATACCATAAATTGGACAGACTTGTCAATTCTTTCATCACTACTTCCCATATTCTTTGTCATTTGTCTATTTTCATTTGCATCATTCGTAAATAAAACATTACCTTTTCTTTATTTATAAACCTAGTGCAGATGCAGTATTTACTTCCAGGGCCCCATAAACTATAACATCCACATTTTAATCTTCAGCTTGCTTCTCTTGCAACTTTTGGTGATCATTTATCAAGACCACCACACATTTTTATCTTGAGAAACTCTCAAGTTTTAAGGGTTCATCCTAGTCATGGGGCAATGCACCTACCCCCCAAACCACATTATGATGACAATATTGTATTTGTACCATGATCATTCTAAGTTCATTTTTTTCTCTTAAATCAAAGCATCAGCCAATTCCCAACTCTCAAATCCTTTATTGATCTACCCTTGACTCTATCATTGCTCTCATTGGGTAGCTCAGACGTCCTACCCACAGCCTGAATTACATGTCTCTTCCACAGGACTGTGCCGAATATCTGGGTTCCTATACGAGTCATCTTCAATGGCAACCTTAACGCTCTGTGAATTCTTAAGTCTATCTACTTTTTTCTGACTTTGCTTTACCAAAAAAAAAAAACAAACAAAAAAACAAACAACAACAACAACAAAATAAAACAAATGAAGCAACAAAACTCTCTTAAAATTTTCTTTCACATTTCTTTAACAGTTAAATGTCATATTGTCACCTTCTGAAAGGAAGATTTAATTTCCCCAGTTATGAGAGCAGAGAAACTGAATATGTATTAGCTTTTATCTGAATGTTGGAACAATAATAAAAATCTTTTGTATTAAGTTATTGATCAATATGGATCAGCTGATCTCTATAAAAATAGATTTCTTTCTTTGATTGAGTCAGAAGCATGACAGTCCCTGTGTTCTTGTTCAGCTAGGAACCCAGAATCTCAAACATTCTGGTTATATTGATAGTCTTTCAATTTCTCAGAAAGTTGAAAACTTTTCACCCTTATCCAACTTTTTTTTTCTCACTCCATCTTGATTTATTCAAATAGGCTGTCTCTATTTGCTCACTGAAATTTAACAAATTTTAATAGTTTATGCAACAGTATTTCTTACTTCTGTGGTAGGCTTCAGAGAAGAAGTCCAACTTCTTGAAAAGACTTGAGGTCTGCTCACTGATCCTAAGATAATTTGGGTGTATTTTCTTTGTAACCTTCTATGTTAAGAAGGAACCATGCTTACAAGTTACTTTTGAATTTGAATCTCATGAGGAATGGCTCAATAATTTTTTCAAGGCAACCTGTGCCTCTCACTGCTGTCTGCATTGCTAGAATAATGACCTCTACCTCTTGTCTTTGTCTTACCTTGCTTCCTCAAAATTAGGTAAACAAAACTTAAGTATGATGCTTTCTTTTCTTGTTATATGTTATGCAAAGCACCTAGGCTAACTCCATAGTTATAGAAAAAGAATCAATTCCTGTCTTTCTTAAGGGCTGTTTTGGATAAATATTTCATATTGAACAGTGGGGATTTAAGAGATGGCATAGATCAAATGCTTGTGCACACAAAGAAATAACTCAAGGCTCAAGGTGCTGTTGAGATTCATAGTGTTTCCAGTCTTTTTTCCCTTCTCTTCAGCCTCTCTCACAGTTCTCTCTCTCCTAAAGATCATCTGTACATGTCTTCTTTCTACTAACCTCAAGACACAGCATACTTCTCCTTTGGTCGTAGTAAAGCTTAAAATGCCTTGAAGGAACATTCTGTCTCCTTGGAGTTTGACCTTGGCTCTGACTATGTAAATCTCTAATTTTCATGTCTCAGCAAGACTGAGAGAAGTGTTTCTGGGCCTCAGATTCTCCACACTAAGGAATACAATGTCATTTGTCTGTGCATTGGAGTGAAACTACTGGTCATGTCTCCCAAGGCAATCAGCAGACTCCTTTCTCGAGGAAAGAGAATTAGGGTGCTATTAGATCTCCTTACCAAAATTTTAGTCCTGGGTACTAATTATTTGATGGCACTCTAATTCAGTTTCTTACATGCAATTTTACAACACACCTTTCTGTTTTGTCTTTAAAAACTTCATACTATATGTCATTTATCAGCTGGATGAGGAGAGTAGACATTTACTGTTGGCTTGTACTAAGCACTATGTGGTCAATGTGCTTCGTCTGTTTTCCATTCTTATGCCCAAGACTGAAGAATAGGTTCTACGTAGGATGTTCTCTTTTGGTGAGAGTTCAGGATTCCTAGCAATGGCCCTGATTATTTAATGTTTCATCTCATTTGTGCCTTTATTCCCTTTGTCTCACATTCCATTTCCTTGATCACTTCTGTTCACCACAGTGGAGAGTAATGAGTAGGGGCATAACCAATTCCACAGAATTTGTATTTATATATAATTCTTTATTTTATTAACAGTTAATCTTCATGGCTATGTAGTAATGATTGAATAAAAATGGCTATTTGGGTCATAATAAAAGAATATTCTTACGGCAACCAAAAAGTAGTCAGTAAACCTCTGGCTCTCTGCAAAGTTCCTTCCCCAGTGAGATTACGAATTTTATAGAGAAAGCACTGGCAATTACTTTTCTCTCTTTCAATAGAAATTCTTTAGACTGAAAGTATATCTCTAAAGCTGTGATATTTACCACTCTACCAAAAGGATACCAAAAATGGGAAAACACAGACACAAATGTGATTTCATTTTCTAATTGAAAATGAAGAATGAATATGGGAGGATACAGAGGCGTTTGATGTTTGAGCATCTATCTTAGTTAGCATGCCCGCTTTATCACCTTTAACCTTTCAGCTTCTCAGCATGATTCAGTCTAATCTTTTTAATCTTCTCCCCACATGTAGAATTACCCTTTCCTATTTTTGATGAATTCAGCTTTCTCTTTGTACCTCACCAGCCCTTCTCCTATTTCTGTTAGGTTTATAGGGAGATGAGATAAATCAAAGTGGAAATGTTATTGAAAGTGCAACTATTATTACATATCTCGTGCAGCAGGACAGGTTTAGATTTTCATACTTCTAATCATCATAGGAAATAATGAGAAAAATATTATTATTAACTATTACAACACAATTTACATAAGACTAAGAGATCAGAAGGAACAAATATGACCCCTTGATGACTAGGACAGTTTGAATGGATATATCTGCAGTATACATGCTGTCTCTTATTTTTATTTGTAACTGTCATGACTTCACTCATGCCATAGTTGGTGAAGACCAGATAACAAAACATCTATATGAAGACCAGATAACAAAACATCTCTATACTGATGTATGCTGGAGCCTGAATTCTGACTGCTCCTCTCTCCTTATCTTACCTCATCCAAATGAAGATCCATACTACATTCCAGTGATTAGATTGATGTGCTCAATAAATAATACCCTATATAGGTATGATTCTATATTCCATATTAATACAGCAATTTTAACACCACTGGCCAAACAAATTAGTTGAAATTTAGATGTTCTCAACTTTTGCTATATTGTAAAGGACAAATGATCAAATCTGACCTTTAACTTCTTGAGTGCATGATATTTCTGTACTTTTGTTCTGGACAGTGAGCTGAGAATTTATATTTTATTTTTCAAATCCTAAAGTAATGATGGTTACTCTCTTAAGAAATATTCTGGGTTATAAATAATTGAAAATGAAAAATGGTACCATGAAGTAATCTGTAACTTACTTTCTAAAATGAGAAAATTTCAAATAAAAATTTTTTCTTTGTTTGATCTCCATTTAATAGCACATGTTTTCCAAGTTTGCATGCAGGCTAGCAGTAGAGGAGAGTTACCCTTGCTCCACATCCTCACCAGGATGTGCTGTCACTTGATGTTTTATCTTTACCATTCCGACGGGATAAGATGGAATCTAAGGAGTATTTTCATTTCAATTCTCTGAGTACTAATGTTGGGCAGGGAACTGTGAACATTGCTCTTCTTGGATCAGAGTTTCCCCTATCTTTGGTCAACTAGGTTGCTCTAGAGGCCCCTTAGTAACAATGTTATTACCAATGATCACTTCCAATCATTTCCATCATTTCATTACCAATGATATATATGTACATGTATATATGTGTGTGTGTGTGTGTGTGTGTGTGTGTGTGTGCGTGTGTGTGTGTGTATTTCAAGCTGTTTAACAGATTTCTTCATTAATCTTTCATTATTACTGTCCTTGTCTATTACTTGATTGCTTTAATTGATAAAGGTAACCATCATTTTTAACAGAGTTGTAGGTAAAGAACATTTATATGTTTCAGCTACCTCATACATTGGATATGGAAATAAAACCAGAAATATGAAAGTATATTACTTGCCTCACAAAAGAAAGATATTATATTTTAAGGACTAAAACCTAAAGCTCTTGGCTCTATTCCAATTAAATACATACATACATACATATATATACATGCATGCATGCATACATACATACATACATACACACACACACACATATAAATATATATGAGAGAGAGAGAGGAGATAGAGGAGACAGAGAGAGGAGGTAGAGAGAGTATAACTTACCACATTTGGATTATAGTAGATGCATATAATATTTGCACAACTGTTCAATATAGAAAATAAGATTGCCAAAAACATTGCATTGGAAGTAATCTTTTTAAGACTGGAGGAGTTTAACTTGTCAGCTGTCTGAAAAATAATGCTGAATTTAAAATGAATTACATGAGTGTGATGACTTTATGAAAAAGTTTTATGAATGCTGACCTGTGTTTTTATCACCGAGTTATATTAATATTTGTGATAATTTTGTTTTGTTTTGTTGTATTCTGATCTTGAACTTATTTGAAATGGATCAATTAAAATGATTTATCTTTGGTTGGGAAACTAAAACTCAAAGGTTTGGTAAGAAAAACTATAGTGTGAAGCAAAGACTGAAGGAAAGGCCATCCAGAAACTGCCCCACCTGGGGATCCATCTCATCTCCAGACACTATTGCGGATGCCAGGAAATGTTTGCTGACAGGAGCCTGATACAGCTGTCTTCTGAGAGGCTCTGCTAGAGCCTGACAAATACAGATGCAGATGCTTTAGGCCAACCATCGAACTGAGCATGGGAACCTCAATGGAATAGGTAGTGAAAGGACTGAAGGAGCTGCAGTGGTTTGCAGCTGCATAGGAAGAACAACAATATCGACCAACCAGATCCCCCAGAGTTCCCAGGGACTAAACCACCAACCAAAAATGGACTAAATCCACCAACATGGAGGGACCCATGGCTCCAGCAGCATACATAGCAGATGATTGCCTTCTGTGGAATAAATGAGAGGTGAGACCCTTGATTCTGTGAAGGCTCAATACCCCAGTGTAGGGGGATGCTAGGGTGGTGAGACAGGAGTGGATGGGTGGGTGGAGGCGCACCCGCTTAGAAGCAGGGGGAAAGGGGTGGGATAGGGGATTTGCTGAGTGGAAACCAGAAAGGGGGATACCATTTGAAATATAAATAAATAAAATAACCATTAAAAATGAAAAATAATACAGGTGTGGAACATGTATTTTAATAGGGCACATTTTTATGTTGTATATGGAAAGATAAAGCAAATGTGAGAAACATGAAAAAATATGAAGTAACAATTTAGGAATCGTTTTTTACTAGAAACATTTGTCATTTTAAGATGAAAGAAACTGTGATGAATCACAAACATAGACCTTTTCTGAAAACATTTAAATTTTGTGACTCTTGTTTCTCTTTTTCATAGTATACAAAAAAACCTTCTGCCACATTGTAGTAAGTAAACCTGAATATATGATATATATTTTAAAATGTGAGTTTCCATTCCAATTGTAGTGAGCCTAATGTAAATATGTATCTACATATCAATGCAAGATATTTCGAGGTAAATATAAAGTACGGAGTTTCATTTTTTTCATTAAAAGGACATAAATATTTTGAAGTTGTTTTTATTACTAAAATGGAAATCACTTGTAATTTTAGTTACTTTGAAGCATATTTTTTTCTCTTTTTCATCTCTGACGAAGTGTAGAGAAATAAAGGAAGAGAACATAAAGCTGATTTTGAGAAGAGATTCTAAATGAAAATATCTAAATTATAGTATTATATATTGAAAAGATTGAACAATGTAATTTCAAGCTAAAACATACAAACAAAAACAATATAAAAGCAATGCAATGCAAAAAATGAACAGGAATATAATAGAAGTTAGATCAAGAAGAAATACAAAAAAGCAGAGCTCTGTATTCTTGATTGTGAGATGGTTATGAATGCCGCTTTTTCTCAACGTGAAGTGGAAAAGTTCAGAGCCTGAGATAATAAAGGATGAGGATGAGAGTGCACAGAACATTTAAGCACAACTGTTAGATAATTGCAAAGCTTTCTTTCTGAGATACGTGATGTGCTTGGCTTCCTAAGGAGTAAAATGTAGTAATTACTAAAATCTCAAGCTGGATTAGTGACAGAAGAGGTCTACTCTTTTTTATTTTTCTATTTATAGAGAAGTTAGGTCTATATTAGGAATAACAAGTATGTATTCCCAAAAATGTAGATAATAAAAGCAGAATCATGTATTTATGCAAATGCCCTCCAAGTAACTTTTCATCTATATATATACTCGTTTTTGTCTAACCCCTCTTATGTCTTATTATTCTTACTCCTTTTATGCCCCAATTTCATTTTAAATGTTGATTTCTTCTTTGATTATTTACTTTGATATATGTATTAATATATGTATGCAAAATGAGTCCATTTATACATATGTATATATAGTTTTAAGGTAGACCACTTTTTCTTGGATAACCTATCAGGTAGCGAATCCCTTGGATAAGTCAATTCTTCCTTGTATATATTTCCAGGATTATTCTAGTGATATTGCAATGCTCATGATTTGACTTTTATTGCTTCTATTATTTTCAAGTTATAGTGTTAAAGGTTTGCATGTTTCCAATGTTGGTATTATTAAAATATACTTATGTATTTCCTATTAATCCAATTTTGAACTATAAAATCTGAACTGTATAATTGTTATTTTAGGACGAAGTGCTTCAAAACAATTGTAGCTATAGAAACATTTTTCAGTATTTAAAATGAAGTGATTTAGTATAATAATGAGCACACGTACAACATACACAGAATCATATATATATATGTGTGTGTGTGTAATATATATATATATATATATATATATATATATATATATATATATATATCTCAAAATGATGACTCTAAACTATACCCATGAATTTAATATGAATCTTGGATTCACTCCATTGGAATACATAGATATGTTAAAGAAGAGTTGTCAACTAATTACATCATAGATTATTTAATCTTGATTTTGTTTAAAATACATGAGACAATCATTTAAATTATCCTCAGCCTTGATGACAGTAAGCTGATTATTTTCTAGCATAACATAGTAGGTATAGTATACAGCACTGGTTTACCAGTTTCCCTACCTACCAGATCTTCCGGGACTGTTTGCCAAGTCCGCGATTTTGGCAGATGACACTTCTGTGATTCACTTATGTTCTATTGCAAGAAGTGACTGTATCTGAATATACTAAGACAGTGACATTCAGTCAATAATCAGTGTTGGTTTATTCAGCCACATTATTCTAAGTTTAGTAATTATATTTTCTGCAATTTTCA
The DNA here is from genome assembly GCF_000001635.26 of Mus musculus. Classification (NCBI taxonomy): domain Eukaryota; kingdom Metazoa; phylum Chordata; class Mammalia; order Rodentia; family Muridae; genus Mus; species Mus musculus. The sequence continues at coordinate 14,564,797 of NC_000081.6, forward strand.
TAAGTTTACATTAGTAAAAGTCTTATAAACTTTGTTGTCTGAACCTTTACCTATCTTGTTTTGCTTTATTTTTGACATAATTTATTACATTCACTTTCTCTAAATGCCAAATTATATTTTTTATATAATTTTGATGCTATTGTTTTAGGTATTTGTTTATAAAGAAACCTCCATTACAGAATAATCTAAAACAATTATTAAATAATATTATTTATTGAATAATATATTTATAATTTGATATTTTAATTAATTATTCTTCTGCTCTTTGGCAAAATAGTCAACATTTTGCCTTCTTAATTACACTACATATTTAAATTGTTTTATTCAAACAATCTAACTTCTTTTGAAGTATTCAACATTAAATGGGATCTGCATTTTTTTTCATTATTCACGGAATTTAATCACTTTTTCAATGTATCAAAAAGTCATAAAATAATGGACTTAGTGACCACATTTGCATGTATTTCTACCATGTACATTGCTCTAATCCACCATCGTTATTCTTTCCTTACAGCCTTTGACCTCCGGCTAATACTTATTTTATCTCTTTTTCATAAATTTTATTATATTTATTTGAAGATAGAATTTGGATTAATGCTATCATATGTGTATATATATATTTGCTATTAATTCACTTCTTGATAGTCACAAAATTATTCTATTTTAGCTACACGGTTTTCTACCTAGCCTCATTGTTCCAAGACATAATTATTTATGAATAAGTGTCTAGGCCATAAGCTTTGGCTTATTCTACCGTATCTTGGTGAGTTTAAAGGTCTGGACTGAGCTTATTTTCTTTCAAACCTTGCATATATAAGCCTGAGAATATCTTTTTTAGACCTAAATTATTTTCTTAGATAGAAGCAACTTAAGCTTAAATATGAAAATATAAATATCTACTTTTCAACCCTGTCAGAAACCTGAGGAGGATAAATATTATCTGAGTGAGCAGGAAGTGCAGAACAAGTAACTTCTAAACTATAGAAATGACAGAGTTGCAGGCAGCCTGGACAGTCACCCAAAATTCTGACTCTGTATTCTCTGTATTATAGTATCAATCTTCATCCTCTTGGCCCAGTATATGGAAGACTTACCTGTGAAGCAGGAATTATGAAGGACTGCTTACATTGTTTGGCAAATTCCGGTAGTTGATATTTCTGCATCCTGTTTGGGCAGTTTGAACAGCATTCTATCTGCAGATGAAGTAAGTACAGTTTTCTTCTCTCTCTCCTAGAGGCTAACTTGCCATATGGAGTTTTTTCCATCCTCATCACCTTCTTTGAAGTAGAATGGGGGTGCTGCAAGGAGCAGTCCTGTCTCATAGTCAAAGTATCTTTTATTGATAAACATATTTAAATACCATATTCTGTAGATTTCTGAGGTTTTGAAGACTATCTGTCTATTTGAAATGTACCTAAATTGTTTCTTCCTATTTACTATTTGTTCAACATAGAAAACATGCTTCTGCAATGAAGTAAATGGGTATCTAACATGATTATTAGATTCATTAACTACTTGCTTACATTTCAAAATTATACTAAACAGTTTGTATAACAGCTTTCAAAGGGACTAAGACTTAACACTGCATTTTGGAGAATTACATAGTTAAATTAAATAATAGTTGAAACATACATACATAATATTTAGTAACAAAGTATAACCTTAATCTGTATCAACATTCAAAATCCATATTAATGCTCTTTGGTGTAAAAGAACACTACATCCTCTGCTTATTCTTTCATTTCTCTCTGTTATTTCATTCCCTTTTACTCCCCTTTCCCTTAACACTAAATAGGAGAGAAAGAAGGATAGAGAAAAGAAAAAGAAAGAGAAATGAAATTCATGAATTAACATCCCTTACTTTCTTTCTTTAACGACCAAGATCATAACAACTTGTAGCTAACTCACTTTAAACAGCCACGGACATCCATCATCTAGCAAACCAAACAAAACCATCCACTCCACTTTAGGAATAGTCATTATTTTCCTGAAACCTCTTCCTGCTGTTTGGTGCAATATTTCCTTTTGGGAACCAATACAAAATTGGGATAATGCCAGTATTAAGATAGCTGGATGTAATGTTTATGGTCAAGTCTCTGTGTGGTGCCCAGAGCTAAAATGAAGTTCTATTTGGAACAAACTAGAATTAACAGATTTGAAGCTCTCTGCTATACAATTTTTGAAAGAACTATTGAGGTAGACTGAGGTTGGATGAATCCTCAAGGTGAATCTTTTCAGGTCTGCTTTTCTGTTTTGTTTGTTTTTGTGTTTTGTTGGTCTTCATGATTTCTTTCTTCCTGTCTGTAGTCAGGATCTTCAATAGATCTCCCCTCATCAAATATACTCTGTGAAGCATCCATAATTTTGAAGAAATGCATATTATTTCTTATACTCTTGAAACAAATCCAAACCCTCTTCTCCAAGTATCACATTCCCTGCCTTTTGTTCTAAAGTCATAGTAGATTTATGCTGACTTAATTCAGCAGTTCTTTCTCAAAGCTAGTGCCTTTCAGAGTTCTGTTATCTGGCTCATTGGAACATAAAAAAAATATGAATTCAATAAACCATTATTTAAACTATCTTTGGGAGATCCCATATTCCCCTTCTGTTCCATGAGCATTTCATTTATATCCTGTTAGATCTTTCCATATTTGCTTGTCTGATAGTAAGTAAGGCTATAAGACATAGCTGTAACATTTTATGCTATAATGTTTAAAAAATTGTTGTATTCTAATGGAAACACATGCTGTGGCATCATCAGCTTCAATCTGAAAAGCCATTTCCCAGATAGTCATTACCTCTAATAAATGTGTAGTTATAGAATCAGCCTTTTCAGAACTCAATGTAGAAACATATTGACATCTTGTATGATGACAATTGTATGATGTAATAACATGTGTACATATCTTAATACTCCAAAGTATAAAAGGAAACACATAAGCTATTTTATGACATTTCTTTAAGGTAGCTTCATCAAGTGACTCTAGATACTTATATAGGTATATTGTATCTTTATGGGTTCCCAGTCTAACTCCTAAAGCTTTTGTGGAACTTCCTCATTTAGAATTATCTTTTTTGATGTTATTGTAGGTTCCAGATTAAATTCTTTTGAAGGCTCTCTATTCTACTTTAAAGAATCCTCTAGTCTCTATTCTTTGTAATCCAACATAGCATTTAATTTTTTAGTCTCTTTTTCTCTAAGTCTTCTTTATTGTACTCTTTCTTTTTAAAAGGATATATAAAATTGTAATCATTATTGAACATACAAATATTTTTATGCTGACAGTCAAAACAAAAATATATGGGTTCCAAATGTCTTCTACAATGTTCCTCATTTTTAAATATGGTAAATATTTTCCATTAATGTATTATTCATCCAGATCTGAGGACCCCTTATCCTCCCAGTGCCTCCCTCACAAGCCCTTGCCCTCGCGCCTTCCTTTCACTTGGGAGAAGTGGGAGGTTTCCCTGAGTTCCACCATGGCACTTCACATCACTGCAGCACTAGGCACATCTCTCCCCCTGAGGCCACACAAGGCAGACCAGGTAGAGAAATGAGATACACAGGCAGCCAAAGAGTCAGGGTGAGTCCCAGCTCCCATCATTGTGCAACTCACAGGAAGACCCAGCTGCGTATTTCCTGCATATGTGTGTGTGGTGGGGATGTTTAGGTTCTGAATCTTTGGTTGGTATTTCAATCTCTGGGTACCTGCAAGGTTACAGGTTAGATGACTTTGTTGGTCTTCTTGAGGAGTCTGTATTTCCTCCATCTTGCACGCGCCCGACTGGCCAGTGACACTGCAACAGGATCCTTCTGCACACGTTTATTGGGAGAGCTTGATTGTAGAGGCGAAGAGACCCCAAGCCCAGAACTGGTGCTGCTTATATAGGCCTAGGAGAGGCGTGTCTCACACCCGGATTGGTTATGCTTACCACCTCATTTGTATGCCTACATCTGATTGGTTAACTTGTCTCTCATCTGATTGGTTAACTTGGCTCTCATCTGATTGGTTAACTTGTCTCACATCTGATTGGTTAACTTGTCTCTCATCTGATTGGTTAACTTGTCTCTCATCTGATTGGTTAATTTTGGTTAATTCTCAAAACCTCATCTTGGCAAAAAAAACTTTACTGCCTATGTATGCGTGGTGGCCAGCGGAAGCCAGCGCCACCCTGCAATGGCACATGTGGCTTCCCACACCTCCAGGTTTCTCAGTCTCCCTAAATGTCAGGCTCAATGTAATGTTTGGCTGTGGTTTTTTGCATCTGTTTTAGGCAGCTACTGGGGTGCAGCCTCTAAAAGCAGACAGTTATGCTAGGCTCCTATCTGTAGGCTTAACCAAGCATCATTAATAGTGTGAGGGAATGATTCTTGCCTATAGGATGGATCTTAAGTTGGGCCACTTATGGGTTGGCCACTCCCTCAGACTCTGTGGTGTCTTTGTCTCTGTAGTTGTAGGCAGGACAAATTTTGGATTGAAGGTTTTGTGGGTGGGTTGGTATCCTTTGCCATCTATTGGGAGTCCTGCCTGACTGTCAGAGGTGGTCACTTCAGGCTCCACATTCCACAATCAAGGAGTCTCAGCTAGAATCATCCTCACAGACTCCTTGCAGCCTCCCCTATTCCAGTTGTCTTGTGCATCCCTATCCCCTCCCCATCTTGTTTCTATTCATTCTCTTGTCCCTCTCTCCTTAGCTCCTCCTACATCAGATCAGGTATCTAATCTGACCCCATTCCCCTATATATCCCCTCTCCCACTTGGTTGCCTCCCTTCAACACTTCCAGTGGCAATATTATTTCCCCCTCTGATTGAAATTCATGCATCCTCCTGTGGGTCCTCCCTATTTAGCTTCTTTGGGTCTGTGAGTTGTAGCATGGTTATCCTGTACTTCATGAATAATATCTACTTATAAGTAATCACATACCATTCATGTCCGTTTGGGTCTAGATTATCTCACTAAGGATATTTTCCAGTTCCATATATTTGCCTGAAAGTCTTATGATGTTATTGTTCTTAATAGCTGAATAGTATTCCATTGTATAGATGAACCATATTTTCTTTGTTTGAGTGGCATATGGTTTGTTTCCCATTTTCTGGCTATTATGAATAAAGCTGCTATGAACATAGTGGAGAGAGTGTCCTTGGAAGATGATGGAACATCTTTTGGGTGTAAGCCCAAGAGTGGTAGAACTGGGTCTTGAGGTGGAACTCTTCCAAAGTTTTTAAGAAACCTCCCAAATTTATTTCCAGAGTCATTGTATGAGTTTGCACTCCTACAAACAATAAATAAGTGTCCCCCTTGCTCAACATCCTTGTCAGCAAGTGCTGTTGCTTAAGGTTTTGATCTTAGCCATTCGGATGGGTGTAAGGTATAATCTCAAAGTCATTTTGATTTGCCTTTCCCTAATTACTAAGGATGTTGAACATTTCTTTAAGTGTTCCTTGGCCATTAGATATTTCTCTGTTGGGAATTCTCTGTTTAGCTCCTGCCCATTTAAAAAAAAAAACTGGTATATTTGTTGGTGTCTAATTTTTTGAGTTCATTACATATTTTAAATAATAGGCCTCTGTCAGGTATAGGTCAGTAAAGATCTTTCCTCAATCTGTAGGTGCCATTTTGTCCTATTGAAAGTGTTCTTTGCCTTACAGAAGCTTTTCAGTTACATGAGATCCCATTTCTAAATCGTTACTATTAGTTCCTGAGTATTGACCTTCCATTCAGAAAGTTGTTTTCTATACTAATACATTCAAGGCTACTCCACAACTCCTCTTCTATTAGATTTAGTATACCCATTTTTATGGGGAGGTCTTAGATCAACTTAGACTTAAATTTGGTGTAGGATGAGAAATATGGGCCTATTTACATTCTTCTACATGCAGACATCCAGTTATACCAGCAAATTTGCTTAACATGCTTTATTTTATTCCTTCCTATTCTTTTAGCTTCTTTGTCAAATCTCAAACTTCTGTAGAGTTACAAGTTATTTTATATATTTGTTTCAATCAGGAAAGATCTTGTTTCAGTGATTTCTTGCTCTGCTCATTTATCATTTATTTAAAGGTGGGCTACTGATTTTTTTCAGTTAATTTTCTATCCAGTCACTTTGCTCAAGGTGTTTATCAGCTGTTGGAATTCTCTCTATAAATTTTGTAGTCCCTTATGTGCACTATCATATCATCTACAAATAGCAAGTTGTATTCCCTTGATCTGCTTTAGTTGTTTATTGCTCTAGCTAGAACTTAAGTACTATATTGAAGAGATACTAAGAGAGTGTAAAGCCTTATCTTGTTTCTAACTCTAATGGAATTGCTTTAATATATTCTCCATTTAATGTGATGATCACTGTTGGCTGGCTGTATATTGTCTTTATTGTGATTAGGTATGAGTCTTGTCTTCATGATCTCACCTTGACTTTTAACATGAAAGGGTTTTGGGTTTTGAAAGGCATTTTTAGCATCTACTGAGATGACCATGGGATATGTTTTCTTTCAGTTTATTTACATGACAGATTTCACTGATGAAGTTTTGTATATTGCATCACCCTTGAATCCTTGGAATGAAGCCTACTTATCATGTTGGATGATGTTTTTGATGTATTCTTGAATTTCATTTGCAAGTATTTTATTGAATATCTTTGTATCAGTGTTCATAAGGGAGTTTGGCATTATATTTTTTTCTTTGTTCAGTCTTTGTGTTGTTTAGGTAGCACAGTGACTGGAATCAGAGCATGAGTCTGGGGATATTATTTCTGTTTCTATTTTGTGGGATAATTTGAAAAGTATTGGTATTAACTCTTTGAAAGTCTGGTAGAATTTTGTGATAAAACCAACAAGCCCTTGGCTTTCTTTTTTTTTAATTTGGAAAATTTTTTATAACTGTTTCTACTTTCTTAGAAATTATATAGCAGTTTAGTTAGTATGCCTGATCTTGATTTAACTTTGGTATGTAAAATTCATCAAGAAATCAACCCATTTCATTTTGATTTTCCAATTTTGTGGACTACAGGCTTTTAAAATAAGACTTAATGATTCTCTTGAACTTACTCAGTGTCTGTTTTTATATCATCCTTTTTATTCTGATTTTCTTAATATTGACCTCTTCCTCTTTATTTATTTTGGCTAAGGTTTGTCTGTCTTGTTGGTTTTCTCAAAAAACAAAAACAAAAACAGAAACAGTCCTGGTTTCATTCCTTCCTTCTTTGTTCTTTGCTTCTAATTTATTGTTTCTAATTTAATTAGAAATATTTATTAAATATTTCTAATTTATCTTTAAGCCTTGAGTTTGATTATTTCCTGGCATATACTCTTCTTCGTTGTTTTTTGCTTCTTTTGTTTTAGCAATTTCAGGTGTGCTGTTAAGTTACTATTAAAAGATCTCTCCAGTTTCTTTATGAAGATTATTAGCACTTTGGCCTTTCCTCTTAGCACTGCTTTCATTGGGTTGCATAAATTTTGGTACATTGTGTCTTCATTTTTTTTATTGGATATTTTATTTGTTTACATTTGAAATGTTACCCCCTTTCACAGATTCCCATCCACAACCCCCCCCCCCCCATCCTATGGCCTTCCCCCTGCTTCTTTGAGGGTGCTACCCCACCCACCTACTCTCACCTCCCAGCATCCAGCTTTCACAGGACCAAGGTCCTCTCCTCCCATTGATGCTTGACAAGGCCATTCTTTGCTACATATGTGGCTGGAGCCACTGGTTGCTCCAGTGTACTCTCGGGGTGGTTTAGTTCCTGGGAGCTCTGGGGAGTTTGGTTGGTTGATATTATGGGTTTTCCTATGGGGTTGCAAACCCCTTAAGCTCCTTAAGGTATTTTTCTACTACTTCATTGTGAACCCTGTGATCAGTCCAATGGTTGGCTGCAAACAGTCTGGCGGTTCCTCAGAAAATTAGACATAGTACTACCTGAGGACCCAGCTATACCACTCCTGTGCATACACCCAAAACATGCTTCAATATATAACAAGGATACATGCTCCACTATGTTCATAGCAGCCTTATTTATTATAGCTAGAAGCTGGAAAGAACCCAGATGTCTTTCAACAGAGGCATGGATACAGAAAATGTGGGATACTTATAAAATAGAGTACTAGTCATCTATTAAAAACAATGAATTCATAAAATTCTTAGGAAATGGATGGAACTAGAAAATAACACAGGGCTGGAGAGATGGCTCAGTGGTTAAGAGTACTGACTACTCTTATGAAGGTCCTGAGTTCAAATCCCAGCAACCACATGATAGCTCAAAACCATCCGTAATGAGATCTGATGTTCTCTTCTGGTGTGTCTGAAGACAGCTACAGTGTACTTACATATAATAATAAATAAATCTTTAAAAGGAAAAAGAAAAAGAAAAAGAAAGTATCACCCTGCATGAGGTAACCCAGTCACAAAAGAAAGCACATGATATGAATTCACTGGTAAGTGTATATTAACTCAAACGCTTGGAATACCAAAGACAAAATTTCCAGACCACATGAAGCTCAAGAAGAAGAAGCTATTGGATGGATCACAGGGCCCCCAATGGAGGAGCTAGAGAAAGTACCCAAGGAGCTAAAGGGAACTGCAACCCTATAGGTGGAACAACAATATGAATGAACCAGTACCCCAGAGCTCTTGTCTCTAGCTGCATATGTATCAAAAGATGGCCTAGTCGGCCATCACTGGAAAGAGAGGCCCATTGGTCTTGCAAACTTTATATGCCCCAGTACATGAAAATGCCAAGGCCAAAAAGGGGGAGTGGGTCAGTAGGGGAGTGGTGGGTGGGTATGGGGGACTTTTGGGATAGCATTGGAAATGTGAACGAGGAAAATACCTACTAAAAATTAAAAAAAAAAAAAAAAAACACCAAACTGTGAATGCTTCAGACCTTAAAAAAGGGTACAAAATAGTCATGAGAGGAAATACAATGACAAAGTATGGAGTACAGACTGAAGGAAAGGCCATCCAGAGACTGCCCCACCTATATACAGATACCAAACACAGACACTGTTGCTAATACCAAGAAGTGTCTTTATTTTCAATGAATTTTAGAAAGTCTTCAATTTCTTTCTTTATTTCTTCTTTTACTCAGTAGTTATTGAATAAAGATCTGTTCAGTCTCTATTAGTTTGTAGGCTTTCTGTTGTTTCTCTTCCTTTTGAAGTCCAGCTTTATTCCATGTTGATCTGATAAGATGTAAAGCCTTATTTCAATCTTTTATCTGTTAAAATGCTCAGCATCCTTAATCGTCAGAGAAATGCAAATCAAAACAACCCTGAGATTCCATCTCACACCAGTCAGAATGGCTAAGATCAAAAATTCAGGTGACAGCAGATGCTGGCAAGGATGTGAAGAAAGAGGAACACTCCTCCATTGCTGGTGGGATTGCAAGCTTGTACAACCACTCTGGAAATCAGTCTGGCAGTTCCTCAGAAAATTGGACATAGTACTACTGGAGGATCCCGCAATACCTCTCCTGGGCATATATCCAGAAAATGTCCCAACCGGTAAGAAGGACACATGCTCCACTATGTTCATAGCAGCCTTATTTATAATAGCCAGAAGCTGGAAAGAATCCAGATGCCCCTCAACAGAGGAATGGATACAAAAAATGTGGTACTTTTACACAATGGAGTACTACTCAGCTATTAAAAAGAATGAATTTATGAAATTCCTAGGCAAATGGATGGACCTGGAGGGCATCATCCTGAGTGAGGTAACACAATCACAAAAGAACTCAAATGATATGTACTCACTGATAAGTGGATATTAGCCCAGAAATTTAGTATACCCAAGATATAAGATACAATTTGCAAAACACATGAAACTGAAGAACGAAGACCAAAGTGTGGACACGTTGCCCCTTGTTAGAACTGGAAACAATCACCCATGGAAGGAGTTACAGAGACAAAGTTTGGAGCTGAGACAAAAGCATGGACCATCTAGAGACTGCCATATCCAGGGATCCATCCCATAATTAGCCTCCAAACGATGACACCATTGCATACACTAGCAAGCGTTGACTGAAAGAACCCTGATATAGCTGTCTCTTGTGAGACTATGCCGGGGCCTAGCAAACACATAAGTGGATGCTCACAGTCAGCTATTGGATGGATCAGGGCCCCCAGTGGAGGAGCTAGAGAAAGTATCCAAGGAGCTAAAGAGATCTGCAACCACGTAGGTGCAACAACATTATGAACTAACCAGTACCCCGGAGCTCTTGACTCTAGCTGCATATGTATCAAAAGATGGCCTAGTCGGCCATCACTGGAAAGAGAGGCCCATTGGACACGCAAACTGTATATGCCCCAGTACAGGGGAGTGCCAGGGCAAAAAAAAATGGGAATGGGTGGATAGGGAAGTGGGGGGGGGAGTATAGGGGACTTTTGGGATAGCATTCTAAATGTAATTGAGGAAAATATGTAATAATAAAAATATTTTTTTTAAAAAAAGGCTTTCTTTGTGAAGGATTATATGGAAAAAATTGGAGAAGGTTCCCTGAGGTGCTGAAAAGAAGATACACTCTATTGTGTTTGGGTAAAATGCTCTATAGATGTCTTTTAGGCCCATGTGAAACATAATTTCTGTTAGTTTCATCATTTCTCTGTTTAGTCTCTATCTCAATGAGCTGTCCATTGCTGAGCATGGGGTACAAAAGTTTCCAAGTGTTAAGGGGTGTGGTTTAATGCACCATTTAAGTTTAGTAATGTTTCTTTATAAATGTGGTTAGCCTTACATTTGGAGCATAGATCTTATGATTTTACCTTTGATGAGTATGAAGTATCTTTCCCTGTCTCTTTTGTTTACTTTTGTTTGAAATGATATTTTATTAAATATTAGAATGGCTACACCAGCTTGAGTGCAGTTAGCCTTAAGGGAATGGAGTTTTCCTTCTAGTATCTTCTGTAGGGCTTTGTTAGTAGAAAGATTTTACTTACATTTCTTTTTCCTATGGATTATCTTGGTTTCTCCATCTATGTTCATGAAAAGTTTTGCTGGGTACAGTAGTTTGTGCTGACATTTGTGGTTTCTTAGGGTCTGCAATACATGTGCCAGGTCCCTCTAGCCTTTAGAATCTGTTGTGAAGTCAGGTATAATTCTGATAGGTCTGACTTTATATGCTACTTGACCTTTTTTCATTTGAAGCTTTATTATTCTTTCTTTATTCTGTACATTTAATGTTTTGATTATTACGTGGTTGGAGGATTTTCTTTACTGGTTCAATCTATTTGGTGTTCTGCAAATTTCTTTTGTGTTTGCAGCCACGTTTTTCTTTAGGATAGGGAAATTTTCTTCTATGATTTTGTTTATTTTTTTTCTCTGCCTTTGACTTGGGATCTTCTCTGTCCTATTGCTATCAATAAACCATCTGGCTGTCTTTGGTCTTGGCTGGATAATCCTGATGATAGCAGGACTCCTTGGGAAGGCAGGGAGATTCCTGGGCCCATCAATGTAGCTCATGGGATAAGACTTGCAAGGATTTGGCTGGAGAAAGTTCCAAGCTAGTTGTTTCTAGGCTCCCACCCCACAAACCTCCAAGGGGAAGCCAGAGCTCTTATTGTCCTCCAAGTTTCCTCTAGAAAGCAGACAATGGAGGTCAGGGTGACTACTTGAAACTCATTTCAGCTGACTGTGCCTCAGTTAGACCTGACTGGCAAGGGAATGGTAGAGCAGCACTCCATTCTGGTTCTTCTTGTGATCCTCTCAGGCCTCCAGAAGCCAGAATGATACCCTTAGTGTCTCGCTAGGCTCCTCGGGACAGCAGAGAGAGTCCAGAGCCAGAGAATAGAGGTGTAATATCTTCTTTTTTAAATCTAACTTTCTTTTTTCTTTGGAGACCTTACTTTTGCCCCTTTCTTTTTTCAGATTTTTTTCTTTCTTTGTTGACTTTACTTCATATTTTCTTCTCTCTCCTTTCTTTGGAGACTCTATTTTATTCTTCGTTTTCCTTTCCTGGGAGACTTTTTTTTTAATTTTCTTCTCTTTCTTTCTTCTTCCTATGGATACTTTATCATTTATTCATGTCTTTATATATCTCTTAATGCTTTATAACGTCAATATATTTTTCTGAATACAATTATTTCCTCTAAGTTGTTTCTTCTGAGGAATTCTTTTTGCTACTGCTTAGTTTTCTCTTCATTTTATTAATTTCAAAATATTTTATCTGTGTATGACATTTTACACTTAGTTTCTTTCTTTCTTTAGTATTAAGGTATAATTTCAGACACTTTTTTTTTCCATATGAGAAAGTTGGCTGTGTTTGCATTTCTTCTTTGTGTCTCTATATCTGGCTTCTGCTTCACTATGACTAACCTCTTCCAACAGCACCACACTCTTGGAAGGTGTGTTAGGCCTGTGTTGTGTAGACTTCTCTGGGCAGCACTTCTCTATAGTTGCTATCTTTCCTCTCAGCTCAGTTTGTCCAGCCCAAAAGATCAGGACACAGCTCCTTAATAACCAGCTAAATTAGGTCACAAGCTTCTAGCTAAATGAGCTATGCCAGGGAAGTGCCTGAGGATCCCCAGTCTTAATTTATGTACTTACATCACAAATGTTTCCCTTCTCCCAGACCACCCTCACAGAGTTCCTCCCTTGCCGCCCCCCTCTTCACCTCTGAGAAGGTGCTCCCTACCTCCCTACATTTCATATATTGATTTTGTGCATAGTGCTGTAATTGAAATACATCTGTTGCTACTTCAGTTGTATACTAAACTACTTTCTTTGAGGTAAATGCCAAGAAATTATAAAGTTGAATGGTATATACATTCTATTCTCAGAGTTTTATGGAAACTTCCTACTCTGTTACATAAATAACACACTCTGAACACAGAACCAAAACAACAGTACAAACCACAATATTTGTTGTGAAAGTATAACTGCAAACTATAGCACCCCAAACATCATGGTCCTGGCAGAAGAGCAAGCATTGAGATCAGTGTAATAGAATAAAAACTAAAAAATTAAGCCATATAACACAATATCTGATTTTTGACAACACTGTTAAAAATATTCGGTAGAGAAAAGACATTCATGTTAGCAAATGAATGATTTCAACTAGGTAAAATAACATCACTATCTTTCACAGTATATACAGATAAATTAAAATGGATCAACATCTTTAATATAGTTGGTAGATTTTGAAACTACTTGAGGAAATTCTCAAAAATACTTCAAGATATTAAGATATTGGCATAGATGATAACTTTCTGAAGTTGATTATCTCTCCAGACACCTGAGGTATCACAAAAGTGCCATCTTTAATGTACTCTTCATGTGAGGGGAATCTTGGAGGGAAAAAAATGTACCAAAGAACAAATCTGCATGGTGACTGAACCAAGTGTCTCTGTATTTCACAGCACCAATAACAGGTCTTGTAATTTACTGACATTTCTGGGTTTGTTTTTTTTTTTTTTTTTAAAGCATTTTTTAAAAATTTAAAGTCTTGTCTTTACCTCCCTCCCAGTCTGCCCTCCTACAGTTCTTCATCCCATTCTCCTTCTGCCTGTCTCCAAGAGGATGTCCCCAACCCCCAGCCCCCACCCCCATGCCTCTTCGCTCCTTGAGGCCTCAAGTCTCTCAAGGGTGAGGGACATCTTTTCCCAATGAGTGCAGACCTGACATTCCTCTGTTTTATATGTGTCCAGGGCCTCATACCAGCTAGTGTATGCTGCCTCATTGGAGGATCAGTGTCTGAGAGATCCTGGTGGTTCACGTTAGTTGAGATTGCTGGTCTTCCTATGGGTGTGCCCTTCTCTTCCTCTTCTTCTAGACTTTCCTAAATTCAACCACAGGAGTCACCAACTTCAGTCCATTGGTTGGGTTTAAGTATCTGCATCTTCCTCAGTCAGCTGCTTATTAGGCCTCTCAGAGGACTGTATGTAAGCACACCATAGCATCAAAAATAGTGTCAGACCTTGGAGCCTCCTGTTGAGATTGATCCCAATTTGGGTAAATCACTAGAATTCCTTTCCCTTGGTCTCCTCCATTTTTATCCCTGCAGTTCTTTTTTTAGGCAAGAACAATTCTGGGTCAAACTTTTTGACTGTGGAATACAAACCCCATCCCTCCACTTGATGCCCTGTCTTTCTACTGACCGTAAACACTACAACTTCCCTCTCCCCACTGCTCGACATTTCAGTCCTTCCCTTTGAGACCTGAAAGTACCAGGTCTCTGGTACTTTCTAGAACATTCCCTGCCTCTCACCCTGGAATCTGCATGTTTCCATTTATTCTGTTGGTCATTAGGACTTCTCAGCTGTTCCTCCCTCCCCATACCTGATCATGTTTCTTGACCCCTCCCCTCTCCCACCCATATCCCTCCCTCTGCCTCCTGTGATTTCTTTCTTTTCTCTCCCATGTAGGCCCTCTGCTTATTAACCTTCTCCACTGTCACTAGCTGACTGAGTATTAAACTTTAAACTACTTTGAAATAGTGGGTTCCCAAGCCCATTGTCAGAAACTAGTGACACTGAATGCCTTGTTATATGACATTATTCTATTGTGTTTGGTTGTTTTCTCTTGGATACCTACATTGTTCTATAGGAAGACAGTAAGGGAGTAGATGTGGGGTAGAAGAGAGGTAGTGGGAACTAAGAGGAGTCCGGGGATGGGAAACTATGTTTAGGAAATTGTGTGAGAGAGTTAACAATTTTCAGTGACAAAAATATCAATAAAAGGACTCCTCATGGTATTTTAATATCCTGACAGGCCAGTGTGTTCGTCACTGATCATCAAAGAAGCTTACTTCTGTAGCAGACAGGAATGGATACAGAGACTCATATCCAGAAAGACCTTGAAGCACACAGCTCTAAATGTGATGTGGCCATCAAATTACTTACCTCAGAGCTCAGGCAAGTTTGTAGAAAAAGTGGCAGAAAGGGTATAAAAGCCAGTCAGATTTGAGAACATCAAGAGTACAAAGCTTTTTGAATCAACTAAGCAATGCTCATATGAACTCAGAGAGACTGCAGAAAGGACAGGACCCCTACATGGGTCAACACCAGGTCATCTTGTATATATGTATCTTTCAGCTTAGTAGCTTAATGGAACCCCTGACTGTATGAATGAATGGGCCTGAGTCTTGTGTCTCCTCTTGGCACTCTTTTCCTTCTGTTGGATTGTCTTGTCCTGCATTGATGTAATGGTTATTGCCTATATTATTATAGTTTATCTTTCATGTTTGGTTATTATCTCTTAGAAGTCTGTTCTTTTCCAATGAAAGAAAAAAATGGATATGGAGGACAGGGGAAGGGAAAAATTAGTGGGTAGATTAGAGAAAAGGGAAACTGTAATCAGGATACATTCTATGAGAAAAGATTGTATTTTCATTCAAAGTAAAAACCTGAAAAGAAATCTGTTTTGGATCTGAACCTTTCTTGTTTTATTTTATTCAGAATTTTGTGTAAATGAAGCACATTTTCTGTATTCATTCTTCTGTTTTGGAACATCTGCATTGCTTTCAGATTCTGGCTATCACAAATGGGGCAGCTATGAACATAGTGGAACATGTGCTCCTGAGGCATGGTGGGGCACCTTTAGGTATACTACCAGAGTGTTATAGCTGGGTCTTCAGGTAGACATAGTTCCAACTTTTTGAGAATCCTCTATATTTGATTCCAGAGTGGTTGTACCAGTTTGCAATCCCATCAGCAATGGAAGAGTGGAATGGTAGAATCTCAGGGTTGTTTTGATTTGCACTTCCCTGATCACTAAGGACTTTTTGAACATTTCTTTACGTGCTTCTCAGCCATTCGAGGTTCCTCTCTTGTGAATTCTCTGTTTAGTTCTATACCTCATTTTTTGATTGGGTTGCTTGGTGTTTTGGTGGTTAGTTTCTTGAGTTCTTTACATATTTTTGGATATTAGCCCTCTGTCTGGTGTGGGGTTAGTGAAGATATTTTTCCTACTATGCAGGTTGTCGATTTGTCTTATTGACTATGTCCTTTGCCTTACAGAAGCTTTCCAGTTTCATGAGGTCCCATTTATCAATTCTTGATCTTAGAATGTGAGCCATTGGAGTTCTGTTTAGGAAATTTTCCCCTGTGCCAAAGAGTTCAAGGTTCTTTCTCACTTTCTCTTCTATTAGATTCAGTGTATCTGGTTTTATGTTTAGGTCCTTGATTCACTTGAATTTGAGCTTTGTGAAGGGAGACAGATATGAGTCTATTTTCATTTTTCTCCATACAATCAGCCAGCTAGACCAGAATTTTGAAACATTAAAAAACATTATTTTATTTGTTTTTGTTTTATAATACAAAATAGAATTTTTATTATTAATATAATCTATTCAACTGATAGTATTACTGAATCTATGGTATGCTTACTGATGGAAGCCTTGCATAGCTGCCCTTCTAGAGGCCTAACAAGCAGATGAAAGAATCAGTGTCAAATACTTAAACCCAATCAATGAACAGGGACCCCTGTGGTTGAATTAGGGAAAATCTGGAAGAAGCTGAGGGGGAGGGCAACCCCATAAGAAGACCATAATCAGCTTCCAAATGCTGACACCATTGCATACACTAGCAAGATTTTGCTGAAAGGACCCAGATATAGCTCTCTCTTGTGAGACTATGCCGGGGCCTAACAAACACAGAAGTGGATGCTCACAGTCAGCTATTGGATGGGTCACACGGCCCCCAATGGAGGAGCTAGAGAAATTACCCAAGGAGCTAAAGGGAACTGCAACCCTTTAGGTGGAACAACAATATGAACTAACTAGTACCCGGGAGCTCTTGTCTTTAGCTACATATGTATCAAAAGATGGCCTAGTCGGCCATCACTGCAAAGAGAGGCCCATTGGACTTGCAAACTTTATATGCCCCAGTACAGGGGAACGCCAGGGCCAAAAAGGGGGAGTGGGTGGGTAGGGGATTGGGGGGGTGGGTATGGGGGACCTTTGGGATAGCATTGAAAATGTAAACGAGGAAAATACCTAATTAAAAAAAAAAGAAGACCAGCAGTTTTTAAGTAGCCTGGACTAATATTAATAGCAATAACAAAATAAAAAATAAAGTCTTATCAATATGATGTCCTCCCTCAAAAATTGTCATTCATTCTATAATAGAGGTGCTTTTTTTTTGTATAAAGACCAAAGGTAACTGATGCACAAAAGAACACACATGGTATGTAATCACTGATAAGTGGTTATTAGATAAATCAGAATACCCATGATAAAACTCACAGAGCATATGAAGCACAAGAAAGAAGGAAGATCAAAGTGTGCTTTGTCCTTAGTAGATGCTTCAGTCCTACTTAGAAGGGGGAACAAAAAAATCACATGAGTTAGAGGGAGAGAGGGACTTTGCAGGGAGAGAGGGGAGTAAACTGGGACAGAATCAGGTGTGGAAAGAGACAGGAGAGAAGTACAGAGGGTCAGGTAATTGAACAAAGGTGTGTAGCAGTGGGGCATGGTAAACTAGGGTTATCCACCAGAAAGTCCCAGATGACAGGAAAGCAAGAGTCTCCCAGGACCCAGTGGGGATGAGAATACCTGATGTACCCCAAAAAGGGGAAAAAGAACCCATGGAGACCATATACAGAGGTTAGGCACAACCACTAGTTACCGGATAGAGCCACCTACCCATCTCAAAAATTTTAACTCAGAATTGCTCCTGTATAATGGAAATACATGGACAAATAGTGGAAGGGAGACAAAAGCAAAAGCCGTCCTACGCCAGAGACTGCCCAACCTGGATATCAGTCCTATTTGCAGACACCAAAGCCAGACACTATTGTTGATGCCAAGAACTGATTGTTGACAGGAGCCTGATTTAGCTGTCTCCTGAGAGGCTTTACAGAGGCTGAGGAATACAGAGGCAGATGCTCTCAGGCAACCACTTCCTGAGCATGGGGTCCCCAGTTGAAGAGTTAGAGAAAGGACTAAAGGAGCTTATGGGGTTTGCAACTCCATAGGAAGGACAACAAAACCAACCAACCAGAACCCCCAGAGACATAAAAGTCGAACCCCCAGAGACATAAAAGTCTCCCAGGGACTATACTATCAACCAAAGACTACACATGGAGGGAGCCATGACTCCAGCTGCATATGGCAGGGGAGGCCCTTGGTCCTGTGAAAGCTCAATGTCCCAGCTAGGGGAATGCTAGGCTGGTGAGGTGAGAGTGGATGGGTGGGTGGAGGAGCTCCCTTATAGACACAGGGGGATTGGGAATGGGATAGGGATTTTGTGGAAGGAAAACCAGGAAGGGCAATAACATTTGAAATGTAAATAAATAAAATAACCAATAATAAATAAATGATTGAATGAATAAACAAACAAACAAACAAGGCTTATTTTATAATCTAAATTGTAGATTACAAATTTTATCAAAATACTATAGGTGTATGGTAATTTCTTTTGGCAATTCTCATAAATTTTATTTTAGTTATTATTAGTATATATATATTTATCTATGTGTGTGTGTGTGTGTGTGTGTGTGTGTGTGTGTGTCATGTATGTCAGAGACCATGTGGTTGAGTCTTTTCTAATTCTATCTTTATATGGATTTTGATGAATTCTAGAGTCCGAAGTTAATTATTGTCTACAATGTATTTTCTATATACATCCAATTAAATTGTATTTGGTGTGAAATATAAAAACAAAAGCTAATATTTCTTATAGAATTTTTCTCAGCCTCTTAATTTTGTTATTGGAGATACAGCAAGTTGAAGCTGGGAGCAAGTATGTTTAGTCTTTGGTTTCATATTTGTTGTTCAATCTTTCATAAATAAAAGGACATGTGTAACTTTTTGACTTCCTATAAATATTCCTTAATTTTTGATTTTACGTCAAATTGTTAAATTGACAATCATAGATACAAATAATCAATAAAGGCACAGAACATTGCCTACATTCTTTCTGGTTAATGAACAAGTAACATAAACATGGAGGGTTGAGAAATACAGTGGAAAATGTCTCCAGGGATTTCAGTACAGTGTAGGAAAATGTCCACTTTATTAAAAAAAGTAAATGTAGAATTAGTTAATCCTACTAAAGTGGGCTTTCAAGCCTGCCTTTGAACCTTTAGTTCCTGGATAAAAAAAAAACACACAAAGCCTTTATACTTACAAAATTTCTTAAATGGGGCAAGAGCTGGACAGACCTAGCCACTATGCTCTTAGAATCTGCTTTCCTATCGATAATAGTAAGTTATTATGTATTATTTACTATGTTTCACCTGGGTTGTTCTTAACTTAAACTGGCCAACTCTTGTTTATGGCGACTTCTCCTTGCTCCTCCTGCACATTATACTTCTCATAGGCCTTCTCTGACCCTACCTTTGTCTTTCCTGCTCAGCCATTGACTACTGGCATCTTTATTTATCAATAAGAAACAACTTGGGGGCAGGGTCACTTAGCTAGAGTCACTTAGCTAGCTTCTACATGTGGACGTTCTCATCTTTGGGGTATTAGTCTTAGGAGCCCAAATTTAGCATTGGAATCAGTATCAGGCCAACCCACTACAGGTAAACTTCATGGAGAAAACCTGGGACATTATCATTCAGGTAATTAGACTTAGTGCCTTCTCCATGTGTGAACAAAGCAGTTTATACATATGATGTGACCTTTTAACAAATACTAATCAGTTAACCAAAGATATGACAGTTTCAAAACTATTTATTTACATCTAGAATAGTAAGTCACAACCACAAAAAATACAAATATTTAAAGTAATAATTTATCAAGGGTGGTTAAATAATGACTTAAAATCTTTACTTCCTCTTAAAACCAAGAAATAAACATATTTCATACAGTAGAAATTCTGTTGTCTCATGACCCTATGATCCTCTTATATGCAATCCAAAAGAAAAATAGATAAAAATTGTTCTTGTGGGATGGTCATGGTGAATGTACATTTTTTTTGTGTGTGTGTCAGGGATGAAACAAGCAATCATGTTAAGACTGGATATTGATTTGGGGTGCTTTCCTTAATCACTGTTTAACTTATTTTTCCGATAGTATCACTTAATGAACCTAGAACTAATTGTCTCGGTCTGGGGGGATAATAAGTGCAGGGCTCCCCCCATCACCTTCACAACCAGAACTAGGGTCTTTTTGAATCTCAAATGCTTAGAGTGGATCCTCACAGGTGTGTGGCAAGCACCTTGACTCAAATATCCCTCCAGCTTCTGCTGTATTTTCACTTTGAATTATCAGTTAATATGAATAAAAATTAATAATTTTGATGCAAATTTTATGTGTACTGTAAACCTTAGCAAGTTCCAGAAAACTTTCAGAAAAATAAAAATCAAGATAAGAAAATAGGCAACTGCAGTATTTTTAAGTAGTAGAGTGTTGGTCTGTTTTAAAAAGTGCACTGGGTTGAACTGTAAGGTGTGTGAGAAAAATAATTAAGCACAAATATGCAATTCATGTATTGTACATATGTATATGTCTCCTATTCTCTTAATAGGTAGTCAGGTAAGGATGAAATATGAAAGAATGTATCCCTCTCCAGTGGTAGAGAATATGAATAATATGTTGTTATCACTCCGATGCTTTCTTTCTAATGATAAAAATAGAAATATTTGGAATACATAAAACTGCCACTTCCCAATCTTAGGATGTTTTCTATATGTTGCAAAATTTAAAAAGCCAAGTCAAAACAAAACAAAACAACGAACAAAAAATGTAAAGGAAAGAAATCAAAAGCCACCCTAAATAAAAATGAAAATCCTAAATGCTGAATTATCACTTTGTTTCATCTTCATGGCTTTCTCTAATGGCAGGAAAAAAATTAGGGAGAAACATATTATGCTCAAAAAGATTCTGATTCACCCGTGGAACGGACTCAATTTTCTCTTATGTGAGGCGACCAAGTTTTAGTGTTTCATCAGCAACAAAACCTAAACTCATCATCTTCCTCCCAGAAGTCACGATCCATCTTCATGCTTCCTGTTTTGATTAATGGAGTCATCCGACAACCAATCAACAATTACTAGGTCCTAGGTCCCTCTTTAATTAGACTTCTTTCTCTCTTCACGTCAGCAAATCCTTTCAGTTTCATCTTTACAAAGTATTTTCCTTTATCTTCTTCCTATTAAAACAGTTATGTTAGAAAAATCTTAAAATGTGTTAAAAATTCAATTTTTTTTCAGCAGCCTTGGCAAAATAACTAGACAACTTTGAAAACTTTGTGTTCATCTTGTTACTGGCTATCCTTACAGACCACCTTGTTTTTAAAATCCACTTTTTATCATTTATCTTCACTGTTGCTGTCTCAGCAAAAGTTTGACAGTTTGTGGAAGTGACTATATTAGTTAAAGTAGAAATCCACCTGCAAGTACCAGACAGATCTACAATAACAACTTGCTTAAAGGAGTATAAGAGAAACTTTTTCTCCCATAAGTGGTGACAGTGTATGAAATTCTCTGTATCTCAAAGGGTCTGATGCTTTTACTCTGCAATCACTGCTGTTTCTTCCATTACTGTGAGCAGCTTGCTACTGTGTACAGGTCTGTATTGTGTATTGTGTATATGCTCCCTATTAGAGTCACAGAACAACTGGTCATGAAATTGAAAGAGGAAAGGTGTACTTGGGATGAT
This sequence comes from Mus musculus, assembly GCF_000001635.26. Taxonomy (NCBI): domain Eukaryota; kingdom Metazoa; phylum Chordata; class Mammalia; order Rodentia; family Muridae; genus Mus; species Mus musculus. The sequence continues at coordinate 14,586,329 of NC_000081.6, forward strand.
TAATTTACAGGTTATGGACCTTAACCCTTTGATCCCTTAGCTTTTAGGCTGAAGAGTTCGCAAATTTGGCAGAGAACTCTTGGTGACCTCACTTACTTTCACCAAACATCATCTTAAAATTTTTATATATTTTTTTAGATATTTTCTTTATTTACATTTCAAATGCTATCCCGAAAGTTCCCTATACACTCCTCCTGCCCTGCTCCCCTACCCACCCTACTCCCACTTCTTGGCCTTGGCATTCCCCTGTACTGGGGCATATGAAGTTTGCAAGACCAAGGGGCCTCTCTTCCCAATGATGGCCGACTACACCATCTTCTGCTACATATGCAGCTAGAGACATGAGCTCTGAGGTTACTGGTTAGTTCATATTGTTGTTCCACCAATAGGGTTGCAGACCCCTTCAGCTCTTGGGTACTTTCTCTAAGTTTGGAGTTAAGAAGAAAGAATGGACCATCCAGAGACTACCCCACCTGGTGATCCATCCCATAATGAGCCACCAAACCCAGACACTATTCCATATGCCAGCAAGATTTTGCTGAAAGGATCCTGATATAGCTGTCTCATGTGAGGGTATGCCAGGGCATGGCAAATACAGAAGTGATTTTATAATCTTATAGATCCTTTGGGTATATATTATCTCTTCCAGTTTTGTATTTTTATGTGATTCCTTTGTGTGTGAACAGGAATGTGGTATATTTGTTTGACTTTGTGTGTATATGTATGTTTTGTGCTTTTGTGTTGGCTCTTTCTGTTTGGTGTTTGCTTTGTCCTATTCCTTTGATACTTTTTTTTATTCCATCATATTTCACTTTATTATTATATAGATGTGTGTTTGCTTTTTATGAAAGAACTGCATTGGCACTGGATTCAGATGGAGACAGGGAAGTAGAGAGATCTTTGAGGAGGTATAGCAAGTGAAAATATAATCCTAATATATTGCATGAAAAAAAATATTTTCTGTAAGAGAAATAAATGGGGGAATGTTTTGCTAATTTCAATGGTCCAAGTGGAGGAGGACCTGTCCCACAGTCTATTTTATCATGCAAGCTGAGGTGAAGGAAATGGTTAAAGGGTACAGATATACTTTTAGTACAGTCACTAAATCTAAGTTATTATTCTCAAACAAATGTGTTATGTCAGAACTGAACATGCCCCACTCAAGTTTCACTTCAGTAGACAAAGCTGTTTCCTGTTACCTATCAGACAGCATACAGCATTCAACTCTTTGCTTTTCTACTTTCCTATCACTCATCTCATGCTAGAGGCTGAGATGAAATCTCTCTGAAATCACATTCTCCTCTAAACCTCCAAAAAATGCCACCTCCAGCAGCATGCCTTCTTCTTCCTCTGTAGAACACCCAGTGTTCAAACACAAACCATTAGCTCTAATACTGAGATACTAAAGGGTTAAAGCTCAACAGAGCTATTAGCTTTAATTTACATCACAAGTCTTTCAACAGTTTTTGAAACCACCAAAGGGTTACTAAGATAGCTTTATATAATGTCCTATGCAGTAGCTGTTAGTACTTGAGAGAGAATTATTATGACTAAAATTTTATGACTTCTATACATAACTAACTCTTTTGGGAACTCCTGAGTGTATACAACATAAAATGAAAAACCTCAAAGTAAATGGATTCTGGTATTAAGTAACAGAAGATCGAATGGATCTGAAATTGACTACATATGAGATTCTGACTGAGGAGGTAGATTCCTTTAATACTGTTCTTAACACATTAGAAATAGATGAGAACAATTATCTCAAAATATTGCCTCACAGAATGCCTCAATATAATGTATCCAATGTGTTTAATAAGTTATTCAAAAAAGGAAACACTTTTTCATGCTCTGACACCTATCAATATTTGTTTTTTTTAAATCAATCTGTCATATACAGGACATGTCAAATATATAAAACATATCTTGCTGCCTCTTACATAGCAAAATGAGAAAAACAAAATTTGAAAAATGAATGACAGTTATAATATTTTATGTCCTATCTGATGAGATCATCCAAATTTATCCTGAAAACTCTCATGGAGGAAAAATTCAGCCTTTCTCTCTAAGTATTATAAGGCCAGGTTCCTTTCAATAAATTAATGCCACTGGTTTTGTATAGGTGTATACTTTAAAAAGTCCCAGTAATCAGGAACTTCAGTGAAGCTAGAAATACAGTGTATGACAGAAGTACATTGCATCACTCATTTTAGGACTCTTTTTGAAGATTAAACTCAGGGAAGAGGACTACAAGGAATGCTAGAATAAGGCACTGAATTGTTACAAATGTGTCAGGTTCTTGAGTATGAAAGAAAAGCAAATGAAAGACAGGTTCTCCAAAGTATTGATTCAAATCCGTTTATGTTGTGGAAATTAAATCGCACAGCTAGAGAGAAACCAATGATTTGATAATGAGAAGAGTAATCACCAAAAAATCATGGTGTCCTATGAAGCTGAGAAGAAAAGGAGGAAACATGCCTTTTGTATTACTAAAATTATTTGAGTCCAAATCTATGAACGTAGACACCACTATGCTTTCTTAAATTCCATGCAGATAAGCACACTCCAAGGAAGAGAAAGGGCATTATCAACTCTATACACCTTCCTTTGCCTCTCATGGTAACCTTGTTCTGAATTCTGACACATGAGAGCATCATTGGATGTTTCTAATCTTAATAAAAGTGATATTGCCTTGCTCTCTACATGGAATTTCCAACATTAAATTTGTAAGACAAAAATTATTTTGTATGCAATGAGTATTTATTCTTAGTGCTACATATTCTATTAGATTGACGGGGCAAAAACACACAACAATTTCATTAGAAAAGCATTCTATGCTTTTTTTCTTTTTTACTTCTTTTGATATTTTCTGTTAATATTTTTTACTTCATTACATTTCATCTAGCTTTTTAATTATTGTTTGTTTCTTTGTTTATTGCATCAGAGTGATAATGTATATGTGTTTATATGTGTGTGAATGAGAGAGAGAGTGAGAGAGAGAGAGGGAGAGAGAGATGGGGGTGATAGACGATAGACAAGGACAGAAACAGAAAGAGCAGGTCACAGAACAAATATGTATAAGTTACAGAAACATTATGGGCCCTGGAGATTGAACTTTTATCATGATTATAAGGCTTAGTTAGAGAAGGCTTAACCTTCTAATCTACCTCTCTGGCACCTTTAAGCGCAACTATGAAGTTTTTTGTTTAATTCTTTGTGGACTGTATTTTTTTGAAGCATATATATGTGGTTTTGCTTAGAATAGACTACTTCTTACAGAACCTACAATTTTACTTTTGGTTTCCTCTCTCTGCAGTCCAATGTAATAGAAAGTACAAATCAGTATTTTTCAAAAATAAATAATAATTTATAAAATTCAGCATTTTTGTGAACAAAATTATATAACTTTCAGCTGTCCCAACTGTGCTGCCAGAGGTATAAATCATATTTCTGTGTAGCAGATCCCATTTTAGATATTACCTTAGTTAATCATAAGAAACATTAAAATATTATGATAGAGTATTTTGAGAGAGAAACAAGAGACCAATTCACATATTTTTATTGTAGGATATCATAATTATTCTATATTATCCTCAAAATTGTTAATTAGAATTAGGTTGTTAATAATTTCAAATTAGAAATTGAAAATTATCAATGTTATGAATATATTTGAAAGTTTAGACTATTTAGACTTTGGTGCAAGTTTACTATAGTCGTCTATTATAATCTACACATTGAACTGTATCTCTTGTTGGTAACAGTTGACTAAGGTATATTGAGTAAATCACCATGGCTCAGAATGTATTTGTATGTTCAGATTCAGAATTTGTTACCCAATTTCCAAAGCGGTTCAATGAATTTACATTTTCATATCTAGTTAGTCCAATATTTGCACCTATGACATGACTTTAATAGCCTTTACTGGTTCTTTTCTGACATCACATGTTTTATTATATAGTCCATAATATTACAATGGAAAATGATCAGCATATATACAAATTTGCAATCGTTGATTGGTTTTTATATCTTCATAGATACTTAATGTATTTCTACAATTTTAAGTCAATATAATTGTTCCCAATACATTAGATTTTCTGACTCTAGTCTTGGCTTCTTGCCACAATGAGTCTTAGAGCTTCAAAAGAATCTTAGATGATGTACTAAAAAGGATCACAAAAATAGTCTTAAAGACCAGGAATCAAAGACATGAAAAAAATAAAAATATGTATTTAATAAATTGCTTCTAATCAAAACTAAGATGCCAAGGAGAAAGTTACCTCCTAAAATACATTATAAAAGTATACATTATAAAGAGATCAACATTTTGGTTCCATGATGCCTCAAAATTAATTAAAATGTACATAGCAATTGAATAAACTTTTATTGAAAGGGATATGTAAATGTGCTTAAGTGTACACAGAGCACAAATTTAAATGGAAATAAAATAACACTACAAACATATCTGAATTGCTACAATAGAAAATAATACTCATAAAAAAGAACTGTAGAAAATACAGTCAAGTGTGGAAGACATAGTGAGTATCAGCAATCACACTTACTATTTCACAGCATCTGGGTTCAATACTCTACACAAATCTGTTCACTCATAAAAAACAAAATTATTTTGGGGATAGTGATATGACAAGATTTTTTTGTGTGAATATTAAAATGAAAACACTTTTAAATAGCACAGCAATTTTGTTTGGTGAGTATTTTCTCTAGAGAAAAAAAAGTGTTAATACAAAATTTGTTTAAAATGCCTAGCAAAAACTCTTCTCAAGGATAAAAGAACCTCTGGTGGAATCACCATGCCTGACCTAAAGCTATACTACAGAGCAATTGTGATAAAAAACTGCATGGTACTGGTATAGCTACAGACAAGTAGACCAATGGAATAGAATTGAAGACCCAGAAATGAACCCACACACCTATGGTCACTTGAACTTTGACAAGGAAGCAAAAACCATCCAGTGGAAAAAAGACAGCATCTTCAACAAATAGTGCTGGCACAACTGGCAGTTATCATGTAAAAGAATGCAAATTGATCCATTCCTATCTCCTTGTAATAAGGTCAAATCTAAGTGGATCAAGGACATCCACATAAAAACAGAGACACTGAAACTTATTGAGGAGAAAGTGGGGAAAAGCCTCGAAGATATGGGCACAGGGGAAAAATTCCTGAATAGAACAGCAATGGCTTGTGCTGTAAGATCAAGGATTGACAAATGGGACCTCATGAAACTGCAAAGCTTCTGCAAGGCAAAAGACACCATCAATAAGACAAAAAGGCCACCAACAGATTGGGAAAGGATCTTTACCTATCTTAAATTGGATAGGGGACTAATATCCAATATATATAAAGAACTCAAGAAGGTGGACTCCAGAAAATCAAATAACCCCCTTAAAAGATGGGGCTCAGAGATAAACAAAGAATTCTCACCAGAGGAATACTGAATAGCTGAAAAGCACCTGAAAAAATGTTCAAAATCCTTAATCATCAGAGAAATGCAAAAAATGCGGTACATTTACACAATGGAGTACTACTCGTCTATTAGAAAGAATGAATTTATGAAATTCCTAGTCAAATGGTTGGACCTGGAGGGCATCATGCTGAGTGAGGTAACACAATCACCAAAGAACTCAAATGATATGTTCTCACTGATAAGTGGATATTAGCCCAGAAACTTAGAATACCCAAGATATAAGATACAATTTGAGAAACACATGAAACTGAAGAAGAACTAAGACCAAAGTGTGGACACTTTGCCCCTTCTTAGAATTGGAAACAATCACCCATGGAAGGAGTTACAGAGACAAAGTTTGTGGCTGAGACAAAAGGATGGACCATCTAGAGACTACCATATCCAGGGATCCATCCCATAATCAGCTTCCAAACGCTGACACGATTGCATACACTAGCAAGATTTTGCTGAAAGGACCCAGATATAGCTGTCTCTTGTGAGACTATGCCGGGGCCTAGCAAACACAGAAGTAGATGATTACAGTCAGCTATTGGATGGGTCACACGGCCCCTTATGGAGGAGCTAGAGAAAGTACCCAAGGAGCTAAAGGGAACTGCAACCCTATAGGTGGAACAACAATGTGAAGTAACCAGTACCCTGGAGCTCTTATCTCTAGCTGCATATGTATCAAAAGATGGCCTAGTCTGCCATCAGTGGAAAGAGAGGCCCATTGGACTTGCAAACTTTATATGCCTCAGTACAGGGGAACGCCAAGGCCAAAAAGTGGGAGTGGGTGGATAGGGGAGTGGGGGGTGGGTATGAGGGACTTTCGGGATAGCATTGGAAATGTAAATGAGGAAAATACCTAACAAAAAATATTTAAAAAGAAAATGCCTCTAGGAGGTACAGCCTCACCAGAAAAAGAAAAATGTAAACGAGAAATGCATGATTAATTTAAATCCTAGATACCATTACAGTAAAACACTATGCAAATGTAGTAGAGTAAATGTAAACAGATTATTACTGTATGCAGAAATGTGGGTGATTGTCAGGCTGAAAGTAACAAAATTTATTCCTTAAAATTTTAAATAGTGGATTCTTTTAAATTTAAACAATGATTATTTTATTTTAATAGCATGTTTGAATTAAAACATCATTATACCACTTCTCCCATCCTTGTCTTCTGACCCAAATTCCCAAATTGATAGCTTTTCGTGTGTGTGTGTGTATGTGTGTGTGTGTGTGTGTGTGTGTGTGTGTGCACATGCACTTGCAAATTAAATAAATACAGCCTGTTGAGCCATTTTACTGTAGCTTGTTGAAAGTCATTTTCTTGAATCTTAGAAACAGCCAGATAACAGCAACAGAAAAAATAGTGACACCGAATGTACATTATTTTTGAAATACCCTAATATTACTCTATTATATCAGGTTTTATTCAGACTCCTTTTACATCATCATCATCATCTATTTTGAGATATCAAACTTATATGTTATTGCAAAAGTTATAGAACATTTTTCTCGATTTCTGGAACAACGGCAGAGGGTTTCTTGATTTTTATTTGTACCTGTAAGATTTTTTTGATCTATAATGATCTAATAGACCTAATTCTTATTTTATGGATGAAATGTCCAAGGTGCAGGTATTTGTATATTATCACAATGTACTTGCATCTAAATGCACTTGATTTATTTATTTAAGATAGTTTAGGTTTTTTTTTTTTTAATTTTGAGATTTCATCTTTTATCTGGCAGAATGTCTAAAATAAGTTACAGTTTATGGTAGTTTATTCTACCAAATATGTGGAATAACCACAACACTCATCCAGTTTTTGTATGAGTACAAACTTGGGCATCTACTATGGAAATTGTTATGATGATTGCTCAGCAATGTGGAAATGAACCTATGTCAGGAACAAGCTCTACCACTCTTGGCATATCCCCAAAGGATGATTCATCCTACCAAAAGAACACTTGCTCAAGCATGACTGTTGCTGCTGTATTCATAGTAGACATACATTGGAATCAATCAAGATGCCAATCTACAGAAGAAAGGATAAAGAAAATGCAGTACATTTTCTCTATAGAGTTGTTCTAAAACAACAACTGGCAAATCCAGAAAGGTTAGATATAAACGGGAGTAGGGGAGATAAATGGTTCTCCTTGGAAGGGGGCAATAGAATAGATTTCACCAGTGAACTGGGTACAAGGGAACACAAGGCAAGGAGAGATATCTAGTTGAAAGAGGGGATCCAGCATTTGATGGGTGATATAGGGACCTACTGCAGTGGAAACTTCTTAAGATATATGACAGCAATTCTAAAGAATTGTCTAAATAATGAGGAATACAGAGTTCCAAGTGACCATCCCTCATCACCAAATGGTTTACATCCAATTTAGTTGTTGGCCAAAGGGGTCCTATGGGACCCCCCTTACCCCCAAAAAGTCAGGTGTTTCCAAGACAGCAGGTTGCTCTCCACAAACTGACACCAAGTCTCCATTGCTAAAGACAACACCCCCGCAGAACACAGTGAAACTGGAGAGGTCAAGCTGATGCTTACACAGAACTCTCACTACTACTTCTATTTCCTTTGATGTGTGTGTATGTGTGCGTGTGCGTGTGCGTGTGCGTGTGCGTGTGTGTGTGTGTGTGTGTGTGTGTGTGTGTGTGAGTGAATAGTTTTCACTTGAGTTTATATGGGGCTCTTGAGGTATAAGTGTGTAGATCTCTTATTATTGAGCCTTGTCTTGGGCTCTTTTTCTTTTTTGTTTGCTTTGTCCAACTTTGATGTGATGTTCTTTGTTTATTGTATTATACAGTTTGGTTGTTATTACTACAAAGCCTGTGCTTTTCTACTGAGAGACAGAAAGGGAGTGGATAGGGATGGGAGAGGAGTTGTGGAGGAACTGGGGGAAATAGAAGGATAGAAAACTGTATACATATATATAACATTTATATAAAAGGGCACTGAACATTCACTGGGACTATGCATGTATGTTAGATGGTCTCAAGGAAACATGATACCTCTGACTCAACAAAGTAACCTACAACAGAATCATCAATATAAACATTACAGATGTGTGATGTTGGTTGTTATTATCACAGGTATTCTTATATGCAAGAGTGGTAGAATTGTCATATACTTAGTTGAAAGTCATTATGATCGATTGTTGTCTTTGCAGCAGGCATATGTACATGGGCCAATTTCTTCCAAGTTTTTCGAATGAAAGTGGCCTCTTTTTTTTTCTTCTGTTGGTTGGTGTGTGGCTCACTTTGTTTAGTTAGAATTTCTAACAGAGCTAGGTGAAGAAGTCCCTTGCCAAAGTACACAATGTACCAGACCTTTCACAAACTGATAAAAACATGTCCAAAGCCTCGATGATAATGGCTATGACAAACTTCTGTGTTAAAATACCTGAAAAATACAGTATTTAAAAATAGAGCCAAATCCATATTCAATCAATAATTTATATCCTGAGTCATACATAGAAAAGCCTATGTTTGCAGTCTAGGAAACAATTGTTCTGTAAAACCCACAAGAAAATTTAATGAGGATTAAGTACTATCTTCAGTACTTTGTCTTCCACATATTTGGTTATAGAATAAAGCATCTCAATAAATCCAGAACTATAAAACAGCTTTTAATGATAAGCTTCTTGGAATTATTTGGTGAAGTTCAGTATTGTTTGTTTCTATAAAGAAACAGCAGTGTTCTCACAGGCCTAAAATCCTGACAAAGGTCCTATTATTATATATTTGCACCATTTGTATATGTTCCAGAATTGAAATACAAAAATACCCACTGAAATCTTTCTGAGACAAAAGGACACAATATGAGAGCCATCTGAAGTAGAACTCCCTGTATCATCTAAACTTCTGACCTACCTTGCAAATTCCTGACAGGGTATCTTTTCTGTTTAGATATGATTCATACTGTGATTGCTGGCACTAACTTCTGAGAACCTCAATGCAATCATCTGAAAATACTTTTAGAGCCTGGTCAAGACATTAACCCTCTATTGCTGAGTGGCCCTCAAAAATCACTTTAGGCTTTTTGGATGAAGAATGAACATGGTGTTTTCATTAGTGGTATTTTTTTTATGAGGATTCAAGGTCCTTCCTCAAGTGCACTTACAGAATTGATTCAGACTTTATTCCCTTTGTCATTTTGGAGACCCACAATAAAAACTGACACATGAAATCACAGTCAAGGACAGTTCTTTTTTCTACCTTGGAGACACTGAGCAGTACAGTGCCATCTCAAAGACTGTGCTTTGAAACATTCTTCAGTTCTATTTTATTTTGTTCAAGAGTCTAATTGCTAATTAAAGACACCCATGAAATGTACATGCAAACACACACACATACACACACACACACACACACACACACACACACATTTACTGACTATGAACCACTTATGCTGCAATCTTAAGAATACAAGAAATTTACTCAAATATATAGTCTAACAAAATTTATACAACCTACATTTTATCATTAATACCTATGTGCACATTTTAGTTATGAAATAGAAAGAAGGGAATTTGCAATCTTGTTCATATTGTGTGTGTGTGTGTGTGTATTTGTGTGTCTCTGTATTAAGTAGACTGAAATTATGCTTGTTATATTTTTTTAACATGATATAACCTGAGGTCTTTTGAGGAGAGAAAATAACTACAAATCTGTCTCCATAATATTGGACTATAGTAAATTTTGCGGGGTATTTCCTTGATTAATGAGTGATCAGAGAAGATACAGGCCACTGACAGAGATTCCATACCTTGGTAAATGGTCTTGGACTATATAAAAATAAAAAATAAAAGCAGGATAAATAAACCATGAGGAGCAAGTCAGTAAGCAGCATTCCTCTATTACCTCTGTCTACTTCAGTTTGTGCCACTAAGCCTGCTAAAAATGTGTGTGTGTGCATGTGTGTGCGTGCGTGTGTGTGTGTGTGTGCGTGTGTGTGTGTGTGTGTGTGTGTGTGTGTGTGTGTGTGTGTGTGTATTTCACCCCAAAATTATTTTATGTCACTTCATAGAGTTTAATCAAAGCCAAGAATGAAAACTAGAATGAGGGCAGTTAAATGGGTAGAGACCTCCAAGGAGAACAGAGAGGTTAATGGATTACATGGCATACAGAAGCAGAAGGACAGCTATTGGTGTAGAGGAGTAAGGCCAGAAAGGGGGACCCAGAGAATTGTGTCAGAAGACAGGACTGATAACAGCAACAATTACTATGATAACACAGAACACCTTAGGTTCCTATCCATAAGCAATTTCTGATTGTTTTTCTTTGGTCATGTATTTGATTGAAAATATTTAGATTGTAGGACTAGCTTTAAGTTTACTGTAGTCAATGAGTGTTAGCCTTTACCATTGCTAACCTTTATATAAGAAAATCCACCCAGTGAACTTTTCAAAGGAAAGGCTCTACAAAAGTGATGGAGGATCCAGAAAAGAATTTTAATCTTAAGTATCACAGAAAAAAAAAAAAGTAAGGTTAGACTTTAGAGAGGGTCTCGAGCAACATCTGTTCGATTATCAGTTATGAAAATCATTGTAATGGAGATGGTTTTACAACCTTTCTTCAAGGAGCAGAATATATGATAATTAACTTTAAATTTTTCTCATTTGAAAAGTAGACTTTTAAAAATAAATGTTTTTATTACCAAACTATGTTTGCATTTAATGGTGATTACTGATGCTTTAACACAGTAAAGCATGGTCATTGAGAGCAACATCTGAACTCAATCCAGATGACTGCTCACTGTTCCCAAAGGGTGTGTGCAATTGGTACTTCATTTTCTACCTTTGGGGAGAAATTAGATGCATTTCACAAAACTAAAAGCATTTTAAATATACATGTATGTGTCACAGAAACTTCCCTGTCCAATTACGTTAGGGCAGTGTGAGGCCTGTGGTTAGACAGGGAAATGGGAAGCAGAGATAAGATGCAGAGACAGGGAATGGGGGGTGATGAGTGGGGAGAAAGATGGCAGCAGGGAGGTATCAGCTTGGCTATGACAGGTTGTTATAATATCATAAAAGTTAGAATATTGGGATAATTTGTCTAATCTACGTGGGCAGCGTTTATCATTATCAATTGGTTCTGAAATGATTGTGTTGGCATCTTGTATATTGAGAATATCTATCTATCTATCTATCTATCTATCTATCTATCTATCTATCTATTTAACTAGCTATCTATATTATTTATAGTTAACTATGAGCATTGAGTCTTGTTTTTACCAGGTTACTGGGTTTTGTGTTGTCCAAGCTCAAAGATGGGAGTTCTGTTTGGTTATTCAAATGTGGAACAGAGCTGGCTGGAACCCCTCAGGGACATATTCTTGTGGTCTGCCTGTATGAAAGCAGGAACGTGGCCCAGAGGAACTGGAGAGCTGGCAGGTTCATGTTTTAATATTTCCCGCAACATGTATGAAATATGTGAAATAAGCATGCATTTGTGAAATACAATCTTGGAAAGAGCAGGACAGAGAAGAAAAATATAAGAATATGGTGAAAATGGAAGAGGCTCTTCCAGCTGTGTTTGATCTGTTTTGTCCATAGATACTAACCAAATATCTTTTGAATGTTGCTATTTTAAACAATACTAATATAAGTGAGTGGTAACCATAGTAGTGTAACCTATAAATTATCCACACTCAGTCACTTTTGAGTCACTACCATTATAGTTAGACATGGGCATTATCAAAATAATACCTGGAAGACTTCTGAGAACTTCTGAGAAAGTTCTAACTCACTAGAATAAGAGACACTTTAGACTTGTGTGGAGGGGTTTCCTCCTTTTACAATGATTGACATTAGCATTCACTTTGCAATCCTGAGGACAATAGTGCTCCCCTGAAGCCAACCCCGAGTACTTAAAAATCAAAAGACAAACCTTTGATAGCCTTATTACACCATCTACTCAATGACCTTAGAAATGGTCTATCTCCCTACTTTTAGTTCCATTTGTTAATAAATGGTTTTATCAAACTTAAGTAAAGCTTTCTTTCGCTAAGTCCCCAACATCATATTAATGTGGTTCTCTCCATTTATCCCTTCCTGGAAATATAAAAGGAACTCATGAAGGGATATCACACAGGTCAGATTGCTGTGACTGCTGATACTGTCAGCAAGCCAGGCATCTATCTCATTGGTACATTCTTGACCCAGGTTGATGTTTTTATTTCATTGATCGTTGTTTTTGATGAGCTTTTAATTAGACATACCTATTAGTAGCTATTAGACACACCTATTGAGTATATCAAAACTACTCCAGAGAAGACCCTGTGTTCAGGAGTAGTTGGCAAACAGCATGTGTTCATGTGTTTATACATGTGTGTGTTGAGGCATTCATATTTCTGCATACATGCGTATATGTATGCAAGATTGTATTAATCTTTTCTTCTGTTTAGGAGAGGAAAAGAAAATGATTTTGAATGGGTAGGGAAGGGTTGAAAAAAACAGGGAGGGATTGGGAAATGGAAAATAATATTATATGGTATCAGACCCAAGGATAAGGGACTGGAGTATATAATTTTTATATATCAAAGCAGACCTGGTCCCCAGGTATTCCCAGCATCCATTACTTCACATCTTGACATGGCATACCCTTCCACCAACCCTGAAATTGCCAGTCCAGGAGCTGTGATACCCTTCCCCAAAAGGCTCTCTCTTTCCTCTCTCTGTACATGAGATTTTTTTCATTTTCTTCTCTCTCTCTCTCTCTCTCTCTCTCTCTCTCTCTCTCTCTCTCTCTCTCTCTCTCTCTCTCTCTCTCTCTTCCTTCTGATGGCAACTTCCCTAGATTCAGTGAACTTCCCTGGGGCCTGAAAGCACCTTCCTAATAAACCTGCATTTAATATAATCTAATCTGGTTTGATTTTTCAATTTTTTATTAGATAATTTCTTTATTTACTTTTGAAGTGTCACCCCTTTCTAGGTTCACCTCCAAAAATTCCCCAGCCCATCTCCCTCTCCCCCTGCTCACAAACTCCCACACTCCCACTTCCCTGTCCTGGCATTTTCCTACATTGGAGCATCGAGCCTTCACAGGACCAAGGGCTTCAACTTGCATTGATATTTAACAAGGACACCATGTGTTATAGGGCATATGATGCTCTAGCAATGGGTCCCTTCATGTGTACTCTTTGGTTGGTGGTTTAGTCCCTGGAAGCTCTGGGGGTTCTGGTTGGTTCATATTGTTGTTCCTCCTAAGAGTTTGCAAACCCCTTCAGCTCTTCCTGTCCTTTCTCTAGGTTCTCCTTTGGGGACCATGTGCTCTGTCCTATGGTTGGCTGTGAACATCCACTTTTGTATTTGTCGGGAACTGCCATAACCTCTCAAGATATAGCTATATCAAGCTCCTGTCAGCAAACACTTCTTGTCATCCAAGAGAGTCTGAGTTTGGTTACTGTATATGGGATGAATCCCCAGGTGGGGCAGTCTTTGGATGTCCTTTCCTTCAGTCTGTGTTTTGTCCACACTTTGTCGCTGTATCTCCTCTCATGGGTACTTTGTTCCCCCTTCTAAGAAGGACTGAAGGACCTTCTTTTTGAGCTTCATGTGGTCTGTGAATTGTATCTTGGGTACTTCAAGCTTTTGAGATTAAAATCCACATATCAGTGCATACTACATGTGTCTTCTGTGATTGAGTTACCTCACTCAGGATATTTTCTAGTTCCATCCATTTGCCTAAGAATTTCATGAAGTCATTGTTTTTAATAGCTGAGTAGTACTCCATTGTGTAAATGTACCATATTTTCTGTATACATTCCTTTGTTGAGAGACATCTGGTATCCTTTCAGCTTCTGTATATTATAAATAAGGCTGCTATAAACATAGTAGAGCAGGTGTCCTAGTTATAAGCTGGAGCATCTTCTGGGTATATGTCTAGGAGTGGTATAGCTGGGTGCCTAAGTAGTACTGTGACCAATTTTCTGAGGAACCACCAGATTGATTACCACAGAGGCTTTACAAATTTGCAATCCCACCAAGAATGGAGGGTATTTTTTCTTTCTCCACATCCTTGCCAGCATCTGCTATCACCTGTTTTATCTTAACCATTCTGATTGGTGTAAGGTGGAATCTTGGGGTAATTTTGATTTATGTTTCTGTGATAACTAAGGATGTTGAACATATCTTTTAGGTGCTTCTCAGCAATTAAGTATTCCTCAGTTCAGAATTCTTTATTTAGCTCTCTACCCCACTTTTCAATAGGATTATTTGGTTCTCTGGATTCTAACTTCTTCAGTTATTTGTATGTATTGGATATTCACCCTCTATTGGATGTAGGGTTGGTAAAGATCTTTTTCCAATCTGTTGTTCGCCATTTTGTCCTATTATCAGTGTCCTTTGCCTTATAGAAGCTTCACAACTTTATGAGGTCCCATTTGTCAATTCTTGATCTTAGATCATAAGCTTTGGTGTTTTATTCAGGAAAATTTCCCCTGTGCCCATATGTTCAAGACTCTTTCCCACTTTCTTTTCTATTAGTTTCAGTGTATCTGTTTTTGTTTGTTTGTTTGGTTGGTTGGTTGTTTTTTTTTTTTTTTTTGGGGGGGGGGAGGTCCTTGATCCACTTGGACTTGAGGTTTGAGGTTTGTACAAGGAGAGAAGAATGGATCTATTTGTATTCTTCTGCATGCTGACTGCCAATAGAACCAGCACAATTTGTTGCAAATGCAGTCTTTTTTCCACTGGGTGGTTTTATCTCCTTTGTTACAGATCAAGTGACTGTAGGTGTAGGAGTTCATTTATGGGTCTTCAATTCTGTTGCATTGATCTACCTGCCCTTCTCTGTAGCAATACTATGTAGTTTTTATTACTACTGCTCTGTAATATAGCTTGAGGTCAGGGATGGTGATTCTACTAGTTCTTTTATTGTTGACAAGTGTTCATTATCATGTTGTTTTTGTTGTTGTTGTTTTTCAAGATGAATTTGCAAATTTCTCTTTAAATCTATGAAGAATCGAGTTTAAATTTAGATGGGGATTGCATTGAATCTGTACATTGCTTTCCATAAGATCATCATTTTTACTATTTTATCCTGCTAATCCATGAGCATGGGAGATCTTTCCATCTTCTTTGATTTCTTTCTTTAGAGACTTGAAGTTCTTGTCATACAGATCTTTCTTTCTTCCTTCCTTCCTTTCTTTCTTTCTTTCTTTCTTTCTTTCTTTCTTTCTTTCTTTCTTAAAGTCAAAATGTAAACTTTTATTGTATTAAGCAAAATTTGGAAAGTCTATAATAATAAGGCAAAGGAGGCCATGGCCACCCAAGCATTGTGGGCTTCATACAGATAATAGATCACCTAACTACCATTGGATGAATACAATCTTTAGGGCACACATTTTCACACCTCCTCCAGAATTAGCACATAAAATATTTGATTGAAAATAATTTCATTAACATGTCTTTCTTGTCCCTCTGCCACCACATAATGAAACACAGAAATATTTCTACTGATTATATATAAACATGAAAAGGAATTGCGATAGTGCCTTTTAGACTTATTGCCATCCATCTATAAACATGTGACTTTTTTTCACATCTATTGGATTGAACACAGGACCCCCCAACCTGAGCTCAAGCTGTATTACAGAGCAGTAGTGATAAAAACTAAAAACTACATGGTATTGCTAGAGACAAAGGAAGGCAGATCAATGCAACAAAATTGAAGTCCCATAAAAGAACCCTTACACCTACAGTCACTTGATCTTTAACAAAGGAGATAAAAATATCCAGTGGAAAAAAAGACTGCATTTGCAATCAATGGTGCTGGTTCTATTGGCAGTCAGCACGTAGAATAATGCAAATAAATCCATTCTTCTCTTCTTGTACAAAGTACCCAAGGAACTGAAGGGGTCTGCAACCCTATAGGAGGAACAACAATATGAACTAATCAGTACTCCCCAGAGCTTGTATCTCTAGTTGCATATGTAGCAGAGGATGGCCTAGTCAGCCATCAATGGGAGGAGAGGCCCTTGGTCTTTCAAAGATTATATGCCCCAGTACATACAGATCTTTCACTTGCTTAGAGTCACACCAAGGTATTTTACATTATTTGTGACTATTGTGAAGTGTGTTGTTTCCCTAATTTCTTTCTCAGCCTGTTTATCCTCTGAGTAGAGGAAGCAGGAAGCCTACTGGTTTGTTTGAGTTAATTCTAGATCCAGACACGTTGCTTAAGTTCATTATCAGCTTTAGGAGTTCTCTGGTGGATTTTTTATTTTATTTTTTTTTATTTTTTAAGTTTATTTATTTATTTATTTATTTTGGTTTTTCGAGACAGGGTTTCTCTATAGCCCTGGCTGTCCTGGAACTCACTTTGTAGACAGGCTGGCCTCGAACTCAGAAATCCACCTGCCTCTGCCTCCCAAGTGCTGGGATTAAAGGTGTGCGCCACCACGCCTGGCTCTCTGGTGGAATTTTTAAGGGTTACTTAAGTATACTTTCATATCATCCGCAAATAGTGACATTTTTACTTCTTCTTTTCCAATTTGTTTCCCTTTGACTTCCTTTTGTTGTCTAATTGCACTGGCTAGAACTTCAAGTACTATATTGAATAGGTAGGTAGAGAATGGGCAGCCTTATCTAGACCCTGATTTTAGTGGGATTGCTTCCAAGTTTCTCTCATTTAGTTTGATGTTGGCTATTGGTTTGCTGTATATTGCTTTTACTATGTTTACGTATAGGTCTTGAATTCCTGATATTTCCAAGACTTTTATTGTGAAGTGGTGTTGGATTTTGTCAAATGCTTTCACAGCATCTAATGAAATGATTGTATGGTGTTCTTCTTTGAATTCATGGATTTCTGTATATTGAATCACCCCTGTGTCCCTGGGATGAAGCCTAATTGATCATGATGGATGATCATTTTGATGTGTTCTTGGATTTGGTTTGTGAGAATTTAATTTAGTATGTTTCATCAGTATTCATAAGGGAAATTGGTCTGAAGTTCTCTTGCTTTGTTAGATCTTTCTATGGTTTAGGTATAAGCATAAGTGTGGTTTCATAGTACAAATTGGGTAGTGTTCCTTCGGTTCAATTTTGTGGAAGAGTGTGAAGAGTATTGTTATTAGGTCTTCATTGAAGGTCTGATAGAACTCTACACTAAACCCATCTGGTCCAGGGCTGTTTTTGGTTGGGAGACTGTTAATGACTGCTTCTATTTCTTTAGGTGTGTCCTCCCCAGCCTTGGGCAGGCTGATATAGACCTTTTTATGGCAGAGCCAGCTGGCCTACCTAGGGTGGAGTTTTCCTTACCTAGGTTAATTCTATTGTCCTGCCACTCTGTGGTTTCCTCCAAGACACCACCTACTGAGAGGCTGAACCTGTGTTTCCTGATGAGATCCTGACAAAGCAAGGAGATCCTGGTGTGGTGGGGGATGCCCCCCACATTTAAGTTCAGACTCAAAAAAGTAAACTTTGTGCCTTGATCATTAACTTTGTCTTGGTCTCGATCTTCTCTCATCATCTCTCCCATACAGTCCCAGATTTCCTCTAGGGAACCCAGTTCATGTAACTACATTTAGGGGTTATGGAACTGTTTAGATGATTTATCTGGTCTTGATTTAACTTTGGTGGCTTGTATCTGTCTAGAAATTTGTCCACCTTATCCAGATATTCCAGTTTTGTTGAGTATTTGCTTCTGTAGTAGGATCTGATGATTTCCTGGACTTCCTTGGTTTCTGTTGTTATGTCCCCCTTTTCATTTGTGATTTTGTTAATTTGGACACTGTCTCTGTGACCTCTGTTTAGTCTAGTAAAAGGTTTATATTATTGATTTCTCAAAGAACCAGCCTCTTGTTCTGGTTATTTCTTTGTATAGATCTTTTTGTTTCTACTTGGTTGATTTTAGCCCTGAGATTGATTATTTACTGCCATCTGCTTCTCTTATGTGTATTTGCTTCTTTTTGTTCTACAGCTTTCAAGTGTGCTGTCAAGCTGCTAGTGTGTGTGCTCTCTAATTTCTTTTTTGAGGTACAGCTATGAGTTTTCCTCTTAGTACTGTTTTTATTGTGTCACATAAGTTTGAGTATATTGTGCCTTCATTTTCATTAAATTCTAAACTGTCTTTATTTTTTTCATATTTCTTCCTTGACCAAGTTATCATTGAGTAGGGAGTTGTTCAGCTTCCATGTGTACATGGGCTTTCTATTGTTTTTGTTGTTATTGAAGAGCAGCCTTAGTCCATGGAGATCTGGTAGGATGTACAGGATTATTTCAATCTTGTATCTGTTCAGGTCTGTTTTGTGATTAATTAAATAGTCAGTTTTGGAAAAGGTACCATGGGGGTGCTTAGAAGTTTTTTTTGTTGTTGTTGTTTTCGTTTTTGTTTTTTGTTTTTTTTGTTTTGTTTTGTTTTGTTTTTTTTTAGGATGAAATATTCTATAGATACCTTTCAAATCCATTTGGTTCAGAATTTCTGTTAGTTTCACTGTGTCTCTGTTTAGATTCTATTTCCATGTTCTGTTCAATGATGAGAGTGGGTTGTTGAAGTCTCCACTATTACTGTGTGAGGTGTAATGTGTACTTTGAGCTTTAATAAAGTTTCTTTTATGAATGTGGGTACCCTTGTATTTGGATCATAGATGTTCACAATTGAAAATTCATCTTGGTAGATTTTTTCCTTTGATGGGTATGAAGTGTCCTTCCTTATCTTTTTTGAGAACTTTAGGTTGAAAATCGATTTTATTCAACATTAGAATGGTTACTCCAGCTTGTTTCTTGGGACCATTTGCTTGGACAATTGTTTTTCAATATTTCACTCTGAGGCAGTGTCCGTCTTTGTCACTGAGGTATGTTTCCTGTACGTAGCATGCTATATCCTGCTTATATATCCAGTCTGCTAGTGTTTGTCTTTTTATTGGGGAATTGAGTCCATTGATATTAATAAATATTAAAGAAAAGTGATTGTTGCTTCCTGTTATTTTTGTTGTTAGAGATGGAATTATTTATGTTGTTATCTTCTTTTTCAGTTTTTAAAATAAAATTGAAAGAAGATTATTTTCTTACCTTTTCTAGGGTGTAGTTTCCCTCATTGTGTTGTTGTTTTTCCATTTATTATCCTTTGAAGGGCTGGATTTTAGAAAAATACTTTGTAAATTTGTTTTTGTCATGGAATATCTTGGTTTCTCCGTCTATGTTAATTGAGAGTTTTAATGGGTATAGTAGCCTGTGCTGGCATTTGTGTTCCATTATGGCCTGTATTACATCTATGCAAAATAGTCTGGCTTTTATAGTCTCTGTTGCGAAGTCTGGTATAATTCTGATGGTTCTGCCTTTATAAATTACTTGACCTTTTTCCCTTACTGCTTTTAATATTCTTTCCTTGTTTTGTGCATTTGTTGTTTTGATTATTATGTGATGGGAGGAATTTTTTTTTTTCTGGTCCAACCTATTTGGAGTGCTATAGGCTACTTGTATGTTCATGGACATCTCTTTCTTTAGGTTAGGAAAGTTTTCTTCTATAATTTTGTTGAAGATATTTACTGGCCCTTTAATTTGGAACTATTCACTCTCTGCTATACCTATTACCCTTAGGTTTGATCTTCTCATTGTATCCTGGATTTTCTGGATGTTTTGGGTTATGAGCTTTTTGCAGTTTGCATTTTCTTTGATTGCTTTTCACTGTTTTCTATGGTATTTTTCTGCACCCGAGATCTCCTCTTTTATCTGGTATTCTGTTGGTGATGCTTGCATCTATGACTCCTGATCTCTTTTCTAGGTTTTCTATCTCCCGATTTGTCTCTTTGTGATTTCTTTATTGTCTCTATTTCTATTTTTAGATACTAGATGGTTTGGTTCAATTCTTTCACAGGTTTGGTTGTGTTTTCCTGTAATTTTTAAAGGGACTTTTGTGTTTCTTTTTTAAGGTCTTCTACCTGTTTACCTGTGTTTTTCTGTATTTCTTTTAGGGAGTTATTTATGTGTAACCTCCCCCATCCTGAAACAGGCTGATCCAGACTTTGACCTTGCTGCCACTAAGAAGGAGATTACTTAGGGTGGAGCCTTCCTGCCTAGATGGCTCTATTGTTCAGCCACCTACCACTGCTCATCCAAGACACTGCTACCTGCTGAGAGGCCACTGAGATATTCCAGAGGCTATACCCTATCCTGCACTTCATCACCTGCAGCTGGTTCCAGGCTCCAAGAATGGACTAGTGGGGGATGGGCCTCACCCCCTTTATAAGCACAGTTTGCTATTAAACATTTGAGTCTTGATCAGGAACCTTGACTTGGCATCCATTTTTCTCTTGACTGCCTAGTTTCTGTATTTTCAGCCCGTTTGCCTCCCAGGAGTAACCCCGTCCATGTGAGCCTCGGGCCAGCTCCCAACATTTATGACCTTCATAAAGTCCTCTATCAGCACCATGAGATGTGATTTTAAATCAGAGTCTTGTTTTTTTGGTGTGTTGGAGTATCTAGAACTTTTTGTCGTGAGAGAACTGGATTCTGATGATGCCAAGTAGCCTTGGTTTCTGTTGCTAAGGTTCTTGTGCTTGCCTCTCACCATCTAGTTATCTCTGGTGTTAGTTGATCTTGCTGTTTCTGGCTGGAGCTTGTCCCTCCTGTGGGCCTGTAAGCCTGGGTCAACACTCCTGGCAAGACCAGCTCTCTCCTGGGCAGGGTTTAGTGTGGTAGGCTGTAGAATAGCCTTTGCTTCAGGATGCAGATGCTATCCTAGTTGCTCCACTGTTCTTGTTCTTGCCCTGTGAACTTGTGGCCTGTCCTGTTTTGGACAGCTTTTGGAGAGACTGTGGCAATCTCACCTCTGAGCTTAGGAGTGAGAACATTCCTGGCAGGCAAACACTTTTCTGAAGGGACCCACATACAGAGGGCTGTGGAACAGTTTCAACTCCCCCTAATCTGGTTTGAATTTACTTATATTGCCAGTGGAGAAATAACTTACCAAATATGACCAAAATATATTTTATGAAATATCGAAAAATTAAATAAAAATATTCAGTGGAGTGCTTTTAAATCCTAGAAAATTTCATATTAAAATATATAGAATTATTAATACACTATCTTTACATAAATGTATTATTCTAATACTTGACTATAATAGTTCTCATTTGATTAATCTTATTTACAGTTCATTATTCTTGAAAGTTATTTCTCTTATTTTTACCTGTAAATAAATTGTGGCTAACTGTCCAGACTTATTTAATAGAATGTCCTATGTTTTGTTCTCAACCTTCTCCTTATGAAACCAGTAAATACATTGCCACTTGACTTTATCTGGGTCTGTTAGGACTTCTTCATTATTTTCCTTCCATATTTGTTTTATAAATCTCAGATTCAGTAATTATTTATCTTCAACTACAATATTTCTTTCTTTAGAAAAATCTAGTGACTCTGTCTTTGATTATTGTACTTTCTACTTCTTAATTTATCTCCTCATTTAATTAATTTTTATTGAATTTTATTTTTTCATATATTAATTTCTCTGTTTTTCATATCTTAGTTAAGGTTATGAGCATTTTAAGTATAGTTATCCTATGTTGGTTGCTATATAGATATATGGCCAGATATTTCCCAGGAATTTTTTTGCTAATTTCCTTTCCTATATTTGAACCTTCCTTTTGCTTCTTTATATACAATATAGAATTTATTGGAAACTGAAACTCTAAAAAAAAAAATTCAGTTTACCCATCTGTGATGTGCTTATATATCTACCTTTGTTTGTTTTTATGGTTTCATTTGACTTTCTTATATATGTGATTGTGTTGTACAACTTAATCTTTAGTACTTAACACTGAAGAGTGTAAAGGAAAATATAACAAGACATTAATTAGAAAAGAGATGGCAATTATTTCCATTATTTTAAATACTTTAGAAAAGAGGGAGAGGACTTGGAATCTTGAGCTGTAGTACAGCTAAGATGGATGTCAAATTCTATTTGTGCCACAGTGGCACCCATTTCACAGACCTCTAGGTCTGCAGGGCACAGTTATTCTTGTGTACCTTGGCTACTCATTGTTGACAAAGAGTAATCTGTGACAGCACCATGCACACATCTGTCTGACATTTATTAATGGAGAGAAATCAGTAGCTGTTACTGTGCTAAGAAACAAATCAGTTGGAAATTACATTTAATTGACATATTCAATTGTTTCCACACGTATTCAAGCCTGAAATCTACCTTAGAATTTCTAGCTAAGTTAATGAGATTCTCCTGACAAAAATGTCTAAATAGGAAGTAAATACTTTCATATTTGCAAAGTTAAAAATTTCTCAATATAATCTTCTTGTTGTTTGCTATTTTTATATAACATATCATCACCTTAATAATATATATATTATTAAGAATGAATAAAGAATTGGAGAGAAGAGCAAGATAGACAGGGAGAAGACATATATGACCAAAGATAACATGAGGAAAATAGTTTTATATTAGAGGAAAATAACAAAGGATGTTTCTCTAAATGAAAGAAGAAAACACATTTAAATAATCTGAATAACTGAATGCATGTGTGCAAAAACCTGGAGCACTGGGGTTTGTACCAATAACTGCTCATCAATTATTTACTAGGATATTGACAAGAACTACCTCTTTACCTATAGAAAGAAAATTAAAAATTAGGGAAACAACACCCTTCTCAATAGTCACAAATAATATAAAATACCTTGGTGTGACTCTAACTAAGGAAGTGAAAGATCTCTATAATAAAAACTTCAAGTCTCTAAAGAAAGAAATTAAAGAAGATCTCAGAAGATGAAAAGATCTCCCATGCACAAGGATTGGCAGGATCAATATTTTAAAAATGGCTATCTTGCCAAAGCAATCTACAGATTCAATGCAATCCCCATCAAAATTCCAACCCAATTCTTCAACAAATTAGAAAGGGCAATCTGCAAATTGATCTGGAATAACAAAAAAAATCTAGGATAGCAAAAACTCTTCTCAAGGATAAAAGGACCTCTGGTGGAATCACCATGCCTGACCTAAAGCTGTACTACAGAACAATTGTAATAAAGACTGCATGGTACTGGTATAGAGACAGACAAGTAGACCAATTGAATAGAATTGAAGACCCAGAAATGAACCCAAACACCTATGGTCGCTTGATCTTTGACAAGGGAGCTAAAACCATCCACTGGAAAAAAGACAGCATTTTCAACAAATGGTGCTGGAACAACTGGCAGTTATCATGTAGAAGAATGCGAATTGATCCATTCCTATCTCCTTGTACTAAGGTCAAATCTAAGTGGATCAAGGAACTCCACATAAAACCAGAGACACTGAAACTTATAGAGGAGAAAGTGGGGAAAAGTCTCGAAGATATGGGCTTGTGCTGTAAGATCAAGAATCTACAAATGGGACCTCATAAAATTGCAAGGCTTCTGTAAAGCAAAAGACACTGTCAATAAGACAAAAAGGCCACCAACAGATTGGGAAAGTATCTTTACCTATCCTAAATCAGATAGGAGACTAATATTCAATATATATAAAGAACTCAAGATGGTGGACTCCAGAAAATCAAATAACCCCATTAAAAAATGGGGCTCAGAGCTAAAAAAAGAATTCTCACCTGAGGAATACCGAATGGCTGAGAAGCACCTCAAAAAATATTCAGCATCCTTAATCATCAGAAAAATGCAAATCAAAACAACCCTGAGATTCCACATCACACCAGTCAGAATGGCTAAGATCAAAAATTCAGGTGACAGCAGATGCTCTTGAGGATGTGGAGAAAGAGGAACACTCCTCCATTACTGGTGGGATTGCAAGCTTGTACAACTGCTCTGGAAATCAGTCTGGTGGTTCCTCAGAAAATTGGACATAATACTATCAGAAGATCCTGCAATACCTCTCTTATGCATATATCCAGAAGAAGTTCCAACTGGTAAGAAGGACACATGCTCCACTATGTTCATAGAAGCCTTATTTATAATAGCCAGAGCTGGAAAGAACCCAGATGCTCCTCAACAGAGGAATGGATACAGAAAATGTGGTACATTTACACAATGGAGTACTACTCAGCTATTAAAAAGAATGAATTTATGAATTTCCTAGGCAAATGGATGGACCTTGAGGGAATCATCCTGAGTGAGATGGCCCAATCACAAAGGAACTCACTTGATATGTACTCACTGATAATTGGATATTAGCCCAGAGACTTAGAATACAAAAGATATAAGATACAATTTGCAAAACACATGAAACTCAAGGAGAACGAAGACCAAAGTGTGTACACTTTGCTTCTTCTTAGAATTGGCATTAAAACACCCATGGAAGGAGTTACAGAGACAAAGTTTGGAGCTGAGACAAAATGATGGAACATCTAGAGACTTCCATACCCAGTGATTCATCCCATAATTAGCCTCCAAGTGCTGACACCATTGCATACACCAGCAAGATTTTGCTGAAAGGACCCTGATATAGCTGTCTCTTGTGAGGCTATGTAGGGGCCTTGCAAACCCAGAAGTGGATGCTCACAGTCAGCTATTGGATGCATCACAGGGCTTCTAATGGAGGAGTTAGAGGAAGTACCCAAGGAGCTAAAGGGATCTGCAACTCTATATGTGGAACAACAATATGAACTAACCAGTAACCCCCGGAGCTTGTATCTATAGCTGCATATATATTAGAAGATGGCCTAGTCAGCCATCAGTGGAAAGAGAGGCCCATTAGTCTTGCAAACTTTATATGCCTCTGTACAGGGGAACTCTAGGGCGAAGAAGTGGGTGTGGATGGTAGGGGAGTTGTGGGGGAGGGTATGGTGGACTTTTGGTAAAGCATTGTAAATGTGAATGAAGAAAATACATAATTAAAAAAATAAAATGAAAGAAAATTAATTTAAGATATTAAAATTCTCACCAATATTTTGATTCCTTTTTATTTGACACCAAATTTATAATATATTGACATATTCATCACTATGTTGCTGTAATAAAATGCCTTGGAATAAGCAACCTGAGGAACAAAAGTTTATGTTGGCTAATAGTTACAGCTATTGTTATCATATTAGGAAAGTCATTGCTTTCTAGGTATGAGGCATCTGATCACATTGCATCCAGGTTCCAGAATTAGAGAATGATATATGGTATTTTTTAGTTTTCTTATTTCTTTTTATTCAATAAAAGACACAAGCTTATGCCTTGGTAACACCCTTATTTAAGACAGTTCTTTCAACATCTACTAGCACAATGTAGATAGTATGTTTCAGGCATGCACAGTTGTTTTTCTTCTGTAAAGTGAATAATTAATATCAACCATTAAAACTGGACTGTGTAAGAGAAATATTTATCCAAGTGGATGTTAAGATTTCTAACAATGAACAGTTAGAAAATATGGAGAAAAATGTGGACAGAAAAGAAAATTATGAAAATTTTTATATGTATATGTAAATGACATGCAACAGATCATGTTTTGAATAATGAACATATGCTAATCCTAGCTGGTAATGCTTATGAAACTTCAATCCTACTGGTTCCTTTTTAATGGTGGAAAGGTTCTATGCCCATTACCAGAAGAGAAAGTAATTATTATTCATAAGCATTAGTGGGCTACCAGAGTCATAATATTGATATATCTGGCAAGTTATACACAAATACTCAGTAGGACAAACATTATTGGAGTTATAAACCATTTTCTGAGTGAATGTAAGATCTACTTCACATGATAAAACCCAATATGTGACATTGTTGTTAGAGAGGTCCTTTTATCCTTTCATTGCTAAAAGTACAAATATTTAGCAACACTAATAAATGGCTAAAATTAGAAAGACGTATAGATTTACGGAAAATGAGTGAAGGAACTTAAGGAGAACTTTTGTTTGAACTACAATGGGTATTAGACCACTCAGTAAGACTCGGTACCTACAATAGGCAAGTAACAACAAGAATAGACCATTCGAAGCATATCAGACACTGATCTGCAGAACAAGCTGCTTATAAAAAGACCTGAGATTTGGCAATAAGGTATTTGTTCAGACTTTGCCAAATGACTTTAGTTGTCTGAGAGGGATAGAAGGCTAAGTTGTACTGTACTAGACTTTGGAAGTTTTGTCAGATAAGCTGTGACCTGAAGATGAGATGAAAGACTTTTGTATCACAGGAAAGGCATCTCTCTCTCTCTCTCTCTCTCTCTCTCTCTCTGTCTGTCTGTCTCTCCCTCGCCCTCCTTCTCCTTGTTCCCCCCCCCTCTCTCTTTCTGTGTGTTATATAAGTATAAAAATATGTCACTTAGATGTGTATTTACTACAAATATTTTATTCATTTTATGATAAAACAGTTCTTATATTTTTGGACATAAATTGACTGTCAATTAGGAAATAACTTGTCCACATCACTGTAAAAAGGATTTGGGTGACAGTTACTTCTGTTTTCTAGAATTCTGGCTTCAGAACACCATACTTTTGATTAAATGAAATACATAATGTGATTTTGTTTGTTTGTGTTCATTTTTCTTGCAATAATAAGGGAACTCTGAAAGATTTATAATTGTAGTTTATTAAACATAGCATTCACACTGAATCTGACAGCCAATTAGTCAAGAGTCTGTTGAATTAAGTAAAAGAGCAATTCACACACTGTAAATAAAATAGAAATGAAAAAAAAAATAACATTAGTTAAAGAATGTATAAGATTTAAAACTTTTAGAAGTAACTGACCTTTGTTTAACATTAGTGCACTTATGTGCACAGAGAGAAAGGTAAGAATAGAAGATGTACCTTTAATTCAATTAAAAGAATGGCCCAAAGTCCCTAATTATGTTGTTCATAGTGGTAAGCAATTATTGTCAGTTTTAGTGCCTCACCACTGTATCAGCCTTAGGCAAATGCTGTCCGTGTTCATGAATATTGGAGAAAGCATGTCATAAATCTGTAAAGTGAAAATGAGCATCTTTCAAGCTGTCCAGCCTCTTGCAGAGTTTGCAAAGCTAAACATATATTTTAATCTGTACATCTGCTGTTTATATTTGGTTCCATCCATCTTTCTGTCTGTCTTGTTGCATCCTTCCTTCTATTGATCCATCATTCCTCCTAACTAAGGGCAAGTAAGTTGACAGACAAGACAGGCATTAACTGTCCTTAGCCACAGATTCCAAGCAGAAATAATTACTGTGTATGACACTGATGCAGTCTAACAGGACCAACACCTCAGGTCTCCATGTCAGTCAGCTTACTTGTTGGAATGACAATAATGGAATGTAGGGAAGGGTAGGGAAAATAAATACTACATCATTATTTAGGTTTCTTCTCTTTTTAATAAATGAAAAGTAAATTTTAGGTTTCCCTGTGTTTATAATTGAGAGCATAATTTCTAACTATATACTCTACCTACTACAAACAATGTAACACTGGAGGGGAAGAGTTTTAGAAAACTTCTATATGCTAAGTGACATCATATCTTTGATTTTTCTTTTACCACAGGTCTTGTTAATAGCACTAACTAGTAGCTAGACTATGATAAAGGTGTTTATATATCTAGCCATAATTATAAGGTGAATTATGTATAATATTGCATACATAAACATGTGTATATCAGTATATGTGATTTTACACATTTATCACATTTCAAATTTCAGTTTCAAACCAAATAGCATAAATTGTAGACCTTTAATGGGAATATTGAGTTAGCAGTTTAAAATGTGTTTTAAAAATTCAGATGAACAGTACAACCATATTGCATGTAATATAATGATGAGATCATGTTAAATGTAAGAAGATGCTTTTCTTGTGCTATAGCAATAAATACCAAATTATGTTTATAAGGAAGAATTAATACCAGTTTCAACTAGTTTTAGGGTTTTTAACTCTATCAAAAACTCTTAAATTTTTGAAAAGATTAAGTTGCTTTTTATGTTTAAGGAAGAAAATATGCAAGACAGTTGCCATGCATGTTTTGAACCATACAATAAATGAAATGGAGAAAACATCAGAGACTCTTGCTGGAATCCTATAGATCTACTATCCTATAGATAAGGGAGCCTACAGTAGAATTTAGAGCGAGAAACAATGAAGTAAAGTTGGCTAAAACTCTTCAAAAGTAGGTTCCATTTATAAACTCTTGAGTCAAACCATTAAGACATTTAGAAAACAATTAAGCAACAGGAAATCATAATAATAAAGCCATGTGAGTTAGCTAAAACACTTTTCATTATTTTGCATCTAGGTAAGTAAATGTAAATGAATACTCATTCTACTGGTATGAACTTTATATTGAAGGCAGCTATATAACTTTAAAGATGTCTGTTATAGAGGTAGAATGTTGGATAAAAGAAGAAGAAATTATCAGATGAAATCAGTTATCTTGACTAGGTGTTGAAATAAATCAATTTAGTTTCATGGTAACAGGTAACATAAACTAAGACCTGTTGTTAAAATTAGGGCATATTATCATGAAGTCTTCAATAGCAAAAAGTGGCCACCCTTTCTACCCAAATGAGATTTTTGGCTCTCTATTTATGTTTTCTGTTTCTTATTTCAGTGCAAGTTCAATTTGTGCTATCAAGCTAGTCTTGGGATTGGGACCATCCCTGTTATGTGGTCACCTACCAAGTGCCATATCATTAAAGCAAACTGACTTTCCCTGTCACAGCAACTATCAAAATGTCAATAACTCCTTGGCTAAGAGTCAATTTCACACCTACTCTCCCTTTCTGTGCTGAAATTTTTGTCTAATTTGAAATTATACAGGTCTGTGCATGCTTCCACAACTGCTAGGAGCTCCTAAATGCCTCTTCTGTCTGTGTCTAGAAAATAGAGTTGGTTTCACTGAGTATCTAAGAATGCTATTACCAAGATGAAATGACTACTAATGGCATGGTTGCAAAGATTTGAAAATCACTTGTGATAAAATCTCATATGCATATTATTTTAAATGTTGCCACAAGTCACAACAAAAATACAAAAATCTAGATCATAGTACAATGGATTTGAGCGTATGTTTTTCAGCGACAATATCCAGATGACTAGTAAGTAGATGAAGAATAATTTATGGGTAGTAAATATTTCAGATCAAGAACATTCTGGTATTTCACTTCACATCCATCAGAATGGCTGTTTTCAAAAGATTAAAAAAAAACCAAAAATCCATAAATGTTGTTAGAAAAATAAAAAGTTTGGAAGCGTATACCTTGTTTCACAAAGTATGAAACACTTTTTTATAAACTCCATCCTATTTCTTTAAATTGTTATATGGCCCTGCTATATAATTTTGTAGTTCCAAACCTAATGTTGAATTAATGGTGCTTAACTCCTTGAACTTTTATATTCTGCACCTTGATTTTTTTAAGTGGAGAAGGGTTGACACAACCACTTGAATAGGAATTGGGAAAGATACTAGTCAAAGGTAACATGTGTATGTGGTTAGAGATGTTCCAGTCTTGGAAGGAAGACAGGTCTGACACAGACAACATAGCCAATCCTTGATAGCATTATGCTAGTGAAACAGTCCAGTCAAAGAAAGTCAAATACCACATGCTTCTATTAGTTGGATGCCTAGAATGAACAATGTATGCTACTGTTCAATCTTAGTAACCAGAAAAGATCCTTGTATTCAAACATTGGTTCACAGAAAGGCAATAGTGAGAGATGTAGGAATCTCAAGTGCTTGCCCTGGAGGTATGTCTGCAAATCACTGGATGGTCAACAAGAAGGAGATAGGAGACTACTTTTCTCTTCTTTGTTTTCATTTCCTGCCTATAAGAGGCCCTCTTCTATCACACACTTACTGTCCCAGTGTGATTCCTCATTTCAGCCCTACAACAATGTGGTTAATAAAATCATGTATAGTAACTTCCAGACCTTTGAACCAAAAAAAAAAAAAAAATTCCCTTTATAAATTGATGTTACCGTGATAAAAAGATGAATAACATTCTTAACATACATGCATAGAATAGAATAGTGGTTTCTCAGGTCCATAAAGTATGGAGAATTAATGAACTTGGATCACTGAGAGATTTTCATTTGAACAGCACACAAAGGTTCTGGAGAAGAATGCTAATGACATTTTGTACTGGACTCTCTTCAAAAAAATGGTTAAAACTTCAATTTTTTTTTCCGCAATACTAGAAACATTAAATGGATGAACAGTCAAACTTCATCATACAAAGTCTAGTTCTCTAATTTTTTCTAATTCTCAAAGTATAAATCAAAACATTGTTTATAAACTACCAACCATATATAAAAGTACTGTTTGATAAAGTATAGGTAAGCTTTCATCTTATATAATTTTTGGTACTAACAAATTATTGCTTTTCATACGGGTCTCTTTTTGAGTTTTCATATGGCTGTGACACAGGTACTATTATTGTTGGAAGGTCCTGCTGTAAAGGTCACAGGGCATCCTTTTGGGATAGCGCTCTTAGTTAGGCATAAAAGCTAGAGCTCCCTTTTCAGTGGGGCTTCCTCTTCCCTGCCTAGTCTCAACTGGAGTGTGTATCTAAGCACAGGTACCTGAGCTTATCTGAAAGGTGGTCCTGCACGAAGATTCCTTCCTACACTGCTCTAACCAGTATAATAATTAAGAGGAGTGTCAGGCATTCCTGCCCATAACCCTGAGAGCCCTTATATACCTTACCCCTGAAGAAGTAAAATGAGCTGTCTCTCTGAACCTGACTCCCAGAAGTTCTTACCAGCAAAGTCACAGCCAACTGTACCCTGCCTGCCTCTTCTGCCTCTTCATTTGGCCTCATGGGCCTTAGGCCATCAACCCACAGGATAAAGGGAGACCCATATTACAAAACAAGAAAATAAAACAAACAAAATTATTTGTAATATATTCATTACTTACAACAATGAAGAACAAATGTCATTGAATGGTCATTTATTAACTGTTAGATTATGTAGGAAGCATGAAGCCTGGAATAGCTATATATTGATAGCATAGTGAAAAAGAAACAGGTAGGTACCCAGAGCATGGGCCAGCTCTGGCTACATTTCCCAAACTTTAACTTCTACTATTTAGGTAGTTTAATTTTAATATTTCTCACACTTGAGGTTAACAACATATACATCCATTTTATATAATACTACAATGTTAGGGAATTCATTGTGTAATTTACAAATTTATAAAATAAACTTAGTGCCATTAAGTTCATAATAAATTAGTAAATGTATCAATTCTAACATGTTTTTTCAGTTAGAAACAAAAACTCTGACCCCTTTGATTCAAACTACACCAGCATGCCTCCATCTGTGTAATATCTAGGAGTTATCTGAGGAATCTTCCATGTCTTGAAGATGCAGGTACATACAAAATCTAGTGTACACAGAATAAGCTTAAGATTTACTCAAGTAAACATGCCGACTTAATCTCTCTAACTTCTATTTGTATCTTGGCTACTGCCTTAGTTTGGGTTTTATTGCTATGAAAAGATACCAGAACCCACATAACTCTTTTTTTTTTCATTTTTTATTAGGTATTTAGCTCATTTACATTTCCAATGCTATACCAAAAGTCCCCCATACCCACCCACCCCCACTCCCCTACCCACCCACTCCCCCTTTTTGGCCCTGGCGTTCCCCTGTACTGGGGCATATAAAGTTTGCGTGTCCAATGGGCCTCTCTTTCCAGTGATGGCCGACTAGGCCATCTTTTGATACATATGCAGCTAGAGTCAAGAGCTCCGGGGTACTGGTTAGTTCATAATGTTGTTCCACCTATAGGGTTGCAGATCCCTTTAGCTCCTTGGGTTCTTTCTCTAGCTCCTCCTTTGGGAGCCCTGTGATCCATCCATTAGCTGACTGTGAGCATCCACTTCTGTGTTTGCTAGGCCCCGGCATAATCTCACAAGAGACAGCTACATCTGGGTCCTTTCGATAAAATCTTGCTAGGGTATGCAATGGTGTCAGCGTTTGAATGCTGATTATGGGGTGGATCCCTGGATATGGCAGTCTCTACATGGTCCATCCTTTCATCTCAGCTCCAAACTTTGTCTCTGTAACTCCTTCCATGGGTGTTTTGTTCCCAATTCTAAGGAGGGGCATAGTTTCCATACTTCAGTCTTCATTCTTCTTGAGTTTCATGTGTTTAGCAAATTGTATCTTATATCTTGGGAATCCTAAGTTTCTGGGCTAATATCCACTTATCAGTGAGTACATATTGTGTGAGTTCCTTTGTGAATGTGTTACCTCACTCAGGATGATGCCCTCCAGGTCCATCCATTTGGCTAGGAATTTCATAAATTCATTCTTTTTAATAGCTGAGTAGTATTCCATTGTGTAGATGTACCACATTTTCTGTATCCACACATAACTCTTAATAAAGAAAACACTTAATTGTTTCTGGCTTCCGGTTTCAGAGGGTTAGTCTGTTAGCGTCAGAGCAGGAAGCAGGGCAGCAAGTAGGTAGGTATGGTACAGAAGCATCTGAGAGTTTTACATCTCAATCTGAAGGCAGTAGGAGACTGTGTGCTTCATTGGCATAGCGTAAGCATAGAAGACCTCAAAGCCCACTCTGGTGGTGGCACACTTCCTCCAACAAAGCCACGCCTACTCCCACAAGGCTGTACCTCTCAATAGTGCCACCCCTTATGGGCCAACTATTCAGACACATGATTTGGACGGGGGCATACTTATGTAAACCACCGCATTCTACTCCCTAGCCTCATAGGCTTGTAGCCATAATATAATATACTGAAAAATTCACTTAATCCAACTTCAAATGTCCTCATAGATTATCACAGTTTTAACAATGTTTAAAAGTCCACAGTTCAAAGTCTTTTCGGAGATTAAGTGCAATACCCTATGAAATCAAAATAAAAAAAGCAGATCATATACTTCCAACATACCATGCCACAGGATATTCACTGTCTTTCCAAAATGTAGGAAAGGGGGCATTGTGAGGAAACACTGGACCAAAGCAAGGCCAAAAAACCAGCTTGGCAAACTCCAAACTTTACATCTCCATGTCTGTTGTCAAAATGCTCTTCAGATCTCCCTCCAACTCTTTTAACTTTTATTGACACTTCTTTCCCTTTGGCTTGTTCCACACCCTGTTTGCAGCTTTCCTCAGCAGCTGCCCCATGGTTCTAGCCTCTCTCACCTTCTGGGATCTCCAAGGCAATGCAGGCTTCTGCTTCAAGGCTTCACAAAATGGCCTTTCACAGTTTCACACAATAGCCTCTCTTGACCTCAGTGCCAGGACACCCTTGCCACATATCTGGGCTTGGTGAATTTTCTTAGTTGAGTAGGAAGATTCTATAACCCTCCCTTTGTTTTTTTGTTTGCTTGTTTTGTTTTGTTTTTAACCTTGACTCTAAAGCCAGAACCATAGGGCTAAATTTTCCAAGTTCTTCTGATTTCTGGGGCTGGAACATGGCCCCCTCATTTAATAACATTTTCATTGGCTTTCTGGTTTCTATGGTTTCCTTTACTGCTTAAGCATGGCTATCCCGGAGTATGCTCTGTAGACCGGGCTGGCTTTGAACCCAGACATCTGCATGCCTCTGTCTCCCAAGTGCTAGGATTGAAGGTGTATGAATCATGCCTGTACCTAAGCTTTTCTTTGATTTTTTTTCAAAGATGGAAACTTAGCTGGGTGGAGGTCTTGCCTAGAGATCACCACTTTCTTAATTCCATTTGATATCTTTAAACTATTTATCTTCTTGAACACAGGATTTAGCTCCATTCGACTTCCTAGTGTCCTTTTAATCCTTGAACCATACATTTTGTATTTTTCCTTGTTCAGTGTGAAAAAATACTTTTTTCACATGAGTGAACAAAAGGAAATAGTATATACTGGATTGTCTTGAAATTTCCAATGAAATGATCTATATCGTTTCAGCTTTGCCTCAGGTAGAGTCTTTAGATAAAAGCAAAAAGCAGCCACATTTTCCACAAAATATTGCAATAGTCTCTAGGCACCATATAAAAAATCTTCTCCTTTGAAATTTTTATTATTAATACTAATTTCTTTCCTTTTTATTAATCATTCCATTTGTTTACATCTCAACTGATATCCCTCCAACCTCCCCATCCCACATTCACCCTCTCTCCTTTTCTCTTTTTTGCCTCCTTGAGGGTGTTCCCAACCCACCCACCCCCTTCAGTCCCGCCAGTCCAGCATTTCCCTACTCTGGGGCATAAAACCTCCACAGGACAAAGGGCTTCCCCTCCCATCGCTGTCAGACAGGGCCATCCTCTGCTACATATGTATCTGTAGTCAAGGAGCCCTCCCTGTACACTTCCTGATTGGTAGTCTAGTCTTTGGGAGAGCACTGGGTGGTCCAGCCAGCCAATGTTGTTCTTCCTATGTGGTTGCCATCCCCCTCTGCTCTTCGAATCCTTCTGCCAGCTCCCCAACCAGGTCCCTGAGCTCAGTCTGATGGTGGTTCCAGGCATCCACATCTACATTGGTCAGTTGTTAGCCAGACCTCCGAAGGAGCAGTCACACCAAGTTCCTGTCAGCAAGCACCTCTTGACCACAGAAATAGTGTTGGATTTGGTGTCTGCAGACATGATAGATCCTCAAGTGGCCCTTCCTCCAGTCTCTGCTCCATTTTTTGTCCCTTTTCTTCATTTGGACAGGAATGTTCCTGGGTTAAAAACTTTGAGATGTTTGGGGAACAGACCTCCACTGTGATTCCAGACTCTGTCTTATGACCCCATTGATGGGGACCAAGGCTAGAAATAAATTTACAGAGCTGCCAGAGTCCAAAGTAATCGGTACGAAGTTTTAAAAGGAATAAAGGAGAGCCCAGAGTGAACAAGAGGAACCTACCATGAAATCCCCTTCTTGGGAGGACAAACTGGGGCCTCTTTTTCTTGTGTTGGAAGACACCTTTCTTTATGCAACTCTTCCTTGTCTACTGAATGCCCAGCTCTCCCTGCCTGCTAGCCTGCCAGATCCTAGACCGCAAACTGGATGGGTCTATGTCTTTATAAAACATAATCCCTTTGGCTGCATGAGGTCGTTCCTTGTAATCACTGGTCCACTGCCCATACAACTTGTTCCTGTCTTTTCCCAGTCTGATTCACCAGGAATGGAATCAAGAGTTCCCAACAATGTGTTCCCACAAAACCCTAGAGAACCCTAAATCTTCCCTTACTCCACACGATGAGGTTGGCAGCTGGTCAGAGCTCAATAATTTTATACTGTAATAAGATCTTTGAATGTGTATATTCTTATTTTTTACAATCATTTCATTTTGTATTTAACATCAATGGACTGAGTCAGATTCAGTAAATAATTGTAATGTTCATATTCGATATCTTATAGTGGTACAATTTTGTATTTACCTATAAATATACCAACATGATTAAAAAAAAAAACTTTGAGATGGGTGGGTGGGCCCCACTTGACCGGTGGGCCATGCCAACCTGCTGGAGGTGGTCTCTACAGGTTCTATCTTTCTCTTCTCTGTGTATTTCAGCTAAAGTCATCCCTATTGGGTCATGGAAGCCTATTTTTTCCATGGTGTCTGGAACCCTTCAAGTGGCTATCCCCAGTTCCTCTTCCCCCTCCCCAGCCGCGCCCCCACCCACTGATATATTTTTTTATTCGATTTCCTGACTCTTTGTACATCTCCCCCATCCCCTCCAGTACCTGATACTGCCACTTATTCCCCCCATCTCTCCCAAGTCTCCCTCTCCCTCCAACTCCGTCAATGATCCTGTTCACTCCTTCAAGGTAGGAATGAAGTATCTATACCCTAGTCTTCCTTCCTACTAAGCTCCATGTGGTCTGTGGGTTGAATCATGGGTACTGTGAATCTTTGGTCTAATATCCACTTATCAGTGAATACATGCCATTTGTGTTCTTTTGTGTCTAGGTTACCTCACTCAGGATTATATATTCAAGTTCCATCTATTTGCCTGCCAATTTCATGAAGTCCTTGTTTTAATTGCTGAAATTACTCTACTGTGTAAATGTACCATATTTTCTGTATCAGAGACATCTGGGTTGTTTCCAGCTTCTGGCTCTTATAAATAAGGCTGCTATAAACATAATGGAACATGTGTCTTTATTATATGTTGGAATATTTTTTTGGGTATATGCCCCAGAGTGGTATAGCTGGGTCCTCAGGTAATACTGTGTCCAATTTTCTGAATTACTGCCAACTTATTTCCGGAGTGGTTGTACCTTCTTGCAATTGCACCTGCAATGGAGGAGTGTTCCTTTCTCCATATCACCCTAACCACTAGTGTCTTCAGTAATTTTGTTAGTATTATCCATTAAGACCCACTTAAAGCATTCTACCACTTTCCAATGTTCCAAAAGTCCACATTCCTCCAAAGTCATGGTCAGGACAGCCATAGCAACACTCTGGTCCCTTGTCTGTTCCTTCTGCCTTAGTTTGGGTCTGATTTCTGTGAAAAAAATACCATGACCAAGGCAATTCTTAATTAAAAAGGAAAATATTTAATTGGGTGTGGCTTGCAGTTTCACAGTCCAATATCCTTATGGAGGGAAGCATGGCAGTGTGCAGGTAGACATGGTGCTGGAGAAGGACTTAAGATGTCTATATCTTGATTCATAGGTAGCTGGAGATTGGATACTATACTGGGTTAAGCTGCAGTCCCTCACAAAGCTCACTCTCTCAGTGACATAATTCCTTCAACAAAGCCACAGTGTCATTCTTTATGGGCCACACATGAAAATGCATAAGACTATGTGGGCCTCATCTACTCAACCACCTGGCTTAAAACAAAACTTACAATACACATATTTCTTTCACTAAACCACTTTGACATTTCTAGATATTTAGTCTATATGTATTTTTCCCATTTCTCCCAAAATCTTACTGCTTGCTCATAACACTAAAGTTTGAAAGAAAACATTAATTATGGCATGCTTTTAAAGCTTATCTTTCTTTGACACTCATGGGTGTAAATATGGCAGATTATGTAAATCATATTGACTTAACTACTTTGTGCCTGCCTCTGCCTCCCAAGTGCTGGGATTAAAGGCATGGGCCACCACTGCCCAGCTGTGTTTTTCATATAAGTAATATTATGTAGTTTTTGTGCTTTTTTTTTCTGGTCTGGCTCCTTTCATTTAGTATGACCTCCAGAGTTATCCTTGCTGCTGCAAATGACAGAACTTCTTCCAATGTTTAAGGATATTTCATGTTAGTATGCTAGTATATGTATTTATGTGTCACAGATATGTAAGAATGTCATACTTGCTTTATTGGTGCACCCACTAACAGTCATTTGACCTGCCACTGTACCTTGTTTTTCATTGGTAATACTGACACTAACCTGTGAATGCAGGTAGTTGTAACCTCCTCCAGCCTAGGCAGGCTGATTCAGACCTTATGCCACTGAGGTGGGGCCATCTGCAGTGCAGCTCCTCTGACTCAGCTAGTTTCCTTTGATGTGACACTGCCTACCACCTGACTACCACCTGAGGCCAAACTGAAAAGACTGTGCTGACAACTTGGCATCATGACATCAAGAAACTTGGCATGGCAGGGGATGGGTTTCCCCCTTTTTAAGAGAAGACTTTTATTAAACATTTGAGCTTTGATCCGGAATCTTGACTTAGCTTCATTTTTTCTCTCGACTGCCTAGTTTCCCCTCTCTTTTCAGCCCCAGCTCCCAGGTGAAACCTGGTTCATGTTAGCCGCGGGCCAGCTTCCAACAGGTAGTGTTTCAAGATACTCATTTTATTTCATTTCAATATATGCCCAGAAGCAGAACAACTGAATCATATACTATACCTGTTTTTAGTTTCCATGAACTTCTGTACTGGATTTTACAATTTGTATTTCCACCAACATGGTACAAAATTACCTTTACTAGGAATTCTCAATCTTGCTATTTGCCAAAACTGTTATCATCTAATCTTCATGAACTTTATATCAACATGAGATTGTATTAGGTTGTAGTTTTGCTTCTCATCTCTTGGGAATGCTATACTCAACATTTCTTCTTCCTCTTCTTTTTTTTTTTTTTTCTTCTACTGGATATTTTATTTATTTATAATTCAAATGTTATCCCCTTTCCCGATTTTCCCCTCAGAAACCCTCTCTCCCACCCTTCTTCTCCTGTTTCTCTGAGAGTGTGCCCAGACCCACCCATTCACTTTCGATGCTCCCCACCCTCACACTCCCTTATAATGGGACATCAAGCCTTCACAGAACCAAGGGTCTCTTTTCCCATTGATGCCCAACAAAGTCATTCTCTGCTAAATATATGGCTGGAGCCATGGGTCCCTACAGGTGTATTTCTCCATTGGTGGTTTTGACCCTGGGAGCTCTAGTTGGTTAATATTGTGGTTCTTTCTATGGGGTTGCAAGCCACTTCTAACTCTAACTTTCTCTAACTCCTCCTTTGGGGACCCTGTGATCAGTTCAATGGTTGGATATGAGCATCTGCCTCTTTGTCAGGCACTGGCAGAGCCTCTCAGGAAACAGTTATATCA
Organism: Mus musculus; assembly: GCF_000001635.26. Classification (NCBI taxonomy): domain Eukaryota; kingdom Metazoa; phylum Chordata; class Mammalia; order Rodentia; family Muridae; genus Mus; species Mus musculus. The sequence goes on from NC_000081.6 coordinate 14,625,130, forward strand.
GACTCTTGTCAACATTTCTTTAGATGACCAATGAAACAAGGGCTGTAGTGGTGCTATTGGTAGAGACAGGCAGAATAATGAGGAAGTTGGGTACCCTGTCCAGCTCTCACTGATTCTATCTATCCCATCATGATGTATTCTATGCTATAAATGTACAGTCCAAATTTTAACAAAAATAGTTCCCCAAATAAAGTGAATTTGGCATGAATTAAAGAAACATTGGTAAGTTGCATCCTTCTGTTTATGGATAAAGCTCAAAACAAGTATAAACCAAGATGGTTTACTATGGCTACAATTCACTTAACTTTATACATAGAGAAAAACTCCAAACCAATTTCAAGACTCATACCTGGTATTATTAGTATGTGTACTGGAGATGGCATCAGGTATAGGCAAGAAGAGAGGAGAGTGGTAAGAAATGATTTACCCTTTTATGGCCACTGTGTGAACAAAGCAGGAGAGGAGTCTGAGCTGAGTCTAGGACTGTGGGTAGACAATTTTAATAAGTTTGAAACCTGCCCATGAATTCACTCAGTAGGTCATTAAGACCTCTGAATTTAATGGTTTTAATAATTCTGCTAATTAAATATTTTTCTCTTTTATTTTCTACATTACATGGAAATGATCTTATTGTGTGTTTCTAACAAAGATATAAATAAATGAAAATGATTTAATGAATCAAAATACTGTTAATGATCAATTAGAATAAGTTATACAGAGAAAATAAAAATACCTATTGTTAATTTTCTGTCTTACAGTTCGATAGGTCATAGATGACAAAGGGGAGTGGGGAAAATACAACAAATATCTACTCAACCCTGGGAACTTCATATTTGTTTTATTTTCTGCCCCTGATTAGTGAATAAGAATGTGTAAGACCCCTTTCGGGGACCCCCAGTCTATTCTCGGGAGTGAGAGAGCACCCAAAGAAACACGAGAATCCATTGCTGTAATCACATGAGGCAGTTTAATGATGGAGCTCCGGACCGACATGCATCTCACACAGGAGATAATGAATGTAGGCCACAAGGTTTGAAAGCTAGGGGTTTTTATGGGGTAAGGGGCTTAGGGGTGTGGAACTCAGCATAGCGACACACTATTGGCTTATTTAAACATCAGCAGAAAAATTACATGTACGTGCAGAGTGTCAGAGTTCTGTGAGTTGTTGACTCAGTTTAGATAGCCCTGTTATGTCCACACATTCCTCTTTATCTTTAAGGTTAAACTGTTCCCAGGAATGTTTTAACTACGGGACATACCCGGGTTTGTTTTCTTTTTTCTCAGCCCCAGGCAGCCTCTAAGCTCACAAACAACCAGCAATTTCTGAGTACTTTATATGATTTACAGGTCTTGAAATTTCATCTTTCTTTCACTCCCCTCTTTTTTTACTAAGTAATTTTAATTTTAGAATTTCAGAAGTCTATATTTCTATGTGGAGAATAGAAATCATATTCTTTTTCTATCTTTACTTTAGGTTGGTGTATAAGCTATACTGTATCGTTAACATGGGAACAAAAACAGAAAAAGAAGGAATAGTAAACAGAACTAGGCAGGGACCCTTTTAGTGAGGCTTGAGGGTCTGGGCATGATGTAGGTGTACGTAGATCAGATTTCTGGCTGGAACTAGTGAGATGTCTTTGGGGTACCCGGCTCTTTTGCTGTAGCCAGTTGTGACCAGACTTCTTTCTGCACCACCTGCAAACCTTTTAACTTAGGAGGAAAGCTCATTTTGACATATCTGTCCTTCTGATTAAAGAATTAATATCTTAAGATAAGTCCTAGAATATGCCTGCAATGCTGATTCAATTTCTCAAAAAAGGTAATTTATAAAGTCTTACCATATATTTTTGATCCTTGTGATCAAATTGAACAATCCAATGAGTACAGTGTCATAATGTGATTCGGATCCACCTGGGTATTTATATTTTCTCAACTTTCCACAAGGCTTTAAAAAAAAAAAAAACAACGCATCTTGGTTTGAATATTTTAATACATATTTGTAGATAAATATACATAATAGATACATTTTATCTCAAAAATCACTTCATCAGAGAAAACAGTTTATTCAGTTTGTAAGGAACTCAAGCTAAAAGGTCATTGTAACATAATATGTGAGAGAAAAATGAATAAATCAATCGTCCTAGAAACTTCTTCCTGAGAGAAAGACAATAGTGACATTAATATATTTATCTACCTTTCTATGAGTCTGTATTGAAATTTTTCTTACTAATTTTGAAGCATTATGAATTAAATTTAACATTTATTTTCTTGGGATACTTTTAGTAAATAACAGAGAAAATATATGTGAAACTCTATGAAAATTAGTAAAAACGTACAGAACTGACTTAGTCAGTAATAAACTAGAGCAGGGGAAACACTCACAATACATATGCTGAGTAAATTATGAAAGAATTTTAACAACATGTTTAAACATTTCAAATGTTTTTGAAAAGCTAACAAGGTTACTCCCTGAAAAAAAAATGGTGCGCATCAGCCATGGATTAAGTGTAAGTCTTGATCTGTTGGTGACATCTCCATCCATACAAGATGCATGGGGACTAGTTTTGTCATTATTCATGTCTTGTGCAGGAATCAATAATCATTATATAAAAATTTTCAAGGGCTGGAGAGATGGCTCAGTGCATAAGAGCACTGGCTGCTCTTTCGAAGGTCCTATGTTCAAATCCCAGCAACCACATGGTGGTTCACAACCACCCATAGTGAGATCTGATGCCCTCTTCTGGTGTGTCATAAAACAGCTACAGTGTACTTATGTATAACAATAAATAAATCTTTAAAATAAACTTTCAACAGAGGCTTATAGGTGACATGGAAGATTTAAACTTGTAGGCATGACTAATGTGTAGTCATATATGATATTCTCCATTTAAAAATAAGTGGAGGTTCATGCTGATAATCTGAGCATGCAGAGGTGGAGCCAAGAAGTTCAGAATTTAAGGGTTTTTTTGTTTTGTTTTTTTTTTGTTTGTTTGTTTGTTTTTGTTTTTTTGTTTTTTTTTTTTGGTTATAAAAAGTTCACAATCAGTCTGGGTGGTGGTGCACGCCTTTAATCCCAGCACTCAGGAGGCAGAGGCAGGTGTATTTCTGAGTTCGAGGCCAGCCTGGTCTACAAAGTGAATTCCAGGACAGCCAGGGCCACACAGAGAAACCCTGTCAGGAAAGACAAAAAGAAAAGAAAACAAAGCAAAACAAAACAAAACAAAACAAACAAAAAACCCAACCAAACAAACAAAAGAAAAGAAAAGAAAAGAAAAGAAAAGAAAAGAAAAGAAAAGGAAAGGAAAGAAAAGAAAAGAAGAGAAAAGAAAAAGTGTTTGGGCCTAAAATTGGTTATATTTTAGATAGGTTAATTTATTACTTTCTTCAAATAAAATAGTTGTAGTGAGCTGAATATTTGGTTAGTATTGCAAGATTTCTTATTCCTAAACATTATTTATTCATTAAGTATAAAAGGTATGTCTAGGTTTCTACTTAGGTTTGTGTTTAATTATGCACTAAATGCCTTTGTAATAATTTTGATTTATGGTCTCACAGAGAAAAATACATGACCACAAGGTGGCAGTAGCACACAATGAGCATTGCTTTGGAAGCCTTTGGACCTGCGGTAGGTGTATGAATATCTTACAGTCTTCATCTCATAGACTACAGGACAAGATCACAATCTAGAAGAAGCAGAACAAGGGTTTTATAAGGAAAGAGAATTGAAGAATAGGATTAATTCTTTATTACCTTTACTGAGTCTTCAGATGGATCATTTGTGAGAGAGAAAATTATGAAGGAAATATCTTGAATGTTTTAATGAACTTGGAATTTATCTTTTCTATGAAGAATTGTTCAATGCAGTTTCACACGGCATGGAAAGCAGACAAGGTGTAGATGGCTTAAGTGCCCTGTTGGCTCATATTTAATACAACTACATGGATAAGAATTTGAGTTTGGCACAAGTAGACCTTTGCACTAACAGTTTTGTCTGCAAATTAAAGAACACACAAAACAAATCTTAGGTGTTGTAAACAGTGAAGTATCAGAAAAAAAAAAACAAAACAAAACTCTATCAGTATGCTAGTGCATAAGCACTGTGTGTATGTTTGCAAATATGTGTACATTACATATATGTGTGTATATTTATATATGTGAGGGTGCATATATACTTACCAATCATAGTATAAGGTTTGCACAGCTCCCTCTTTACCAACGCCAGAATTTCAAACACATGCCCAGCTGAGAACAAAAACTGAGTACTTCTACAATGCATGCCAAACTCTTTACAAACTGGTATCTCTCTTATTTATTTTATTTTTTTAGGTTTCCTGTTTCCTGTACTTTTTGGCATTCTGCCCTTGGATAACCCTACATAGTTTAGGTGTTTCCTAAAACATGTCATTATTTTCATACATTCCAGAGGCCGAGAGGTACAATAAGTTCAACATTTTTGCTTCCTTCTAAGATCTCTCTTTCTTTAGTTTCTGAAGATCACTTTCTAATCTATCCTCCTGAAAGTATTTCACGGCGAGTACACATTCTTCTACCTTCACTTTAAGGATAGAATTTCTCTCCACAACTCCACTCTGACTTCAGGGAATCCTTAACCACCTCTTTTAAAGGCTCTTCTAAATAACAGAGTATTAGGGAATTATAAGAATTTACATGTGAATGAGTAAGATACTGCATCAACTGAGACAATATTATTTAACAGAGTTACCTTACGAGATATGGCCATGACATTTATGCTCCCACTTCTCCTAGCCTGTATTTTCTGCATTTTGATGCTACAGAGTGTTGAGACTTACATCTCTCTTAATGGCTCCATTCCCACTACTGTGGAGTCGATCTCTATTAACATCTCCACTATTATGAACCAAAATAAATCTGTTCTCCTTTAAGTTGTTTCTGTCATGTCTTCTGTTCCGGTTGGAAAAATAAAATGAAATGTATACAAGTTTCATATGGAGTTTTAGTTTGTAGTTTCACAATCCAATCACAATGGATCGTTTCAATTTTGGGGTGGAGGGTTTCTCAATTCTGATAGATTATAATCTGCTCCCTGTGTTATTTCATCCTTTTCACAGTGTGTGTTATATCCCACACGTCTGCTTTCACTGAATGAGAAGTCAATGCTCATTAGCTCCTGGGATTCAGCTCATTTACATCACAGTGCTGCACAGGACTTCCATCAGAACTTACAATTAACTTTCATTTAATTTCTTCTCGCAGACATTACAGTGTCTGCTGAATACTCATCTCTGTGCTGATGCTCATAGCAAGTGGAGTGGCCATGCCATTAGGAGATCCAAATCATGATGAAGACAATGCTTCATTGAAATCAATGAGTTACATTAAAATATCATTAAAATGAATGAACTAATTAAAGTTTTTAAAAGTAGCAATGGCTATGTGTTACTGAAAATTTAATTCTATAAAATAGTTTATTATTATTATTTTTATTATTATTATTAATTTTACTGATCTAAACAAATGGAAGCCAACCTGATAGCATTATTGATAAAAATAACCCTATATTAAATGTACTTTTCTCTACCAACATTTTATTAATTTAAAATTTATATTTATACGTATAGCTCTTTTCTGGGATTTCAGGACCGAAGAATAAATAAATATACTTACTGGTCTCATGAATATTTGTTCTATCCCAGATATAACTAATCAAATACTAAATTTGGGTCCACAACTCAGAGCTTTTCAGGGTAGTTAAAACATATTTATCAATATTCAATTCGTAAAGATACATTAGTACAATTGAACACACAAATTCATATACTGTTACATTTCAACAATGTATACATAATACATTAGCATTCATATACCAATGCATTTCTTGGTATACATAATATTAAAAGATAAAATAGTAAAAACAACTATTCAGTTGTATTTACTAATTGTAGATAAGAACATGAAAAACCAGCCAACGTATAATTAAGAAATTAGGCTTGTTGGTCCTTGTGCTCACACATAAGCACTTGGGGAAGAAGGAATGTTAAGTTTCCAAGGTTTTCTTCTCACAGGAGGAGATCTATACCTGCTTTTCACACAAAAGGCTGGGAAAAGGCTTAGTGAATAGCCTAGTAATATTTGCACTAACTGTGTGGCCAAGCTACCGTAGTTTCTCCCCCGAATTATTATCTTGAGCATGTTTGTCTCAGTTTATCTCCAGTGGAATTCTTCATCATGGTTTATCTTAAACTTGTCTTCTAAATTAATCTGTAGCGCCCATCTTTATGAAAAATGTCACTTGTACTTCACAAAGAATTTTAATGTAGTCATTTCTAAATCTGTTTTCTTCACGATATTGAATTACTTATCCTCAGTAGACATTTTTCTTTCAACTTGTGCTTAAATACTTCTAATGTAAATTATTCAACGTAAGACATGAAGTTGGAAGGAACAACGGTTACTGGGTCATATTGAACTGAAATACATCCTTTTCCCCATTAATTAATTGATTGATTGATTGACTTTACATCTTGATCCCTACTCCTCTTCTAGTATCCCCTCCCAAACTCTATCTAAATGCCCCCCTCTCCTTATCCTCTGAGAGGGTAGATCCTCCCCCATACCAGGTAACCCCCCCCCCCACACACACACACATACCGTTGAATATCAAGTCTATATAAGAATTGACTTGGTTATAGTTGTGTTTTTTTTGTTGTTTTTGTTGTTTTTCGCTTGTTTGTTTGTTTTGTTTTGTTTTGTTTTGTTTTCCACAGCAATGGAAACCTTAACTAAGACAGAAATTGGTACCAAGATCTGGGGTATGGCTGTGATAGGCCTGGCCATGTTTTTATTTGGAGGAACATGATGTTGGGACTTTGGATTTGGAAAGCAGTGGAGTGTTTTAAGAAGGGCTTATTGGGCCATCCCACTAGGAATACAGGGGATACTGGGACTGAGGGTGATTTAAACTAGCTCAAGAGTCTCCAAAGGAGAAGAATATTACTATATGGGCTAGATACTGTTCTTGTGATATTTTGCTGCTTTTTCTCCTTGTCTGAAAAGTCTGCCTGGGCTAAAGTGGAAAGATTTGGATTACTTGCCCTGACAAAGGTAGTCTCAAAAAACCCTAGTTTTAGACATGCTGTGATTCAGTTTTATGAGCAGTGTTTTGATGAAGTATAGCAAGCCTAAAAAGAAAATGGACAAAATGTATGGTCCAAGTATAAAAGGGGCAGCAGGAAGTGAAATGGAGTTAAATCCTGTGTACACGGTGATAAACAGAATAAGGGAGTGGTGACTTTGTGGCAAGATCCCACCCAGCTAAACTTATTGTTTGCTTGGCTATTGTTTTCATTTGGACTTTTAATCTGGAAAGAACTACGTTCCAGAAATGGAAAACACATACTGTTGATATGGATCTTGAGGTATAGTGGCCATGAAAAGCTTAGGCCCAGGCAAGGTAGTACACACCTTTAATTGCAAGAGCCAGGGAAATAGATCAGCCGAGTATAGAGCAAGTGACGAGAAGAAAATGTCTAGGCTCAGGTGTGATGGTACATACAAACATTAATCCTAGAACCCAGGAGAAAGAGGCATGCATATCTGAATTTAAGGTCAGTTTACAGAGCAAGGTGCAGGACATCCAAGCTTAGGCAATGAAGGATATAATAGAACCAAGAGGCTGTGTTCCAGCTCCAGCAAGCAGCAGAACATTAGCAGCTTCTGCCACATGGCTCTGGCTTTAGAGTCAAGAATAGAAGGAACTACTGGGACAATTGATGCTGGCTAGCTGGAGCTAAAAATTAGCGGTGATTGGAAGAGAGCAGCATCACTGAAGTGAAATCCTCTGGGAAGTTTGTTATGAATGCAAAAAGCAGCTGTGTTCCGGAAATGGCTAAGGTTTTGCTTCATGCTGCAGCTGGACTTCGTGGTGTGTAAGAATCACCCAGGTGATGCTCGTTTTGAAAGCGTGAAAGGATCATGAAGAGAAGCTGATGCATGGCTCTGTGAGAGGCCACGAAGGTCATCAGTGAAGGTGCAGCATCATTTACAATTGATGGCCCAGGACTGAATGAATCATGCAAAAAGTTGAAGCTTGATACCATGATTGGAGATAATTGAAGAGCATTGATACATTCTAGTTGCAACATAAGACTCTAGAGAATTGGATATGCCAGTAACTTGGGATGATCAACAAAAACAGTAGCAGTAGTAGAAAAGAGTCAACTAGAGCCTAGAGTGCTCAATAGGACAGAGATGGAGAAGTGACCTAAACCCTTTGGAGGATCCCAGATAATATATAGATCCCAGACATTTGAACAAGAAGCTGTGAAGTTGAAGTTGCCTTAGAAATTCCAAGCTATTTGAGATGCCAAAGCTATGGAATACCTGTTAAAGAATGTAGCTGTCAGGAAGTAGAACCAGCCAAAGAAAAAGAATTATACTGCAGACAACAAAGAAGAAATGAGTTGGACATCAGAAGAGTGCTTTGACATTAGACATGAAGAAGCAGAGCTTTCCCAGCTAGCTTTTGGTCTTGCTTTGGTCCAGTATCCTCACTATGATGTTATGGAATGGTAATGAATAACTTGTAATGTTGGAGGTCTGCGATCTCTTTTTTGATTTTGGTTTTATAAGAGATTACAGTTAAGACAATACATAAATCCGAGACTTTTAACCTTGGACTTTTAATATTGTGGAGACAGTTACAGACTATGTGACTTTTGAAGTTGGACTAAATATATTTTGCATTATGGTATGTGCAGGTAAGGTCACCATAGGCTCATGTGTTTGAACAAGCCTATGGGGGCCAGGGAGTGGAATGTGATGGTTTGAGTATGCTTGGTCCATAGGGAATGCTATTGTTAGGAGGTGTGATCTTGTTTGATGAAGTATGTCACTGTGGTGGTGGGTTTTGAAGTTCTTCCCTGTGCAGTTGAGTCAGTTTTTCTCCTGCCTGCAGTCAGGTTTAGATTCAGAAATTTCAGCAACTCCTAACACATGCCTCCCTGAAAGCTTCAATGCTTCCACCTTGATGATAATGGACTGACCTCTGAACCTATAAACCAGGTTCAATTAAATATTGATCTTTATAAGAGTTGCCTTGGTCATGTTGTCTTTTCACAACAGTGGAAACCCTAACTAAGGTATAGGAAAAGTGAAGATTTTTTTTTCTCCCAATATGTAGGTTAACCTACAGATAGTGTCCTTTGCCTTACAGAAACATTTCAATTTCCTGAGTTTGCATTTATCAAATGTGATCTTAGAGCTTGAGCCATTAGTTTTCTACTCAGGAAAATGTCTCCTATATCCATATGACCAAGATTAATTTCCATTTGCACTCCAATTGTATTTATTGTCTCTGGCTTTATGTTGAAATCTTTGATCTACTTGGACTTGGGTTTTGTGCAGTGTGACAAATATGAATCAATTTGCATTCTTGCACACACTGACAACCAGTAAGAGCAGAAACATTTGTTGAAGATACTCTTTGTGTTGCTGAGGTGTGTTTCTTATATGTAACAGAATGATGTTTAATTATCCACTCTGTAACTCCGGTCCTTTTTATTGGTGAATTGAGTCCATTGATGTTGAGAGGCATTCATTAATGACCAATAATTTTTAGTTCCTGTTATTTGGATGTTGGCAATATTAGTGTATATATGTTTCTCTTCTTTTGGTTTTATGTTAATTTCTTCTGTTTTCTTGGGTATAGTTACCTACCTTGTGATGGAGTTTTCCTTCTAGTATTTTCTTGTAGGGCTGGATGAGTAGAAAAATATTGTTTAATATTTGTGTTGTCATGGGGTATCTTGGTTTCTCCATCTATGGTGATTAAAAGTTTTGCTGAGTAAAGTATACTTGGCTAACACCTATGTTCTCTTTGAGTCTGCAAAATATCTCTCCAGGATATTCTGGCTTTTAGCATCTTTGTTAAGAAGTCAAATGTAATTTTGATAGGTCTGCCATCATATATTACTTGGCCCTTTTTCTTTGCAGATATTAATATTCTTACTTTATTCTGTACATTTACTGTTTTAAGTATGTGGTTGGAGGATTTTCTTTTCTTACTTAATCTATTTAGTGTTTTATAAGTTTCTTGTGTGTTTACAGTCATGTCTTTTTTTTTTTGCTTTTTAGGTTAGAGAAGTTTCCTTCTCTGATTTTGTTGAAGATATTTTCTGGGCCTTTGAGCTGGGAATCTTCTTCTCTTCTATTTATATTATTCTCAGCTTTGTAATGTTCATAACATCCTAAATTTCTTGGATGTTTTATGTTAGAAACATTTTAGGTTTCACCTTATTTGATGATGAATCAATTTATTCTACACCTGAGATTAACTCTTCCATCTCTTATATTGTGTAGGCGATGCTGGCATCTATAGAGATTAACTCTTCCATCTTTTGTATTGTGTAGGCGATGCTGGCATCTATGGAGATTAACTCTTCCATCTCTTGTATTGTGTAGGCAATGCTGGCATCTATGACTTCTGTTCTCCTTCCTAGGTTTCCCATCACCAAGGTAACCTACATTTGTGTTTTCTTTATTGTTCAGTTTTCCATTTTCAGGTCTTGAGTAGTTGTATTCATTTCCCTTACCTGTTTGATTGTATATTCCTGTATTTCTTTATATTTATTTGTTTCCCTTTTAGAGGCACCTAAAGTTTGTTTGTTTTTTCTTTAAGGGCTTTATCCTCTTCATAAGTTGATATTAATGATCATTTTCTTGCTTTACATGTATGCTAGTGTACCCAGAACTTGCTGTAGCAGGAGCGTGGATTTTGATGGTTCCATATTGCACTGACTTTTGTTGATTTTGTAACACATATAAAGAAACTCTTGTCTCATGTTTATGTAAACTATTTTTAAAATTTATGCTTTGCCTGCCAATAAATGCTAATCACCCAAGGGATTTGTTTTCTATTTTTAATCTGGGATTATGCTTTATTTTGATTCATTTCTGTGCCCCACACACCATTTTTTCCTCTAAAGATATCCTATCACTGCCTTATCAATTTCTGTAATTCTTCCAGTCTTTCTCCCATTAGAAGGAGTTAGTTGTTTTTGTACCCAGATTTACCTCCTCTATTGAGTGATTCATATGCTGTTTCTAAAGATATTTTGTTGTTGTTCTTGTTGACACTATGCTATTCTAATCATCTGTGATGTACCTGTGACATTAAAACCTGATGTCATCACATAAGAAGTTTATCCTTTAGATTTATGCAAAGAAGTAACAAAGAAAAAGCATCACAGAAAGGCCTTATAGTATTTTAAGTATGCTCATGAATCTGTGTTGAGCTACATTCTTGGAAATACTTGGTGTCATATAGTTGCAGATGACATGCTGGTCACAGTTTGTATGTGCCTGTGAAGAAAATACCTAATAAAAAAAATAGGTCTATTTATAATGTGTGACAGAAACCTTGCCCTTAAACATTTAAAGTACAGTTTACCGAATCATCAAAAAAATATGCTGAGATAGGAATTCTTAGGTTCTGCTTTGTAATCATAATGAAAATAATGGTAGAGTGTAAAAAAAAAAATTGAAGGTGATGATGACCATGTTCATGTCACAGGATAGTTAGATGTGTATTCACATGAAAATTCTTCAATGGTTATCGATTGTTTTTTAATAGCAAATAAGTTTAGAAGTATTTTATGTAGGTTGAAAGTTTGATATTTTACATCATTTGTATTAACTCAATTTTGTCTCTTGGTTGTTCAAGGTTTATGTTTCTCATATTTTTATTTATACTAAAATAAGGTTGAACAACAGTTTCTTTGATTTAGCATGTTCTTTTCTATATTTTACTTATTATTTGATTTATGTCTGACAATAAAGTGTCTACTTATCAATCCTATTGTAGAGATAGCCTTAAGAACCTTTAGTAAATAAGTCCCTGAACCTATTTCAATACTGTGAATCAATTTCGATATTCTCTCTCTCTTTTTCCTCTCATGTGTGTGTGGGGTGTGTGTGTGTGTGCGCGTGTGTGTGCTGAGTACAATATCAATGCTCACTCATGTTGGTTACGAATGTGTAATATTCTTTATTTCCTGCTTTGTTTACAGTTCCTGATCAGGAAGACCTTAAGAAATATATTATCTCAAGGTTTGTGAGACTATGCATGGACTAATAATTGATGGCTCCTGCGATATATGGGGATCTTGCAATGCTCCCTGTGCACATGTCAACTTCAATTTTTCATTTTTTACCTTCTTGGATGTCCTTTTGTTAACTCCAACTGCTAATGCCACCTTAAATAACTGTAGCACTAGACAACAAATACTAATTACTTTTGGCAAATTCTCTGCAGGTAGGACTGTGGTCCAACAGAGAGCTCAAAATCAAGCCAAATAAAGAGAAATCCTGGGAACAGAATCTGTTAGCAATGCCCAGTCTTATCTCTTGGTCTATGATAATTAAATTCCATCAGATCTATGAGATGAGCATTTGGAGAGCTCAGATGTGTGTTTCCCTGCTCCATCATTTCTAAAGACTAATGTATCTTCCTGAATGTCTGCTGATTTCTAACCCTGCTATGAAGGCTGACAGAACAGGAAGGTATCAGAACAATTTGAAATGCATACATATTTAATATTCACCATCATTGCCTTGAATGTATCTAAGCTAAATATTTTAAAACATTTTCAGAAAGTCTATTTTAACCTCTATGTGCCAGGCTAATCATCAGTTTTTGTAAGTCTTTACCCAGCTATTCCTGCAGTTGGTCCCCAGATATTGTTTCATGATTTTGTGCAACTTAGCTTTCTTCAGATTATAACAAAACAACACTTGACCCAATTATAATTAAAGGTTGTGCTGTTCAGCACTTTTCAGAGACAAGGGGGAAACATGAGTTTGATATTAGTTCCCACTTCAGTACAATGCTGTCAGCAGAAAGCGACCTACAGGAGACACAGTGTGATAGGTCTCCTATAAGTATAATATCCAGGAGAGATAGAGGATGGTTAGAAGAAAAAAAACTATGACTTTAGAATCAGACTGACTGTCAACTTTAAGCTCACCTGAGTGACAGTCAGTAAACTTGCAATATCGACAAAGACTCAAAAAAAAAAAAAAAAAACAATTAAATCAGATGACCCTACATATTTTCATATTGTAAAAGAAGAATTGTTTGCCATCTTTAAAGTAGAAGTGGAGGAAAAGTAGAAAATTGGTGATACCCAATGCATAGCCCCTCATGTTTATTTTACAACACATTTTAAATGCACTCTAAGTTGTTGACATAAATAGAATCTGATTGCTTAGATGGTAACAAAATATTTTAAAAAGGATTTCATTACCATTCTGAGTAATTAGCAATATGTTATTACAATAAAAATATATTTTATGAGGAGGTTTTGGTTAAGATAAATGTTAGCAGGTTTCTTAAAATAAAACCACATTTAAATAAATTAAAAATGCATTAATGATACCTATTACATAGAAAACTCAGTATTATTTTAAGACATTTTAAACTAATTTCACTAACAAGAGCCTTTTCTAACATGTTATTTGTCAAATATCAGAGAACTAATATTCAGTGACTATAGTGTTCCTCATTTCTGGTTATTTTTAAGATATTTCTACCAAGGAATTGTTCCATGATAGGTTATAAAATCCCAGAATATTGACCCTAAACCATGATCCTAAGAATAAAAATAACTAGTATTGATTATATATATGGAAAAAATGGTAGTTGGAAGGCTGAGGTTTGCTGGTCAGTGACAGAGAACTTGTGTACTTTGTGTTTGTAATACCTTGGTTTTAGTCCCAGTACTGTAATATGTAGTCATGAGATAGTAATAGGAGAAGCATACTGAAGATTTCTGTTACTTGGTAAGTCAATGCATACTGTTCCTTGTTCAGTCAAGTAAAACTATCCTGATTTTATATAAACATGAAATAATAATAGAACAGTGCATTTTACCCTTTCTATTGCTTATTTGTTTGTATGTTTGTTTGTATTCATTGGGAATTGAATTACCTGCCTTACATAGAGCAGGTAAATGTCCTACATAGGTTTTAAATAAAATCTGGGGTATCTGACTGTTAGTACAAACAATTTTAAATTGGGTAACTATTAGTAGTATAAATTTCTTGTCACAATAACAGATACAGATCCTGTAATAGAAATCAGTATGGCATCATATTCAGTTGACAGAGAAAGAATGAGAACAAAAGGTATTTTAAAATATTTTTATATTATTTTCCCTTTATTTTTATCACTCCAAGCCCTCCTACATACTTTGTCTTCTTCCTTTTCAAATTCATATATATTTTTAAATTAATGGTTGTTAAACACATACACATATAAACATATTTTCATAAATATAATCTGTTCAATTTACAAAAATTATTTATATACATGTTTTCAGTACTGGCAATCTGGTTAATGTTATATGAGTTGCCTCTTGGAACTTATCATACATGTATTAAGGTATTTGAAGAAAAGAATAAAATAATTACATTTGCAGTTTAGAATTTAGTTTAGTATGGCAATAAATGGATTTCGCATCATGACAACTATTACAATGTATCTCAATGATTTTTGTGACTGTGATGGCATCATTCACATATTCTTATATATTGAACTCTGAAGAATATAATGGGATGAAAAGAAACAATACCTAAATGTAAAAGGATATAAGTGTAAACTACAAAAGGTCTTGGTCTACTGGACAAGACCTTCTGGTGACTTTTATTAGGAATGCAGAAAGCACCAAACAGTTTCCTGGTACATATTACTTTATGCCTTTAACTAAAAGAAAATTAGACCCATAAAGAAAATATGCTTGCAATACTAAGGTAGGACTTCCCCTATAAAATCTTAAACTCCGATGTAGATTTCTTTCCATGAGTCATTGCTCCTGAAGATTTTGTTTACTCTAACTCTTTGAAAGTCTGATTCCATAGAAATATCTCCTTCTTCTCTATTATGACTGATTGGATCTATAAATCTTAAAGGCAACATGTAATTCAACATCTCTAAACAATTTTACTTCGGACCACCTGGCAGATATTTAGATTTAAGTCAAACCATTAAACTACGGGATATATTGGTTTTGGAATCAAGAAATTTAATCAAATAATTTACAAAATTCTATGATACCTGTCAGATGCAGTTTGGGAGATATAGGTAGTTCTTAGATTAGATGGCTATTCATCAAAAAGTGAAATATAAAATTGGAACAAAATAATTTATTTACCTAATATCCTCTGAAGGAAACTGATTTCACAAAACAGCATAACTCATATCTAATAAGATAGCTCCCAGAATCATAGTATACCAGTGACCAAGCTGAGAAACCTCAAGATGCATGAATTGCCTTGTCATATGATGGATAAAGGAATTAAAGAGTTCAAGAAAGTGGACTTGCTAGAGTGGATTTAATATGTGCAGCCATAAGGCACAAAGGATGATGAAGTTTCTTAGGATAGCCCTAAGGAAATATGATCCATCAAATACAAAAAATGTCCTGGTTTGAAAGGCAACTGCACCACCAAAATGCTCAAAAATGATTTTCTGGTACAAGGCTTGAAGGAAGAAAGGTGGTTAGAGGACTTCTCAGACTGATTTCTGAAAATACTGGGATTGAAAGACCATTGAAACATTACAGTTCCAAGTGGTAGCACTTATCCAATAGCAATAAGGAATTTTAGCCACAGATGGTGTAGTAACTGTTTAAGTCTGGGTAGCAGCCCCAAGCACCAACTCAATAGACATTTTAGGGTAGTTAAATGAATGTGATATTCTAGGTGTACAATATGTTGGTGGAAAACTAACTCTGTTGCTTAAACCAAAAGAAATAAAAGCTATGCTGCAGAGGTTGTGAATGGTGTATTTTTAATGAAATAATATTGGTTTTGTATAGCTACTAACAATTTTTTCTTTTTGTTAAAATTGAGACCTATCAAATACATGACAGTTTTCTCAAACAAACTATGCTGGTTAGTTTTTGACAACTTTACACAAACAAGAATCACCTAGAAAAAGTGATGCTAGTTGAGGAGTTAACTCTATCAGATTGACCTGTGGGCAAGTTTGTGGGGCAGTATTCTTGATCAGTAAAGTTGTTCATTAATTGGTAATGATTGGTGGGAAAGCACTTAGCCATTGTGGCCCATGCCACAACTCAGCAAGTGACCCTCAGTCATATGAAAAAGTCAGTTGAGCAAGTGAAGGGAGGCAAGCTAGCAGGCAGCATTTCTCCATAATTTCTGAATCTGTTCCAGCCTTTGGAATCTGCCTAGTCTTCCCTAGATGACAGGTTTTGATTCAAGTATATAAATCAAACAAAGCTTCCATCTTTGAGATGTTTTTTTTCTGTGTTTATTGCAGCAACAAAAATCAAAGTAGCGTGAAAAGTGATGCTCCTGTACTAGAGTATGCATACATGCTTACCATTTCTTCATTACTCACACAAGATGAAGTGCAAACATTTACTTAGTCAATTGTACCTGAGAGAACAGACTGCACACATACTTGTACCATGAGTGTACCATGAGTTGGTCAATATTCTGAAGCACTGTTAAACACTTCTTAACCATGGAAGCACTTGGGAAACCAATATAAAACAGTTTACACAAATAATTGTAGGCAATCTATGAAGCTTGACTGATTCGTTGTCCTTTTGACATTTAGAATTTAGCACTCTTTCCTACTGGTTCCTTGGTCATGGAAAACTTTCACAAATGTGAATCTAAATGGAATACTATGAAAATGCAAACTCATAATAATGCTACTTAGAGGGTATGTGATATATTATATACACTGTATATAGTATATACAGTGTTTGTACATATATGTGTGTGTGTATATATATATATGCATTTGTGTGTGTGTTTGTGCATGTGTGTGTGTGTGTGTGTGTGTGTGTGTGTGTGTGTGTGTGTGTGTTCGTACATGCAAGAAAGAGTAGAAGCCATTTGAACTTCCCAAAACTGTGGAGATAGTCATTCTTATTTTATTTCCACTTAAGGTGTCTGGAATTTGCTTTGAATAAACTTCTGGAAAGTAGTTGTAAAATGATTTCAGTTACCACCAGTGTGTGCTCTTTCTTTCTGTGACAAATATTGGAACAAGTTTTATGGATCTTTATACAACACATATATTGGTTTTTTGGTTTTTTTTTTCATTTTAAATGAATAAGTTTAGAAAGAATATTCACATAAGATGATGATATTTTCAACATTTTCTCTTAGGCTATATTAACTTATCTTCCATCTGCTATAACATAGTCCAAATTAATTTGAAATATCAAGACATTTCAAGGAGCATAAAGGGAATCCATTGCATTCAGAGTAGCATGGTGACCTGGACAAATGACTCACAGCATGGCCATTGGAGTGAGAAGTAGTTATACAATATGATCGGAGAGGCTGTTGGCAGGGATACAAGCCAAGAGTCTTTATTCCCACTGACTTTCAAGAGGCAGCCAAGATGCAAGCAAGACCACTTAAAAACATGAGGCTTTAAACAAAGTTGCTATTTTCTATTGTAAAGAGTAACATGGTCGGCAACAAAGACAGTAGCTGAAATGAGTCTTTTAGAAAAAAAAATGCCTATACCTAGGAATCAAAAACTTAAAGAACAGGAATTAACTGTGCACTTATCAAAGACCTAAATTCACAGTGACACAGCATATAATGTGTTCATACAATGCAAACTTTGAAGAATGAGATAATTCAAGCTACAAGAAGATAAAATATTTTTTATTTAAACATGTAAGAATCTGTTATGAGTATAAGAAATACTAAGTACTTGAATTTTCTTATATTAAAGTCCCTTATATTGCTAATAAATCAACTTATTTATTATCGTTGTTTTCTTCTAGTATTTTTGTATAAAATTTAAATACAGTCTATTTTGCTGTATTAATAATATTTGTATGACTTGTAGTATGAATAAATGTATGGATGGCTTTTATAGTGGGAGGGGTTAAATTTATTGTGAAAATAATTCATATTGTTACATTTATTTTGCTTCCTGTATTTTTATCAAATTCAAATATAGCTTTCTAATTTCATTAAAAATGTATGCATGGGTGTATGTATGACTCTTATAATATGAATGAATATTTGTATAACTTTTTCAGTGGGACTGGTTAAATTCATAGATCATCCTGGCAGTGTACTCCTGAATGGGGTTTTAATGTTAGTGGTTAAACTGAGGAAAACAAATGACTCACCCTGATCTTGAAGGCATCAACCACCACTTGAATACTGAATGAAAAATAATTTGAAAAGGAGAGAACTAATGGGTAACTATTGAACACAGCACAATCATTTTCTGTCATTAAAATAACTAAAAGAAACATTTTTAAAATTGAATTTAAACTTGTTAGAACTTCATATATGAACACAATATTTCCACTATTGTCACTGCCTCCTCTCCTTCCATCTCTTCGTTAAATTGCCCACTCTCATTCAAATCCATCATTATTGTTTTACAAGGATGGACACACACACACACACACACACACACACACACACACAGTACCAATGTAAATCCTAAAAATGTCCATGTAGAGTGACACCAATTGGGTTATATTTCTTTGCTAGCTGAAAATTTGGAGATGTTTAGTGAATTTCTGTTATCACCTGAGTCCATTCCACATGTATATGTGTCACAGTTGGTTCTCTATTGTTTTGATAAATACCATGATCAAAAAATAACTTGGGAAGAAATGGTTTCTTTGATTTACACACCCCAGATCATAGTCCATAGCAGAGGGAAATCAAGGTAGGACTTTAAGGCTGGAACATTCAGAGAGGTAATGAAGCAGAGACCATGGAGGAAATTATGCATACAGGGTTACTCTTGATAGTTTCTTCAATTTGCTTTCTTACTCAATATAGGGCCATCTACTAAGGTGTAGTACTAGCCACAGCTGATTGTAAACTCCCACCCAAATCATTAATCAAGAAAATTACATAGCCGGGCATGGTGACGCATGCCTTTGATCGCAGCACTCGGGAGGCAGAGACAGGCAGATTTCTGAGTTCGAGGCTAGCCTGGTCTACAAAGTGAGTTTCAGGACAGCCAGAGCTATAAATAAAAAGCCTGTCTCAAAAAACAAAACAAAACAAAACAAAGCAAAACAAAGAAGAAGAAGAAGAAGAAGAAGAAGAAGAAGAAGAAGAAGAAGAAGAAGAAGAAGAAGAAGAAGAAGAAGAAGAAGAAGAAGAAGAAGAAAATTACAGTCAAATTTTCTTACAGGCTGAACAGATGGAGACATTTTTCTCAATGTGGATTCTGTCTTCCAAGATAACCAAAGTTTGTGTCAGGTTGATGAAAATTGGCTAACACAATATGTTTCTGAACACATATCTATGTGCATTTTTATCTACCACTTATTTATTTTCCATAATCTACTTACCTATCATCCATTATCTATCTAGTATCATTAATTATACCATATTTCCTTGTTCCAGTATTTCTGACAAATAAACTAGATATTTACATTTCAGCAGAGAAAATTCTTTTGTAGAAAATAGTGTTTAGCTTCATTTTCAAGGATGATACTCCTTTATGCTGTCTTAGTTTGGCACCTAAATTAGGGTTCTGTTGTGTGGTAATGGCTGAGTCCCAGAAAAAAAAAGCCATGTGTGGCACTGGAACTGTAGACTTTTCTCCTATGTTCTTGACACAAGAAAAAGAATGTATGTTTACATGTGTGCTCTGACACATGTGTGATACTTTCTATGCTGTTCAATAAAATATAGAGCTAAGACCTTTGCTGGTGATAGGCAAACACACACACACACACACACACACACACACTATAGAAATAACTTATATTCACCAGATGTAATTGTCATTACAGAGACTTCCTGTTGAATAAAATCACCCTTTCTAGTACTTTTCAAACTCCGGCTGACTGGTTCAACTCAGCAGTTCTGGCTCAGACTCCTCTCCCAGCTGTCTGATTCAAAATGGCATTACTCAGCTTCTCCCTGAATTGCTCTGCTTAGCCTCAAACTAATTCTCAAAATTTGTTCTAATCTTCTGGCCCTTCTTATTCTCTGGATTCAACTGCCTCTGATGACCTACACTTCACTGCACAAACTGCAAAAGATGAACAGAACTTGGGAACAATCTCAACTGAGCTTCACTACCCTGCACAAACTGCCCTGACTGAACTCAACTGAACTCCACCACTCTGCCTGAACTTTAACGAAGTGAACTCACGGAACGGTCTTCCTTTTCTGACTCATTCTGTGCTGCTTTTTAAGAAGCTTCTTTTCCCCATCTGTTCTCAGAGAGCTCTCAGACAGGTGCATCCTACCTCTGACTCATTCTGTCAAATCTTTCTTTGATTTGTCACTTTGACTGGCCCTCAATTAAACATTATTTTCATACACGGCTGCTTCCTTCTATAACCCAAACTTACCTTCATTGTTTAGGATTAAAGGTATGTACTAAGGGAATGTCTGCATTCCTGCTTGATTATACAGGCTTATATGATGTGCCTGGAAAATAAACATATCCTGGTTCATATAGACCTATACGACTTTTGATGCGATCCCTTACCATAGAAGTCATGTTGCTGTATTAAAATTCTTTTACGTACACACACATAGACACACAGACACACACACACACAGAGACACAAACACAATGGGGCGGGAGAGAGAGAGAGAAAGGAAGGAAGAGACATAGACAACAGAAAAGGGAGAATGAAGCAGAGAATTCAAATAAATACTACTGGCTCTTGGTTAAATGACACCATGGCAGAACTGCACTGATGTCATTACATATTTGAAAAGTGAAAGTTAATAGTGACTCATAGTTTGTTATTAAAGCATTCAAACTGATTATGAATATTGAAAAAATTTTCACATTATCATTGAAAATTTTATACATTTTAATTCCAGTGACTAAAAGCAGTACCTGAGATGTATAACTCAAATATAATTTAAAAATTTACAGATCAAAGTTGAGTTGTTCATTTGCATAAATGTCAGTATTTTCTTGATTAATTTTAATATAAGAATTTATCGGTAAAGCCAAGAAATCGTGAGCTAAAAATCCGAGGAGTCGGTAATTCTAGTTTCATTCTGCCTTGATAAGAGTTTCTGTTTCTCTAGGGCACAGAACACTTTCTTTTTCTCAAGACCTCCCCTCAGATAATTTCAAAAAATATTAGCAGCACCATGACCCATATCACATTGCGGAAGCATTAATGTGCAAATTTTATTTGCAAGTTTTCAGCACTGCTTAATGTAAGATATATTTACCCCATCTCCAAAAAACCTCAAGTTTCAAGAAATTCTGCAGTTTGCTATGTTAAGTCCAATTACCCAATGTTTTACAAACTAAAAAAAAAAAAAAAAAAGGTGATATTTACTCAGGGAGATCCAGAAAAACATACTAAACTAGAATCCTATGAGTCCTTTAGTTTTATTTAAAGACATTTTTGAGGTGTAGCAAGAAAAATATTTGATTAAGATACTAAATATTTCCTTTCCTGTAGCATCTTCTATTCAAAAAATACCGTGTAAGCAATGCCTTACTGGATGAAGAATAGTTTGAAATAACACTATATTTTTAATATACCTTTTCTCCTTAATTGCTACAAATATTATTTTCTTCATTATGTTGATAAACAATTACCTTAACGATTTTATCTGGTAACATGTTAGAACGTGTTGCTAAGTATCTAAAAAGTTACTAGAAATAATTTTGACAGTCTATAGGTACCTACTGTGCTGTGGCTACCTTTCCTCAACATCAAATCATTATGCTAATAGAGACTGTGTAATATAAACAGTTTAAAATCACACATTCTTAAAAGATTCTGATAGTTTTAATAAAAATATGTTTGAAATTTATAGATAAAATTACAGATGGAATCAAGGGTTTTTCACTCTTTAAAATCTAAACTCTAGTGTATGTTCAACAATTTCTTTGAATTTCACCATCTACTTATTGCACACATTCAATTTATCTTTCTCTGTACCCTGTGAACCAGACCCCATTGCCAGTTGACTGGTAGCAGAATTTCCCTGGGTAGCTGCCTCTCTGCTCTTGTTTCCCAGTGCTGTCACTAGAGAGAAATGACTCTGTGTTCTGTTGAGGAAAACACCCTCTGATAAATTGAATCATCCATACGAAGAGACAATTCTCATGTATACATCATTAAGTGTGTGTGTGTTTGTGTGTGTGTGTGTGTGTTTGCCTGTCACCAGCAAAGGCCTTAGCTAATATTTTTTAAGGCATATGGGCTTTTATTATCTATTTCATTGTAAGGATGAGTGAATTTATTCTTTATTAGTAGATTTTAATATGTTGAGGATTGTTTTTTAGTTGACCCTTCTTATTTCTATAAAGATTATGTTTGATTATGGTTGCACATGTACTATTATGCAATACACTAACTGGCAAAGGAGGTGAAGCATTGTTTGAGATAATATTTGCTGCTAAATGATTGGGTTGGCCATGGTGAGATGGAGCAATGTGTATTGGGGGTACCAGCAAGGCTGACAACTTGACTTCAAGCTTCAAATCCCATATAAATCCCACGCACATACAAAAATTGAGATGGTCTGGAGAACTGTTGCAAGTACCGAGAGCACATTTCACTCTGATGGGCTGGCGTTCATTTCCCAGCACTTATGGGCAGTAGATTACACCTGCCTATAACGTTAGCTCCAACAGATCTAATGTCCTCTTCAGAGTCTGCAGACACTGAAGACACACACACACACACACACATGTGCAAACACACACACATGCACGTGCACACACACAAACATACACACATACACACATGTATATAGAAATAAAAATTACATGTTTCAATAACCTGTGATTTACAAATTAAAAATATGACTTTTGGGTTATTACTAAAGAATTAAATTCTTAGGTGATCTTGAAAAAAATCTAAAAATGGTTATTTTATGTATTCCTTTTATGTTTGTACTGAAACCATTCTCTATCTGAAAACCTTTTCACTACTACCTAGAAAATAAATAACTTCAAAAACCCTTGCAACAGTCTATTATAATTAAAATGCCTATAAAATTTTTCCTCCAAAATCATCTTTCTTCATACTTTTGTTCCAAAAAATAGGCTAATAGAATTCACCCGAGATCCATGTTAATAAATTTGTATTTCTCTCTCTCTCTCTCTCTCTCTCTCTCTCTCTCTCTCTCTCTCTCTCTCTCTCTCTCTCTCTCTTTATTGGATATTTTATTATTTACATTTCAAATGTGTTTCCCTTTCCAGGTCTCCCCTTCTGAAGCCCTCCTCCCCCTACCTCTATGAGGGTGCTTCCCCACCCCTGATTTCTGCCTTCCTGCCCTGGCATTCCCCTACACTGGGGTATTGAGCACCCTCAGGCCCAAGAGCTACTAAATTTGTATTTCTAAAAGCATTATCTAATTAGAATAAATTAATTCATTATTAAGGACTAAGAATCTTATATGTACAATATAAATTTCCTAGTTTCCTTTTTTCAAAAAAAGTAGAGTTCTTTGCATATATTTAATACTAAACAAACTTATTTTGGAGAAAATTTAAGAAATGACCTATGTATCAAGTACAGATTTCAAAAGTTCTTACTTAATACCTTTATTACAAATCTGTGTTTATACAAATGAAGTAAAATCCTATGCCTTTGATTGGTCATTTCCTACTTAATTTTCTTCATTGGCTTAAACAATTTGAAAATGGTTACAAACACGGAGAATTGCCATTATAATAGGAAGATTCATTTTGTTTTGTTTGTTTGGTTGTTTTTCTCTTTTTTTCTTTTTTTTTGTTTTTTGACACAGAGATCTGTGTAGCCCTAGATGTCCTGAAACTTGATCTTTAGACCAGAATGGCTTCAAACTCACAGAAATTCCTCTGCCTCAGCCTCCTGAGTGCTAGAATTATAGGTGTGTACTACTACCACCAGCCAAACAGGAATATGTTAGAAGCAATTATGCACACAATGTTGTTCAGGGTTCTTTGGTCAGTTTGCTTGAATTTTAATTTTACTCTTTGCTGTATGTGTTGCATAGGATATGCTACATAATTTCTTCAAATGGTAGCCCCGTTTACTATAAAATGGAGTAAATTTTGAGCTCCAAGTGTTCACAATATGGCTGTGAACTTGTGAATGTAATTATCATATAATCCACACTTTGTCTAAGATAATTGTAAAATAATATTTGATGTTCCATTTTCTTTCTTTACCTCAAAACAATTAAGCTGTACCTTTACGAGGAGATGATATGAAAGTCTTATATTTTATCACCTTGGCATCAATGCTTTGTCAGAGGATAGTTGATTCTTTCCTATCACAGAGCTAACATATCTTTTTTTTTTCCCTTTGAAAATGTATGCTGCTATTAAATATCAAAAACCAAGTCATATGGAGAGACCTTTCTGTCAGGGTGTGTTGTTAGTGTTATATCATCTGTTTGCACCATCATTAAGCACAAATGCTTTGAAGTAAGACCGAAAGCCAAAATCCTCACAGATGTCACATGGAAATAAACTTCAAAAGAGATGTTCAGTGCTCATTCATAGACAGGTAAACATCTGTGGGACAAAGAAAGGAAAGCAAGGTAGAGACTTAAAGGCACAGCTGGGAGTAGAACAGGCTCAAGGCCTTCTATTTCATATTGATGTCTCTATTTATATGGCTTCCTGTGTCTTGGGTATTTCTGAAGTTTCACATTTGAAGTAATTTCCATTGACCCTTTTCTTGTGTTCCCAACAGTTCTTCTCACAGTGAGGTTTGTTTTCTCTAATGAGCCTCATCTACAAAACAGGAGTGACCTAGAAAGAAATCCCTTGAACAAATCCCATCTTAACTTAGGTTTATTTGTATAAGAAGCAAGTCCATGGGAAAATAGAAAACCATGCATTTCTTATTGCTGTGGCCAGGAAAACAACATGTTCCAACTAATTACTAATGTTTTTGGTAATAAAATACACTTTAGCTGCTTGGCTGCAGAATCATATAGACAGATCCATAGAAAGGATACTTAGAGGCGATGAACTCTCTATATTTTGAAAACGTGGCCAATATTTACTCACTCACTTTAATAAGGGACTTTTGCTTCTTTATTCCTTTAGTCTTATCACATAGGTGTTGTAATTCTGGTGCCATTACAAAATAAAAACAGACACAAAACTAACTTTAGAATAGGTCAATCTATTAGCATTTCTTTTCACTTCACAATGCCTAAAGCTTACTCAAAAAGTCCAAATAATTCCATCAAGCAGTGTTAGAACTGAGACAAACGGCCCCGTTACTTTGAATTTTCAAGCCCAAAGTCTTTCATTATTAGTTTATCATATGATACATGTTTCAAAAAGAAAAAAGGGGATCTATCAAATTCCTGCCAGTAAATGTTTTAGTCATTTGATCTCCGTTTATGCTTCAAGGCAAAACAGCCTATGCCATGCTAGGCTTTTGAAATGCATATTGTTAGCCCTTCCTTTACCAGCCAAGCTTCCCTTACCTTCAAGCTCACTGCCAATCTCTGCCTCAAAGTGTGCTGTCTCTCACTCTCAGTCAAATGTAGCCAGAGATGGGGAAGATCATGATGATGCTGAAGTCTGGGAGCAAGGTTGAACATTTCTGAGCTTGGCTGAGGGTACTTACCCTTGGCTCAGTGTTTCAGTTTTCTCCTTTCTTCTGTGGATGCCGTTAGGATTGCTTTGTCTGCTAGCCACAGAGACATAGGAGGGTGTCTTTCTTTTTTGACTTCACTGTTACTGGCTCATGGTGAGATGTAATAATATCTCAAATTGAGAGGTCATCAATGGAAAAATAAAAGCATATTAATGGAAAAATAAGCTGCCTATTAATCAGATGGTAAGAAATGACATTTCTCTTAGAAATATACTATATTAATGCAATTGTTTCTATTATTATTACTATTCTTATCCTCTATTCTATCTGTTCAAAATTCATGAGAGTCTGACTAGACTTGATTCATAAGCATTGAGATAAAGGTAGTTGTATAGGCTTTCAAATGTTATTCTGTTGTTTATTATGGCAAATTCCACTATTATTCAAGTGAGGAAATCCTACAGGCTAAGTACTGTTGTTATTGTTTTTAATTATCTGAATATTCTGAATATGCCCTAAATGAATATAATTCCTTCTCTGTATTAATTAAATACACTTAATTGTATATTAGGAGTTCTATGAGTCCCTACATTTCCTGTAGTAATCAGCACTTTATTGTTTGTAATCATTGTTCCCAGAAGTTTATGCCAAAGTTTGTGAGCATTGCCTTTTAGGGGAACCTTAAAATTATATATATATATATATATATATCATACTTATATATGTTATGCTGTAACGATTACTGTACCATTCTTGTAAAATAATTGCATTTTTTTATGACAAAGACCAGACAAACTGGGAGGATCTGGGGAAGTTATGTTTAGAGTGTACAGAGTACACTGACTCAGCATCAGCCAGAATACATCTGAGTGTTTAAATGCTGTATGGGGCTAAGATTCTCTTCTGTAGTCTCCATCAAAATAACAGGCCCAAATAAATGTAAGGTAGGCATCTCACTTTCATAATCATATACAATGGTCCAGTTTCTACCAAATCAGTTTGTGGTAAGAATTGTAATACTACCAAAGATAACTGATACATTGCTGTTTGTTTGTTTGTTTGTTTTCTTCTCAAAATATCCCTGTGCATGCTGGCAAGCTAGCTCAGTAGACTGTTAGGAAACGCAAAATGAACATCACATTTGATTCATTGGGGATTGGATTCACTTCGGAAAGCAAAATCATATGCATGGCAAAGGCAGAAGAGGGTTCATGCCTGGATATGTGAATACCCAAATCAATAAGCTAATTATTCCAGGTATAGTTCTGAAACATGGTGATTAATAATACATTGGTAGACAGTCTGAAAAATTGCCTTATGATCCATAGATATACTCTGGAGAAGGGGTACAAAGAAATGTGAGTTCATGCTGTGTAGATCTTCTTTTCACTAACAAACCATCAGCAAACAATCTAAGTAAAGGTCTTCATATATTGCATCAGTTGACCTTCCAAATTCCTGGACTATGTGTATAGATTTTCAGGGTTATTGTTCCTAATCTCATAAAGTGAAAAGGAATGATAAAGCTGAAAAGCAAAACCTCCTCACAGAGACATCATAAGATTTAAACTTGGACTGCCTGCGTGGGATGTAATAGAAGAAGATGTGCTTAGTCCTGCTGGGACTGGATGTCCCAGGGTGAGGCAGCTTTCCCTCATTGAGAAGAAGGAGAGCAATAATGGTGTGAATGATTTGTAAGTGTGCGACTGGGAGGAGAAGAGGGAGGGAGGAGGCTGTGATAGGTTGTAAAATGAAGAAAGGAACAAAGAAAGAAAGAAAGGAAGAAAGAAAGAGAGAAAGAAAGAAAGAAAGAAAGAAAGAAAGAAAGAAAGAAAGAAAGAAAGAAAGAGAGAGAGAGGAGGGAGGGAAGGAGGGAGGGAGGGAGGAAGGAAAGAAGGAAGGAAGGAAGGAAGGAAGGAAGGAAGGAAGGAAGGAAGGAAGGAAGGAAGGAAGGAAGGGGAAGGAGAGAGACAGAGAGAGAGAGAGAGAGAGAGAGAGAGGAAGGAAGGAAGGAACGAAGGGGAAGGAGAGAGACAGAGAGAAAGAGAGAAAGAGAGAGGAGAGAGGAGAGAGAAGAGTAAGTATCTTGGTTCAACTTCAGAATTTCAGAATTGGTTCAATTTCAATTCCAGTGCAGTTTCCAACACTCAACTGTCTATTACTCAAGCTGTAGGTGGTCTGATGCCCTTTCCTTGCCTCTGTGTTTACACTCATGCCAAACACACACACACACACACACACACACACACACACACACACACACACACACGGATGTAAATAAATCTTAAGTCCAAATGAAGCCATGTACAACTGTTTAGCCTTAGGACTGGAAAAAAGCCAAAGGGAGGGGTCTTTATGAAGAGCAGGCCCTCACCAGACATTGCATCAATTGGAGCCTGTTCAATTAACTTTCCGAAAAGTAACAAGTCCACTTATGTGTTCTATAAGTGATGATACCAGGGTTTGGTGTTTGTAAAGCAACTGATGAATGAACTCATTGTAAGAGAAATAAAAAGATCTTTGGAGAACTAATGATCTGACTAGAATTTGTTGGTGAAATAAATATGAATATTTATATGTCTCATTAGAAACTTCTCACACTAAAATAGAGAGAGAAAAAGGAAGAAGTATGGGAGAGAGAAGAGGGAGGTAAAGTTACAAGATTCAGTGGATATACCATATACATCTTTCATCACAGGATTTTGAAGGCTGAACTATTTTAGGATCAACTGGTTGACATTGTATTACTCTGCCACAAGTGTTGAAATAATGAAAGAAGCATTCAAAAAATTAGAGGATAATGATCCCCAAACTGGAGGACAGATATAAAATTAATAGAGAAAATAAGGAATAAGACAAATTTGTCAAAGTAATCATGATAGAAAATTCTCTATAATTAACTGCAGTTACCAAAGCTCAATTCAAGGCAGTTCATAGAACACTATAAAAGACTATTGGATGTGTTATATTCAGACTGTCAGACAATTGAAGACAAGCAAAATGAAAGAAGTTGAGAAATGGTTGATGAACAGCTCACCTTGCAGAACCCAGGCAGAACTGCAGTTGGCTTCTTTTCAGAAAACAGCAAGAAAGAAAACAAATGGAAAATATACAGTTTCTGAGAAACTATCCCTAGAAGAAGAGACAAAATGTCTTTCTTTCCAATAAAAATCTAGGGAATTTGCTTTCAATAAATCTGCTTAAGAAAGTGTATACAAAGATGTTTCTTTAGAAATAACATCATACTGAACTAGAGAAGAGACGTTGGTCTAATTAAACCTAGGAAGAACAGTATCAATGGAATAAGTAAATCAAAACAAAGTCTTTCACATTCATTAGAGGCCTCTGCCATTTTGCAGCTATCTGCTGGAATTTAATAGGTTAATCAAAATATGAAGACATGGAGTTGAGGGAACCAATGTGAGGGTCAGGACATAAGGCAGTCAGACAACCACAAATGGAGTGGCATGGAAGCCAGGGTTGGTATGGAGAGTCACAAGTCCTTAGTGGAAACAGGCAGTAACTAAGATGAAGATAGGGAAAGGTTTGTAAGGTTCCTGGGACATTGATCAACAATTACATAGATAATGATACCAATGCAAAGGTATACTGAGTGAAGTAGTTCTCATAAGGATTTATGGTTTTCCTGTGTTCAGGACCTGGCCATGAACATAAACACTTTGTTATAGCATAGTTTTATTTTTCTTATTTTGTCTTGTTACATTTCTTTTCATGTAATTTCTACCTTTCTATTTTTCTCCCTTCATTTGTATCTTTTCTTTTGTCTTTCCTCATTTCTGTTCTCTCTTTCTCTGTGTTTGTATGTGTTTTTGTCTCTGTGTGTGTCTCTGTCTCTCTATCTTTTCTTGGCTCAACTCTTTCTCCCTCTCTTCAGATAAATTCTATGCAATTCAGATAATTACTATGCAATTCAGACTACCTCCAAACTTTTGGTTCTCCTGCTCCAGCTTCTACAGTGGTAGAGACCCATGGCACTACAATACCTAAAGTATAAATTCCTTTGACAAACATTATATGAAAGAACAAAAAGTGAAATTGTGATTTGGTATTTTTTAACATGAAGTCCTTTTTTTATTGTTTTTTTTTTTTTTTTTTCATTTCAAACATTGTGCCTGTTCCTGGTTTCCTCTCCGTAAACCCCCTATTCTATCCCCTTTCCCCTTTGCCTCTATGAAGGTGCTCCAACATCCACCTCCCCATTCCTGCCTCACCAATCAAGCATTCCTTTATTATGGGATATCAAGCCTCCACAGAACCAAGGACCTCACCTCCCATTGATAAAATTGTGATTTTTATTTCCGATACTGATTTTTAGACAATGCCATCCTTCAAAAAGCTGTTTGAAAATTTTGTACAGTGATTACTGAATATATTACTTTCGAATTTAAGATATATTCTTAGAGGTTACAATATTGTGCTTACTAAAGCATATTACATAAATTGACACTTGCAGAATTGTAATTTAACACCCTTTATTTTTATTTGCGAAACTTTTTTTTTTCCTGGCATAGAGGGGGAAGGCATTCCTCTACACTGGGACATAGAGCCTTCACAGCACCAAAGGCCTTCCTCCTCCCATTGATGCCAGACTAGGCCATCCTCTGCTACATATGCACCTGGAGCCATGTGTCCAACCATGAGTACTCTTTAGTTGGTGGTTTAGTCCCTGGGAGCTCTGGGGTTACTGGCTAGTTCATATTGTTGCTCCTCCTATGGGGCTGCAAACCCCTTCAGCTCCTTGGGTCCTTTCTCTAGCTTCTTCATTAGGGACCCTGTGCTCAGTCCTTTTATTTCATTTTTGCCTGGAGGGAGAAGGAGAAACAGAGAGGGGGAAGGCAGGAAGGAGAAACAGAGAGATGGAGAGAGAAAGCAGGGGATAGAGAGAGATCATGAAGTGGAGTAGGTAGGGAAGACATGAGATGAGTTGGAGGAGGGAAAAATATTATCAAAATAAATTGTGTAAAAATATTTAAATAGAATGTTCATTGATTAATTAAAAACTACTCTGAGTTAAACGCTTTGAGAAATATCCTTTCTTCATTTTGCTTTGTTCAATATGTTTCACAACATGTTTCTTAAAAACATATACTATATTTTATTACATAATTTCTGTTTTTCAATTTTAGTTTTGCTTAAAATAGGGACTGAGTTATTTTGTGGAAGATATATAAAGGATATATTCATGGAAAGTAAATGAAAGTATTACCAGAAAATTAAGGGAAATATTACTTCATAAAGTTGAAAGAAAAATGTGGAAATGATCTAGAAACAATTTCTGAAGTACATTTTGTTCAATCTACCCTTTCTTACATTATGATACATCAAGTTTTTTTTTTCCTTCTATAACAACTTCCTATTTCAATTTAAACAAATTTTCTTGCACACTTTGCATGGTAACCTCATCCCTTTTTCTCTTAAGGTGTCGGGTAGCTTTCACTTTTTTTGCATCTTGTGTTGTTTTATCTCATGGGAAACGCAAGTACTTATCCAAATCAGAACCTTGTTCCAGAATGAATTCTTCTATGTGTAATTTGAAATTTTCAGCTGAATATGGAGGCAAATTAAGCATGTATGTTTTTCACTTCACTGTAAATAAAAACAATGTATACATGAGCTAAAATATATCCTATTTTTGATGTTCAGATTCTCAATACCTCAACATTTAAAATGACACTATATGTAAATATTTTACGAAAAATATATTCAAATACTATCCATGTTAATTATAATTGATTATCAATAGATTAAAAATAAATACAAGAAAATACTATGACATTTTTCTCTAAACTAAAACCATGTATAGGAAATATAGGCAGAAAGTTGCTCAAACCGACAGGATTCAAAATTAAATGATGACTCTGAAATTCAAACATGTTTTTTTTTTAAGCTTACACATGTTTTATTCCAAAGTATATTTAATTTAATAAACAATGTATATATTATTTTGGCACATTGGTAGAAATGAATTTAATAGCATACAAATTCCATTGTTACCCTGCCCTTATTTTTGGTTTATGATTTCTCTTCTGGATTATAAAACCTCAAAAGACTCAAACTTTTATATTATAACTAATATGTTGGTATAAGTCTGAAAAGTTGTAAAATAAACAATATTTTAAGTAACTTTAACCCTATATACAAGCAGTATGTAACATTTCATTACCATGCGGGGCTAGTGTTGAGTTTAGTCAATATTTTAAATGCAACTCATCAATTTAGCAACTTAAATATTTAATTTCCTAGGACGTTAAGCTGTTATCACATTGGAAAAGGAGTTAGACACACAACTGAAGCTGTAGTTTGAATAAGAACCAAGCACATTAAAGAGCACAAGGTAAGGTGTACTGGATGTGGATATTGAATGTGCCTTTGACACAGAACTTTTACGGTTTTCTATGAACATACTTGTATTTTTTTAAATTCATTAAAAAGATCAGTCACTATTTTCATGGTTAAGTATATAGCTATAAAACGATATCAGATAGAGGGTTTGGATTCATATATTGTATTTTCTTTCTTAAATTTGAGATCCATTGCACCTGTCTACACTGAGATGCCTAATGAACTGTCTTTGGACCTTCCTGTTTATTTCCATTAATTCCCCGGTGCCTCTCTGGTCAAGTTTGAAATGGTTTTCCCCAGCTTTTCCACTAATAATCTTGTTCCAGATACTCTCTCTTTTCATCTCTTACTCTTTGAATTGCATATCTGTGGCTGTATCTATGAGGTAATACACAGATATTGTACATGCAGACAGGAAAATAGGCTTGAAAATTGTCTTCACTTACTAGAAAGTCCAATCTCCCTCTTCTCATTCATTGTCACAGTCACCGGGAAAGGGTGAGGGACAGGTATTTCACTCCTGACAGGCATTTGAAAGACTTGTCTTTCATTTTACTTTAAGATGATGGGATTTTCCCATTTCCTCCACAGAGATAATGTTTCAAGATGCACCCTCCTCAGTCAACACTAAATGCACAAATATCTTACATAAGGATGTACTTTGTTCTTTGCAAAGAACAAAAAACCTGTGGTCATACTTATAACACCCTGGGAGTTCCAAAGTCAAGTAGTGTGTTGGAGATAGCAAGTTATTTTTGCTTCTTCTGGAATATGTCAAATAGAGCAAGTGTTTCAAGATTGTTGACTTTGAAGGATTTCCACAACAGTGGGAAAGAGGGGCTGTGCCTACTTGTTTTTTTCCCCCTTGCTCTGTTATAATTTAGTGTGAAAGTATCATAACTTAGAATATGAGAATATTTGGTACATGGTTATGCATGTGGATATAATTAGTTGCTTAAGGAGAACTAACAGGCCGTGTATAATTTGTCCTCTGAGCAGATTCATCAGAAGCAACTATGACTATGAGAGACTCTTGAGATTGGGCCTGTTGGCTGGTGAATTTCTCTAAAGTGGGTGAATGTTCCTCCAGCAAATGTTTATGCTAGTTATGGCTGTGATTTGTGCAGCATGTCCCCAACAACCAAATATGATGGATGCAGATGCAACAGTGACAGCTACATTCATAGAGACAACCTGAGCTAGTGAGACCCAGGGATCCAAGAGGTGCATGTCGGGAAAGCAGGGCTTTTTTCCTCCTTATTCCCAATGTGAGCTGAGCAGTCTATGTTAGGTCTACTGAGTTCACTAGGAATGAAGACATGTGAGAATCTATGCAATGGCAGAAGCTTACAAGAAGAAGCTGAATAAGTTAGATTCTCCTACTTATGCTTTGTACCCAACCTGTGTTATTATGTCACTCTGTAGGTGATGAGTTAAAAATTGTGTTGAAAAAAAGAAGGTACAAAGTTTAAATCCAAAAGATGTCCTATGGGGGTACAGAGGTGCTCTCAAAGCCTGAGAGACCATAATGATCTTTGTAGGATGTAACAGATACAAATGCATGGAACCTTTTTATACTGTATTAAGCTTTGGTTCTGTTTGACCTCATTATTAGGTGTGGGCTTCTGGGGTTACCCAGCAGCTTGCTCAGACTATATGATACGAGATTTTGTTATTGGTTGGTGGTTCAGGACATTCTCCTATCCTGCTCATCTTCTGGAAAAGAGTTTGTTATACAGAAATAATGCTGATCTCTGGGTGTTTTGCAGATTTGGAAAGCCACTGGTGAGATAACCAGATACAATGGTATTTCTATTTACTTTACAACCCTGCAGGGACTGGGTTAATTAAAAGATAATATGGGTTGTTAAAACAATAGCAGCAGAGTTTAAATGTAGTGATGTCCTACATGGGTAAAATAGGTGCTCCCAGTGGTCACTGAAATAGTCTCCGTGTCAGGAGTTTGAGTTGTTGGCCAAGGAAGCCCCCGAGGCCACATAAACCTATGCTTTTGGTTGTATGACAGAACTAGATAGTAAAACCATATTGCTGAAATCTCTACCTGGGGATGCTCTAGCTACAGAACTTGTGAGAATAATGGTGAGGCTGAACTGGAAATTCCTGCCCTGGTGAATGGGTTTCATCACATCAGAGGACATCATACAGAATGTTAGTGGGGAATGGTCACCAACACCTCTACTGGACTATGGAGCCTGTGTGCTAAAATACTGACAGGCAAGACAGGATTTGCCTGTTTCTGCAATAGTGGCCCTGCTATCATGAGTATGGCCAACAGTTTTTAGGTTGAATTTACCTCCTGCTCTGCAAGAGGAAGTTCATATGTGGTATTGTAAACCAGGAATATGGCTTGAAAATCCAAAGACCTGATGTGGAAACAAAACCTATTATTTTACTACACGGATGTGATGTTCTTGTCCAAGTGCCACCTAAACATTAGTCTTTAGGGCCACAGATCACCACTGTTATCAGGGCAAACTCATTAGAACTCATGAAGCTCCTGTGTACAAGTGGAGATGGACTACTTCTTAGGCATAGGTAGACATCAACAGTTACCCCTCTCGAGGCTCCAACAACAATGTCTTAGAGGGTATGGAGAAATGTAAGAGATGGTAAAAGGGCTAGAGTGCTGTTAACTGCCCTCTGAAATTGAAACACTCCATCCTACAGGAAAATCCTTAAACAGCAAAGGAAAACACTCAAAATAGCTTCCAGAAAAGTAAGAAACTGAGTGCATTTTTGTCTTAGTGTTTTACTGCTGTAAACAGACACCATGACCAAGGAAATTCTTATAATTAATTGGGGCAGGCTTACAGGTTCAGAGGTTCAGGCCATTATTATCAAGGTGGGAACATGGCAACATCGAGGCAGGCATGGTGCAGGAGGAGCTGATAGTTCTACATCTTCATCTGAAAGCTGCTGGAAGACTAGCTGATCTTGATTTAACTTTGATACATGATATCTGTCTAGAAAAATCATCCATTTCCTCTAGGTATTTCTGGTTTTTTTTTTTTTGAGTATAGGCTCTTGCATTTAGAAATGATGTATTCAATTTCTTGTGCTTCTATTATTGTCTCTTTTTCATTATTGATTCTGTTATTTTGGACAATGTCTCTGAGCCTTTTAGTTAGTTTGGCTAATAGTTTGTCTATCTAGTTGATTTTCTCAAAGAATCAACTCTTGTTTATTTTCGTTTGTTTGTTTTGTTTTCATTTGTTTTTTTTTTTAGTTATTATTATTCTTTATATTCCCTTTGTTTCTAATTGGTTGGTTTCAGTATTGAGTTTGACTATTTCCTGTTGTCTAATGCTCTTGAATATGTCTAATTATTTTTGTTCTAGAGCTTTCAGATGTGCTGTGAAGTTCTAAAATAGGATTCTCTAATTTCTTTAAGAAGACACTTAGTGCTATCAATTTTCCTCTTGACACTGTTTTTCTAATATGTCCCATAAGTTTCAGTATATTGTGCCTTCATTTTTATTGAATTTTAGAAAGTCTTTCATTTCTTTATTTTTTCCTGACCACATTACTATTGAGTATAGAGTTGTTCAGTTTCCATGAGTATGTGAACTTTCTGTTGTTGTTGAGGTTCAGCTTTGATTTGTGACAATCTGATAGAATGCAAAGGTTGTTTCAATCTTCTTGTATGTGCAGAGATTTAGTTTATGTCATTTTATATGATCAGTTTTGGAGAAGGTTCCCTGAGGTGCTAAGAAGATGTAGTATTATTTTGTGCTGGGGTGAAATATTCTAAAGATATTTGTTAAATACATCTGGTTCATAACTTTTATTAGTTTCACTATATCTGTTTAGTTTCTGTTTCGAAGATCTTTCCATTGATGAGAGTCGGGTGGTGACATCTCCCACTACTTTTTTCTGTTTAGGTCATTGTCTGTTTTGAGCTTCATAAAGTTTCTTTCATGAGTGTGGGTGCCCTTGCATTTGAGACATACATGTTCAGAATTGATACTTCATCTTGGTAGAGTTTTCCTTTTATGTGTATGATGTGTTCTTTGCCATCTCCTTTGAGATAATCTTATTAGATGCTGAAGTAGCCTTTGACAAAATCTAACCCCCTTTCATATAAAAAGTCTTGGAGAGATCAGAAATGTGAGGCACATACCTAAATATAATAAAAGCAGTATAAAGCAAACCAATAGCCAACATCAAATTAAATGGAGAGAAATGTGAAGCAATTCCATTAAAATCAGGTACAAGGAAACACTGCCCACTCTCTCCCTATCTATTCAATATAGTACATGAAATTCTAGCTAGAGCAATAAGAAAATAAAAGGATATTGTTGAGATACAAATTGGAAAGGAAAATGTCAAGGTATCCCTATTCCTAGATGATATGAAAGTTTACAGAATTGGTCCCCAAAATTCTACCTGAGAATTGTTACCACTTATAAATATGTTCAGCAAAGTGGTTTGATATAAAATAAATTCAAGAAAATTAGTAGTCTCCCTTTATACGAATGATAAATGGGCTGAGAAAGACATTAAGGAAATAATACCCTTCACATTAGCCACAAATAATATAAAATATCTTGGTATAACTCTAACTGAGCAGGTGAAAGATCTATACTATAAGAATTTCAAGTCCTTGAGGAAAAAAATGAAGAAGACCTTAGAAGTGGGAAAGATCTATGCTCATGGACCAGAAGGGGTAACATAGTGAAAATGGCTCTCTTACCAAAAGCAATCTACATATTCAACAGAATTCCTATCAAATTTTCAATACAAATTTTTACAGTCATTGAAAGAGCAATTCTCAATCTCATATAAAACAACAGTAGCAGCAGCAGCAACTAACAACAACAACAACAAATTCTGATACCAAAACAATCTGAACAATATAAAAAATTCTTGCCAGGCATGGTGGCACACACCTTTAATCCCAGCATTCGGGAGGCAAAGGAAGGCGGATTTCTGAGTTCAAGCCAAGCCTGGTCTACAAAGTGAGTTCCAGGAAAGCCAGGGATATACAGAGAAACCCTGTCTCGAAAAACAAAAAACAAACAAACAAAAATTCTTGAGGAATCATCATCCATAACCTCTAGCTGTATCTCAGAGCAATAAGGGGGAGTAAGGATGGGGTAGGGGACTTACAGGCCTGTGTGTGTGTGGTGGACAAGGGATTGGGAAAAGGGATAACATTTGAAGTGTAAATAAAGAGAATATGAAATTAAAAAAAAAGAAAAAAGTGCATAGTATTGGTACTTAAAGAAACATGTTAATCAATAGAATAAATTTGAAGACACAAAAATACCCATAGGTGTTGAAGGCTCAAATACCTATGGTCACTTGATCTTTGTCAAAGAATTCAAACCCACACAGTGGGATAAAATAAAGCATCTTCAACAAATGGCGTTGTTCTAGCTGGAGGTCTACATGTATAAGAATGCAAATTGAACCATATTCATCATCTTGCACAAATCTCAAGTCCAAATGAATCAAGGACCTCAACACAAAACCAGATAGAAAAGTGGAAAATGGTCTTGAACCCATTTCCTGAACAGAACACCAATGTCTCAGGCTCTAAGATCAACAACTGATAGATGAAACTGAAAAGCATCTGTAAGGCAAAGGACACTGTCAATAGGATAAAATGGCAGCCTACAGATGGGGAAAAGATTTTCACTAACCCTACATCTGATAAAGGGCTAATAATCAGTCCAACTTGAGACCATCTCATGGAAAAACATTGATCTCTGACACAATTTATGATACTCTGTTATGCTTGTAGTCAGTAGTTTAGCATGTTTTTGTCCTCTGAGAAGCCTTATCCACCAGATGACTCAGACAGATGCAGACACCCACAGCCAAACAGGGGATGGAGCTTATACACTCTTTTTTTTTTCTCTTTTTTTTTTATTAGGTATTTTCCTCATTTACATTTTCAATGCTATCCCAAAAGTCCCCCATACCCTTCCCCCCACTCCCCTACCCACCCACTCCCACTTTTTGGCCCTGTCGTTCCCTTGTACTGAGGCATATAAAGTTTGCATGTCCAATGGGCCTCTCTTTCCAGTGATGGCCGACTAGGCCATCTTTTGATACATATGCAACTTGAGTCAAGATCTCCGGGGTACTGGTTAGTTTATAATTGCAGGCCATGAAGGGAATAGGAACTCCACAGGAAGACCAATGGCATCAACTAACCTGGACTTTTGGAGTTCTCAGAGACTGAACCAACCAAAGAACAAACATAGGTTGAACCTAGCCTCTCTGAACATATATAGCAGATGTGCAGCTTGATTTTCATATAGATCCCAAACAATTAGAGTTGGGGCTGTCCCAAAATCTGTTACCTGTACGAGGGATATGTTCTTCCCTTTTGCCATGGCTGCCTTGTCTGGCCTCAGTGGGAGAGGAGATGCTTAGCCTCACAGAGTCTCTATGTGCCAAGCAGGGCTGAGGGATATGCAGCAAGTCTCTCAGCACCTAAGAGGGAAAACATTGGGGAATGTCCAAGGATTATGGAAAGGAGGAAACTGGAGAGGGAAAGTGAGGGGATGCAACGTGAATAAGCAAAATAAAATCAAAAACAAATAAAAAACTCAAGTGACAGCACATGCTGACAAGGATGTGGAGAAGGTCAACACTTCTCTATTACTGGTGGGATTGCAAAGTTGTTCAATCACTCTGGAAGTCAATCTGGTGGTTCCTTGAAAATGGGAGCTAGATCTACCTGAAGACCTATCTATACAATTCTTGGACTTATACCCAAAAGATGCTCTACCATACCACAAGGACACATGCTCTACTATCTTCATAGAGTAGCCTTATTCATAATAGCCAGTAACTGGAAGCAATCCACATGTGTCTCAACTGAGCAGTTGATTAAAAAAAAAAAAGTGGTTCATTTAGACAATAGAGTACTATTCAGCTATGAAAAGCAAGGACATCATGAATTTCACATGCAAATGGATGGAGCTAGAAGCCCAAACCCAGACCCAAAAGGACATTCCTGTTAAGTACTCACTGGTAAGTAGCCAAAAGGTTAAAAATACACATGATACACCTCACATATCCAAAGAAGTAAAACAAGAAAGGGGGACTTAAGTGAGGGTGCTTAAATCCTACTTAGTAGGGGAAGCAAATTAATAATTGGAGGTAGAGGGAAGGAGGGAACTGGGTGGGAGAGGGGAGGGAGAGAGAATAAACTGGGTAGGATTAGGTAAGTGAGGGAGACAGGAGAGGGGCTCAGCAGTCCAGGAAATGAAGGGAAATGGGAAGCTGCTAGGGGTGGAAGTGGGGGAATCCTTTTGAAAATCCCAGGAATTGGGGATTAGAGAGGTTATGAGGACTCAAAGTGGGTGGCCTTAGCTGAAAAATCCTACAATAGAGATATGGAACCTGAAGAAACCTCCTCTATTAGTTAGACGGGGATGGGGACAACCACCAACTTACAAAACTTTTGGCCTAAAATTACTCCTGTCTAAAAGAAATACAGGGACAAAAATGGAGCCGAGACTGAAGGAATGGCTGACAAGTGACTTGCCCAACTTGGGATCCATCCCATGGGTGGACACCAATCCCTGACACTATTATTCAGGCCATGCTGTGCTTGCAGACAGGAGCAAAGCTGTCCTCTGAAAGGCCTTACCAGCAACTGACTGAGTCAGATACCGATACAGTCATTCATTGGATGGAGGTTGGGGACCTCCATGGAAGAATTAGGGGAAAGATAGAAGGAACTGAAGGGGATAGCAACGCCATAAGAAGAACAACAATATCAACTAATCTCAACCAGTGGGAGGCCCCAGAATCAGAGCCACCAATTAAAGAGCATATAACGGCTGGTCCAAGGCTCCTGACACTAGTGTAGCAGAGATCTGATTTGTCTGTTCTTATTGAAAGAGAATGTGCCTAATCCTGTAAAGACTTAATGGGCCAGGGTGGGAAGATATCCCTGGGTACCCTTTCCAAGGCAAAGAGGAGGGGGGATGGGAGGAAGAACACTGTAAGAGGGTTTTAGGTGGGGGGATTTGGGATATAAATAAATGAAATAATTAATTAATAAATAGAAAATAAAAGATGATAAAAGAAAGAAAAATGAATTTGTCCCCTCTCTCCAGAAGTGTGATTTCAACCAATATTAAATCTTTGAAAAACTGTACTGGATTATAAAATATGTATCAAATAAGAATTCATTAATCATGCTTTTGTGCATTTTTATGTGTATAAGGAATGATATTATCCATGTACTGACAGATGCTTAGAACAGGACAGCCCAGAACTGCATTGCTATATGCCAAAACAGCTTAGATCTTATTCCAATGCAGAATGGATCACAAAAATATGTTAATTTAACAATAGAAATTCATATTACTTTCATGAAACTAACAGCAACTGTATCTCAGATGAATTCAAATTAAACATGACATATAGAATAATCAGGTAAAAGAAAAACATTCGAATGTCTTTCATTGTTAGTATAATTTATGTCTGAGGACCATGAAGCATTACACTTAATTGGAGACCATGTTTTTCACATGATTCCACTTTATAATAAATTGGATCGAATGGTGAGAGCTATAGGGGACATTTTGAGAGGAGGGACTGAGATAAGATTTCAAACAGAATATATATAATATAGGATATTCTCAAATAATAAATTGTTAGTTACAGCTTAAAATTTCTTAAAATTAGATTATTGGTAGAGTACATAATAAGAAAGAAAAGTTTTAGCAATAATGAAAAGTGATAATAGCTTGCTATATTCTCTTATACATTGTTTCTGACAAAACAACCAATATGTGAATGAAAGAGCTATCATGCAGTATAGAAAGAACCTTTAGGTAGTTACTCTGTAAAATGCGACTAATATATAGATAGCTAAAATGGCCGGGCAGCGGTGCTGCACGCCTTTAATCCCAGCACTCGGGAGGCAGAGGCAGGTGGATTTCTGAACTGGAGGTCAGCCTGGTCTACAGAGTGAGTTCCAGGACAGCCAGGGCTACACAGAGAAATCCTGTCTCAGAAAAAAAAAATACTGTATGTTTAGCTTTCATTCATTTAAAAATTTCCTTCACAACATTTTAATCAAAGTCTATGATTTCCTTCTCCCTTTCTTCCCTCTAGTCCCACTTATTTCTCCCTATCATGATCTCGCATATTGTTAACTGTGTCCTTTAGTTATTGGTAATTTTCATTTTCAGGGTATTGAAGACAGTAAAAGAGCTAGCATGCAGAAGGTCAAAACGACTCTAAAATACTCACTTTGAGAATATTAGAAGAGAGTCAGTTAACAGAAAAACAGGCAAATCTAGGTGAGAGTGGCTTTAAATTTCTATAGGTACCATTCTTATAGATTTCCTGATTGTTCTAAAGATTTGTGTATTTGTTACTAAAAGTGGAACATTATTGATTTTTTAAAAGATTTTTTATGCGGGTTTGAATTTTTATTTGTTATTTATTCACTTTACCTCTCAATATCAGTTCCTCCTCTCCTCTTAGTACCCCCTCACTCAGAGCTTGCCTCCATATCTCTTTCCCCTTCTCCTTTGAGGTGTGAAAGCCTTCTCCCTAAGTATCACATCCCCACACCCTACCCACCCACCTTCCCCCCCACACCCACACCCACACTACTACCCAGACCTCTGCATATTGGGTCGCTGCAGTTCCTCTCCCACTGAGGCCAGACAAGGCAGACCATTTAGGGGAACTAGATCACAGGCAGAGGGACAACAGATTCAGGGAGAGCCACTAATCCTGTTGTTTGGGATCAAGTTGCTCATCTGCTAAACCTGTGCTGGGATCCTAGCTCCAGTTCTAGGATGCTGTTTGTGATTCAGTCTCTGGTAGCCCCCTAGGGTCCTGGTTAGTTGAATCTGTTGGTCTTTTGTGAAGTCCATGTCCTCTTCAGGTCCCTCAATACTTCTACCAACTCTTCCATAAGATTTTCCGAGCTCCATCTAATGTTTGGCTGTGGTTCTTTGCATCTGTTTACGTTGACTGCCTCCTCTGTCCAAGGCTGGTCCAACTGGGATGAGAGTGGTGGAGCAGGGTTCCAACCTGGTTAGTCTTAGGGCCCCCAACGGCTTCAACATGGAAGCAGGATGCACTTGGGGACCTGCAAGGCTCCTCAGGACTGAAGAGTGAGCCCAGAGGTAGACAATGGAATTCAGCGAACCACACAACTCAACCCTGCCTGCTGTGTCTCTGGCAAGCCTGACTCCCTGGATTTGATTTCTTTTAAAAATGTATTTATTTTTTATTATGCTTGTCTTTATATAGGTATATTCATGCAAGTTCAAGTGCTTGTGAAGGCTAGCAGAGAGCCTTGAGTCTCTGCAGCTATAATTACAGGCATCTGGGAGAAGCCCGATGTGGCATCTGAAAACCAAAATGGATGCTCTCTTAACTGCTGAGCCATATTTCCATCACTAGTTTTACAGCTTTGATTTATATAAAGAATTGTATTCAGTGACTATGAAAAGTAAAACAACAAACAAATCAGGGTTAACCACTTTTATAAACATGCTAAAAATGAAAATAATATTCTTGTTCTAAATAGTAAAATAGACCTAATGAGGTATTTTAATTTTCCATGGATTATTTTTTTATTAGTTTTCTATCTTGTTCACAACTTTCCCTACTCATGTCTAACATCAACACCTGCCTTCTGTTCTTTACACATATATACTGTACTGATGAATGGTCATTTGCAGAGCTATTATTTACATAATACATTTGTGCTTGCTTATTCAGTGTAGGAAAGAAGGGTGTGTGTATGTGTGTGTGTGTGTTAAATAATTTCTGCAGACACAATGGAATTATTATTCATCTAACTGTATTTGTGGGTTTTTAGCTGTCTTAAATATTTTGACATGTTACTTTATTTAATCCATGACTGTGTTATTATGCATGCATGCATGCGTGCACCATTATGATTACACGGCCATATGCTATGTCATTTTGATAGATTATCCACATTATTAAAATTG
This sequence comes from Mus musculus, assembly GCF_000001635.26. Taxonomy (NCBI): domain Eukaryota; kingdom Metazoa; phylum Chordata; class Mammalia; order Rodentia; family Muridae; genus Mus; species Mus musculus. Next base: position 14,668,022 of record NC_000081.6, read on the forward strand.
TTATTTACCCCATTCTCTACTTTTGTTGCTATTTTATTATTTTAAAAGATGTTCAAATATTTAGAAGAAATTTATGGGCAAAAAATATCTTTGTAAACATCATTCCAGATTTCTAATATAATTTGCTTCTAGCTCTAAAAACATCTGTCATTTGCTATAATGTAGTTATATGTTAATTCATAGGCATGATCATACATAAAATGAGATAGACTTTTATCATAATAAATCATGGAAACTTGGTTTTACTTAAGCAACCATACATATTTAATGGGGTTGCAAACAAGTTTAGGATGATGAATGATATTTTAATGAAGTATGTTCTATTACTACATTATGAAACAAAATTCTTCATAAACATCAGAACTCAGACATGTTACACAACTTATTTTTCCTGGAATAAATCCTTAAGTGCAGAATAGAATAAATAATTATATCTACTTCTTAGAACTGTAAACTACCAAGACAATCTACATTTCCTATAGGTTGTTTCAAGAACATTTTAATAATGATCTGTAACATGTGGGAATGAAGTTCTTGCCAGTGGAACATTGAGAAAGTGCTCATATTTCATTCAGATGTAGTGAGCTCATTTAACATTCAATGGCAATGAATCCTGAACTGAAATTTAATTAATTTATTTGCTTACAGTTATACTTTCGTTTGTTTTGAGCCATAGTCTCATACAGACCACAATGACTGGGAAACCACTTTATAATGAATGCTGGAAGTGTAGTTTTCATTTGCAAATTTTCCTGCCTCCACCTATTAAATGTTGGGTTATAAGCACATAAAAACACATCAGGCTGACTTAAGAGTTATTACAATGAAACACAATGTTTAGATTTTCAAGCATCATATTACACACACACACATACATATGTATGTGGCATATATATATATATATATATATATATATATATATAATGTTGAAAATTAATATTAATTTGAGTTTATAAAACCTGCATGCGTTTAACTATAGTTGTCATTACAGGTTATTTAAAATGTATGCAAACCTGCTTTAAATTTTGGGTAAACAGAGATGAGATGCACTAATTTTTAATATTACAGTGTTTATTTGCTAATGAAATTAGTTTTAAATGAATGCAAATATAGATATAGATTACTGTATGTAGGGCATAAGTGAAAATGTTTTTAAGATACATTACATCAACCAATAAGCAAAATGACAAGCAGACTGCAGCTTTATTTTTATGAGATAATTTAGTCTTCAAAAATATAGAATGGGGAAACTATGAAGCTGAGATTAATAACACTATTTTTCAAATATTGAAATAATATAGCTAAATAAGATAATAATTACAGATATATAGTCATTTTCCCTCATTTCAATTTGGTGACTAGGAATTTGAACAAACACTTAAAATTTCTCATTTTGAAATATTCATGTGTACATTTATTTTAAAGTACTTTTTGTGGAACTGGAAAATGACTCATTTAGCAAAATTATTTCTACATAAACATGAACAGGAATTTGGACTCCTAAATGCACCATAAAAATCCAACTTGGTGGACCTGTAATGCCAATGGGGTTGCTCTCAATCAACCTTATCAAATAAATGATGTCTAGTTTGGGTGAGAAACATTGTCAGAAAATTATGACAGAGGGAGACTGAATAAGAAAACCAGTACTGAACTCTGGCCTCTACAAAAATTTGTGTCTAACTGTATACACATGCCTGTGCATTTATCAGTAAGTACACAAAATAAGTAAAGTGCATGCAAACATATGTGCTCATGTGAAGCAAAGAAAATCCAAAATTGACTACTTATGATATGAATTTTCCTTCAGTATGTGCCTTTAGCAAATGAACAAAATGAAAGCATCGTACAAAACATCTTGTTCCTTTAAGGTAAGGATTATGTTTTGTTTTCAATTAAATAAACATTATTAAATAAAAACACAATTTTATAGGGCAATAATTTTATACTAAGTCACTTCAGGTAAATAAGTCTTATATTATCAAGTTAAATATTTTATTTTTTCTTTGCTGGGAGATGGTTTTGAATACTATGTATTCAGATGCTAATTCCTATGCACAGAGATCTGATTGCAGTCCAGATATTGGCCTTGTCAAGCACCTCCTGTCTCAATGTTGGGTAAAAACTGTTTTCCATTACCATTACTAAAGAGCTGGTCAGTTTAGAGCTTGGCAAGAGATAATAATGTGGCACTTCTGTGCCCAGAGATATGAGGAAAGGGACCAGGGTGTGGTGGAGTGTTCACCATGAAGATTCACCATGAGCAGGTCATCACCATGAGGACACAGAGGAAGGTGGCAAGAGCTAGGCCAAGATGGCAGGTAAGGGGAATTGTGGATGGTGAGTTGGCTGGCAAGTATGTCAGGTTAGCATCATCGGGTTAGAATAGCTCAACAGCTGCTCAGCATGAGGCATGAACGTTTTAGAAATATTCCAGGTCTCCTTGTCATTTAACAGGGAAGAAGCATGAGAATAGAAAAGCCCTATACTTTTTCATCACTTAATTCACTTTTCTTCCTCAGGATATTTTTTTCTTCATATGCACACTTTCCTTTTGATATTAAATTCTGACACAGTTCTGTCATTTACCATTTTTTATCAACTTTGTCAGATTTCTCAAGTTGTAAGTGACCCATGAATTCTATGACTATTGCAGTCTAGCAGTTCTGACCTAATTTATTCCATGATATATAAAATATTATCTAATATATATCCCAAAATAGCATCATTTTGGTAGAAGTTTTGCTGTTTTCAAACACGTACTTACAGGCTTTCTTTTGGGGAAATTTAAAACATTCTCAGCTGTAAATTATTTTCATGCAAACTGTTTTAGAATCAAAGTATAATAGAAGAAAAAGAAATATTGAGGTTTATTTAGTTGACATTTTAATAATTTGAGAGTTCTAAGCTTCTATATATCTTCTGTTCAATCTACTTGTATTGGAAACATGATATTTCAGGGCATAGCTCTCTGTAAACTTCCCTCTACAGGTACAAAAATAACCTGGAATTTAAAACATTTTGTACTTTCAAAAACTTGAAAGCATGTACTTACCAAATAGACAGAGTTAAAAATTTTCCATAATAGTTTTGTATCTCTCTATAACTATCTGATGTAAATAGCTTTTCCAGTTTAGTTATCGATAATTTGTAAATAAATAGAAATGCTATTTGTTTTCTGAAGTTTCTAACAGTACTTCATAAAAATTAGTTAACTTAACCCACACTAATATTTGAGTGAATTAACACTAGTGATAGACTGCTGTAAAATGTGATGTCATTTCATTTTAAAATTTCTAATAACCCTCTGAAGATTCTTAAATTTGTGTCATATGAGCCTTTTCTCTATCACATCTCTTTTATTCTTTATGAATTAGGTAATTTCACAGTCTTTGTCTTTTATTACTTGGGAATTACACATAATGCACACTGCCTTCAGAAAAAATATATCCAATCCAGTCTGCACTGTCCGTATATTCATTGGAGCATGATCAAAATCAGAATATATAATTTTTGAGAATTTTATACACGGGTACTGTAATAACATTATTCCCTGCTTGCCTTCTCACTTCCAGTTCATCTCATTATCAAATTTTTTCTAAAAAACTCATTATCGTTTTATACTCACACACACACACACACACACACAAACACACTCAAAGACATGTATAATGTCTTACTGAGTCCATTCATAGCCATGGGCTTAGACATGAACACATTGTATTGAATAATTGATCAGGTGGCTTCTCTGTGGATTAAATCGTTTGAGTTTTTCATCTAGGCCTGTGACGGTACGAAATATTACTAATGCACAAAGTCGTGTATACTAGTATGATGTTTTCTATTTACAGAAGGTTGCTTTCTGTCACGGTGCTAATGCAGGTCTTGTTAGGCAAAAGTTCTATGTCATGGCTGGAAGACGTTATCTTCCAGAAGCCACCAAGGTCCTCTGACTTTTACAATCTGGCTATGCCTTCTATTTCTTTTACAACTTAATATATTGATAAAGGGTATTATGATTATTGTAATTTTTCATGGTTTCTAATCTCCTTCCCATGGATATTAACCTCTGATCTTTGCACAAGCCTCTCTTTAGCATTATTTTAAATCAAATAAGCTTAAAGAATGTCTTCTGTGTGATCATTGACTTAAATTATTCCATTGTAACATGTCAGGCTCCTTAGTGAATAAAAAAAAAAAAAAAAAAAAAAAAAAACTGAAGACAGTGGTATCTTTCTGCTCTTGATAGTTCACGCAACTATTTCAAGATTATCCCAAACTTTGGGAAAGTCCGAAGTTTCCTCTTGACCAGTGTCATCTCCTAAAATTTGAACAAGTACGTTTCTCTATGCTATGCTTTTAGTACTTTTATTTTTTTGGTTATATATTTATTGGATATTTTCTTTATTTACATTTCAAATATTATCCTTGTTCCCGGGTTCTGCCCCTCCTCCAGCCCCTAATCCCCTCCCCCTGCTTCTATGAAGGTGTTCCCCCACCCACCCACTCCCACCTCCCCACCTGGCATTCCCCTAGGGTCAGTATATTTGATAACTTTACTAGGCAAGTTTGAAAACACAGGAATCATTGATGCACTGACACATCATTTTTCTCTCTGGATGAGCAAACTTTTGCATAAATAGCTTAAGACTTCATTGATAACTGTTCTTATTCTTGATTAATTGACCTCACTTGCTAGTCACAGAAATTACTGATATCGTGATAATAAGTAAATATAACAATGATATGAAAGGCTGACTTTATGACGATATCTTTTAACTTCTTTCACTAATATTCTGAAAGGGAAACATTTCTGTCAACTAAGTCTGGATGCTTATTTATGTAGTTGACATTTCTTCATTACAGCATGAACGATTCTTATTTTCTCAAATGATGGTAATATAGCACTGTATTTCCATTCAGCCTGATCTTGGACTTCTAGAAAAGAAGCCTTTCATGGCTCTCTTCTTATATTTTGATATTTCTTATTTTTTGTGTAATACTCATGGTGATGACTACATAAGTGCAATATTCATTTAGTGTATGTCACATATTAAGTTTCTTAACCTTTTGACTCTATTCTTGTTTTAAGTTTTGTCCGGTTTTAATATTTAAAAGAAAATGGTATTTATATAATAGTATGCTATCTCAAGATACATTGATAAATCCTACAGGATCTTTTAAGGTATTTCTTTGTTTTCCCTCTCATATGTAAAATAAATCATCTATCTTCTATCACACATTTTCAATATCCATTCAACTATCATTTATCCATCAATCAGCTGTCATCTGAGCATTGAAATTTACTCATATTTCATCTATTGTACCATCAATTTATTATGTATGAGCAGTCAACAATATTGTGCATATATACTGATAATTCTAATCACTACAAAGTCACAAATGTCTTCCCATTTTTCATCCATTTTCCTTTTCCATCTTCATATACCATCCATGATACCTCAATTTATCATTTTATCAATATTCTCTTACTTTCACCATCACATAATAAAACCAAAAATTGTCTCAAGATTCTTTATGTGAATTGGTGAGAAAAAATATGTTATTCATAAAATTTAGTGTCTGTCCATATTGCATATTGTTTATTTTAACATTCATGATGAGAACATTATTATATCACTGAATCATATTTTATTTTTTTTCTTTCCATTTTTTATTAGGTATTTAGCTCATTTACATTTCCAATGCTATACCAAAAGTCCCCCATACCCACCCACCCCCACTCCCCTACCCGCCCACTCCCCCTTTTTGGCCCTGGCGTTCCCCTGTTCTGGGGCATATAAAGTTTGTGTGTCCAATGGGCCTCTCTTTCCAGTGATGGCCGACTAGGCCATCTTTTGATACATATGCAGCTAGAGTCAAGAGCTCCGGGGTACTGGTTAGTTCATAATGTTGATCCACCTATAGGGTTGCAGATCCCTTTAGCTCCTTGGGTACTTTCTCTAGCTCCTCCATTGGGAGCCCTGTAATCAATCCATTAGCTGACTGTGGGCATCCACTTCTGTGTTTGCTAGGCCCCGGCATAGTCTCACAAGAGAATCATATTTTAAATGATTAAAAAGTTAGAGAAATCTAATTTTTGGAAGTTAATTCTTTAATATTTGTATTTGAGGAGACAGATTTTATATTTCCTTAATTGCTACTGCTTAATAGGATTTATTTTTATCCTGTCCATATAAATCTCAATGTTTTATTCCTGTTAACCTTAGATTCCCAATTTTAAACATTTCCCCTTACATATAATAGTGGGCCAGTGGCACAAGGGATGTTTCTCTTTCAATCTGTGACCACACTAGAAAAGGAAGCTAGGATATGATCTTTATTGACAGCAAACCCTAAGCAACCAGCACTTATTTATGTACTCCTGCCTCAGGAGGGAGAACACTGTCATCAGGCAAATACGAATGCTTGCAGGGATAGAAAGGTGTGTCCAATCTCTGTTGCCAAAGGGAGACACTTTTGGAAAAATGCAAACTCATATTTTAGGAGCTACATTTGAATGAAGAATCAGCCTACAACATGAGAAAATTTCCTGGCTATGCATTTGACAAAGGGTTAGTATTTAGATTATAAAGTAACAACAATATGAACTAACCAGTACCCTCAGAGCTCCCTGGGACTAAGCCACCAATCAAAGAAAACACAAGGTGGGACTAGTGTCTCTAGCTGCATATGTAGCAGAGGATGGGCTATTCGGTCTTCAATGGGAGGAGAGGCCCTTGGTCTTGTGAAGGTTCTATGACCCAGTATAGGAGAATGCCAGGGCCAGGAAGCAGGAGTGGATGGGTTGGGGAACAGGGCAAGTGGTGAAGGGATAGGGGAGTTTTGGGGAGGAAACTGGGAAAGAGGATAGCATTTGAAATGTAAATGAATAAAATATCTACTAAAAAAATCTCCAAAGGGGGAAACACTAAGATTTCAATAAAACAAATAAAATATGGCTCATGGAATTAAACAAAGAATTTTATAAAGATTAAATAAAAATTGGTTGGAAAAAAATTCTTAAATCATGTTTAGCCATAATGAAAACATAATATAAAATGATCCTATGAAACCTAAGAAGAAGGAGACTGAAATGTGGATGCTTCAGTGCCTTTTAGAAGGGGGAACAAAATACTCACAGGAGGAAATATGGAGTCAAAGTATAGAGCAGATTCTGAAGGAAAGGCCACCCAGAGACTGCCCCACCTAGGTATCCATCTCATATAGAGCCACCAAACCCAAACGTTATTGTGGATGCCTGGAAGTGCTTGCTGTTAGAAGCCTGATAAGGGTGTCTCCTGAGAGGTTCGGCAAGAACCTCACAGATACAGAGGAGGAAGGTCGCAGCCAACCATTGAACTGAGTTCAGGGGTCACTGATGGAGGAGTTGGAGAAGGGACTGAAGGAGCTGAGGGGATTTGCAGCTCCATGGAGGGAGCAACAATGTCAACAGGCCAGCTCCCCCTGGAGCTCCTGGGGACTGGACCATCAACCAAACAATGCACATGGACCGACCCATGGCGCTGGCCATATATGTGGCAGAAGATGGTCTTGTTGGACATTAGTGGGAGGGGAGAGTCCCTTGGGTCTGAGGGTGTTCAATGTCCCAGTGTAGGGGAATACCTGGGTGGGATGTTAGGAGTAGGGGAGGGGAGCACCCTCGTAGAGGGGGAGGGGGAATGGGATAGAAAGTTTCCAAAGGGTAGACCTGGAAATAGAAAAACATTTGAAATGTAAATAAAGAAAAATATACAAGAAAAAAATATGACCCTGAGATTTCATCTTACTGCCTCAAGAATGGCTAAGATAAAAACAAAGCAACAACAACAATAAAATAACTAATGTTGGTATGGAATTGATAAAGGGGTTAAGGGGTTAAGGGATGAAGGGGAAAAGTGATTCTTAGCTGCTGAAGGGTGTGCAAACTGATCCATCCACCATGGAAACCAGTGTGAAAGCTTGTCAAAAGCAAAAAATATGCCTTTCATTTTCAATATGGTATAGCTCTGCTCCTCTTCAGAAATACTCCTAATATTCTGAAACCTAAGTTAGAGATATTTCCTTATCCAAGTTGCAAGATGCTGCATTCAAAATATCCAGGTGTGGTAATTTGAATGATAATGACCTCTGTAGTATCACAGGGAGTGGCACTATCTGAAAGAAATTGGTGGCTGTGACCTTGCTGTAGTAGGTGTGGCATTGTTGAAGATAGTGTCACTGTGTAGGAGAGCTTTGATGCTTCAAAAGCCCAAAATTGTTCTCATTTTACCTCCTGTGCTTGGATTCGGATGTAAGACTCTGAACTATATCTCTAGCATAGCAATGGATTAAATCTTGGAATTGTAAGCCAACCCCAATTAAATATTTTTATAAGAATTGCTGTGATCATAATGTATCTTCACAGAAGTAGAACGCTAACTAAGAAAAAAAAAAAAGATGTATCAGAAAGCATGGTATGGTTGTGAAAGGCCTAGCCATGAACTGGTTGGAAGAATATGAACTTTGTAAAAAAGTAACTGACCATTTTAAGTAGCTTAATGGGCCATAGATAGGAGTGTGGAAGACTGGTACTGAGAGCAATCCAAATTATGATGATACAACTTGAGAAGTTTCAGAAAAGAAGAACATGAGTAAGTAGTCTAGAGACCATTCTTTTGGTGAAGAATGTATATCTTTTCTGCCCTTGTACAAAAAAAAATCTGCCCCAGGCTAAATTGAAGAGTTTTCTATTACCTATGTTAACAGAGATTTCAAGAAATCCTAGTATTGACTTTGTTGTGTGGTTAATAGTGATCACTCTTGTAAAAGTATATTTTATTAACCTGCTGTTTTGTCATCTTTGAGGTTTACTGCTGAATAAGGTCATCCTGTCTAGTACTTTCTGAACTCTGATTGGCTGGTTAAACTCAGCAGGTAGGGATCAAAAATTCCTCTCCAAGATGATTGTTTCAATCTGACTTCTCTTGACTTCCCACTCAATTGCTCTGCTTGGCCTCAAATCTGACGATTTGCTCTAATCATCTGACCCCATATTTCATGATTTCACCTGGGTCTGCTGCCCTGCAATGAATTGCCTGAACTCATGAAGGAACTCAACTCCACTGCACTGCACTCACTGCATTGAACTGCATTGAACTGCGTTGAACTGCACTCCTCTGAACTGAACTCAGCTGAACTCTATTGCGTTGCCTGAACTCAAATGACCTAATAGAACTGATTTAATTTTCTCTCTCTCTGCTCTGATCTTTGGTAGACTTTCTTTCCTATCTCTTCTTGTGAGAGGTGGGTGTATTCTCTCTCTGACTCACGCTGTCAAATCTTTCTCCAATGTGTCACTATGCCTGGTCCTCAATTAGAGGGCAGTTTTGAACACTGTTGCTTTCTTCTACAAACTAAACTTACTCATGGTTGGGATTAAAGATGTGTGTTCCAGCCAGAGCAGCCATTTTGGTGGAAAAAATTTGCCTACAAACCTTTATTCTATCTGTAATAAAAAGGAGCAACCTGAGCAAGGATCAAAGAAAATGTACAGTTTGAGAAAAGGAATACCCGGAAGTTAATGGATCTAAGTCTTGCGTGCGCCCTGACTTGCCAGCAAGAACGATGCTGCAACAGGATCCTTCTGCACACGTTTATTGGGAGAGCTTGATTGCAGAGGTGAAGAGACCCCAAGCCCAGATCTGGTGCTGCTTATATAGGCCTAGGAAAGGCGTGTCTCACACCCGGATTGGTTATGCATGGGTTATGCTTACCACCTCATTTGCATGTCTCATATCTGATTGGTTAACATGTCTCTCATCTGATTGGTTAACTTGTCTCTCATCTGATTGGTTAATTCTCAAAACCTTATCTTGGCAAAAAAGCTTTACTGCCTATGTATGCGTGGTGGCCAGCGGTAGCCAGCGCCACTCTGCAAAGGTACATGTGGCTTCCCATATTTAAGTCCTGTGCTCAAGGAGATTAAGGAGTTTAAAGAAAAGCCTGAAGCTACAAGGAATAAATAAAATGTTGACCTCAGGACAAGACTCCACCCAAGTAAGATTTCAACTTGTGAAAAGCAATTAAAAAATAGCTAAACAGTGAAGGAAACATGAAAACCAGAAAGATCCCGAATAAGTAATTGACCAAGGAGGCCCAACCTTAGCAGGCAGCAGAGTTTTTCACCATCCAACTGTTGGCTTGTGCTTTAGATACAAAGATACTAGAAAGGGAATGTCAAGTTTCCCTTCATAGCTAAGAAAACCTGCATAAGCCAAATACGTATCAAGGATGTCCTTGCATTGAGTCTCAAAAATGACATGGAATGAAGCTGTGATGGTGATGCCTGGATTTCTTTGGAGCTCCCATGGGATGCCACAGTTATGAGATACCTGCCAAGGAGAGCTCCTAGCAGGAGATGGAAACAGCTTAAGAGAGAGACATATGACTAAAACATGCTCAGTCAACAATGATGAGAGGAGTTGGAGTTCTGAAGAGTTTTTTGACATATGACATTGAGTTGCGTAGTGTAGAATTTTCCCTACTGGTTTTCATCCCTTTTGGAATGGTAATGTATATTCTGTGCCAATGTCTTAGATATGCTCTCTGCTTTTGATTTTGAAATTTCAGGGTGTTACTTATAAGGTACGGCAAAGATCTCGGAAGAGATTTTAACTTTCTAAAAGATTGTTAAGATTATGATAGACTGTGGGCATTTTCGAAGTTGGATTATGTGCAGTTTGCCTTATTCTCGGACCTGGTCACTATTTGGCAATTTCATATAGATGGAAACTTCCTAAATTATATACAAATATGAAAGCTATATAAATGAAATCCCCAAATAATGAGGGAAGCACACCCCATATATTTATTTCTTGTCAAGAAAGAAGCTGTTATTACTGAAACTAAGTTGCATCTAATTGAGTAATTCTCCATGATTTCCATTGGAATTCCCACAAGCTTATGCAGTTGTCAAGAATATAAGCTGTTCTCCAAAAGATTAAGGAAAGGATTTACTTCGCTAGAGACACATATGCATTTCATTAAATACGGATGGAGAAGTGCAGCTGGTGTCACCTTAGAGCCATGTATTCTAACATCTTTAGTATAAGAAGGTACTCTACAGTCTGTACCACAAATACTTTTATCTCCATTGGCTTCCTGAAAGTTATGCCAGAGTGATGGTGGCAGACAGCTTGTAGGCATGACAAAGCAATATCTGATTTGACTTAAGTCCTACTCCACCACATGGAACCCATATTCCTCAAATGCTTGTGAGACCAAGAAACTAAAAAGACATAGGCCAGGCACTTACAGATAAAACTTCATACCACTGTTCTACGAATGAATATAGGAATAAAATGACATATCATGACATTCATAGATCAGAGCCTTGTTCAGTAATGAACAGGAAAGAGTTCCTCTGAAGCAGTGGGAAACAAATAAGGAGACCTACAGACAAATCATATTCAGAGAGGTGAAAATTCATGGAACACTTAACTTTCAATTGTGTATCTCCAGAAATTTCCTCCTGTCAGGTTTCAGAAAACACAGCATAAAGAGGAGGTAGAAAGAGTGGAAGAGCCAGAGGGGATGAGGACACCAAGAAACAGAATAAAACACATTTGTTACTCGTTGTCATAAGTATAAAATATAAACTCATTATTTCGATTGTCAAGAACTGTGAATCTCCAAATTTGTATCAATTTCATCATTTAAAACTGAGACAAACTTCAGCTTTTCCTTTTACCCAGCAGAGCTTAGCAGGCTTTGTTGCTGGTGTGTGTTGCAAGTATTCTGTTGCATTTTCTTTTATGTTAGGAAAAAAAAATAGGGGTAATGAGGCTAAGTAGGCATTAGCCTGTTGAAATGTTTGTAAAGTCATTTCCAGCAGTTGTATTCATTTCCACACAAATTTCAGGAAGACAGTCCTAATAATAGTCTCATTTCCTTTCTTGTTAGGCTCTTCACAAAGGGTCTGGTACAGAATATTGGCTCATAAAACATTTACTAATGAAGGAGCTTAGCTTAGAGGAAGGCACCAGAGAGTAGTGTATAAGTAGCTTGTTTATAGGTGAGAGTAGGGTTACTAGAAAAATTGATCTATTGAACATATGGGTTGTAATCATGCAATTTTCAAAGCACAGAAATAAATATAGTTAATACACAATAATTCTTTGTTCTTCTTCTTCTGTTTTTTTTTTTTGGGGGGGTTGGCTGAAATTTGTAAATATGTTCTATATTTGTATTGTTAATAATTGAGTTCTTGGTCCTGTCATGTCCAGAAGACACAGTCTCTTTCCACTCTTCCCTTACCTCTGGCCCTTCCAATCTTTTTGCTTTCTATTCCACAATGGTCTCTGAGCTTTAGGTGGAAAGGGTAGCAATTATGTAGATTCTTTAGGGATTATCATTCCATTCTCTGCACTTCAGCTAACTGTGAATTTCTCTGTGAACTGCCAGTCACTGCAGGAAGATGCTTCCTTCTCTGATGGGGACTCAGAGCTGCAGTGAAATATGAGCACCAAGATATTTATGGAAAGAGAGTTTGGTTGTATTTGCATTTAACAAATAGAAGTTTGGGGGTGTTTGTTTGGCTTTGGTGATAATTATAAATTTCAAGTTGCTGTCCCTTAGAATCACCTAGGAAGAAAGTATCCATAGAGGAGTTGTACATATCAAGCTGCTCTATGAGTATGTTGGTAAAACAACTGTCTTAATGATTAGTTAATCTGTGAGTATCCATCTGTTTGTTTATGGTACCAGGCATGGTCCCTGTGATGGAGAAAAGTAGAGCAAAGAGAAAAGCAAGGATTTGAGCACCTTGTCTCTGAGCTCTGTACTGAGGAGGCAACACTTTCATTTCCTACTCAAAATGATTCAAATTTTGATTTACTCTGAGTAAATTTTCTTTGATTTTACTCTGAGTAAATTTTCTTTGATTTTCTACGGTATCTAATTTTTACTCATTCCAAATTTTATCCCAAAAATAGTTTTCTACTTTTTAAATTAGCAAATATTACAGTATTTATAATTAGAATATATATTAAGCCCATTTCCCCATAAACTATTTCTTCAGGTAATGCCTACTGCCTTTTCACCTAGGAAGAATTCACAAAGTTTCAGTTCTCCGTTGTTCTAATTCTGTGACTTCTCAAATTTCTATCTCTTCATTAACTATCTTAATTCTGTTTAGCAATCTTATTGATATATTTTTACATGGTGAATAATTTTTATCTTGAAGAAGAAATATTTTGTTTCATATTTATTTCAATTTCTGTCCTATGGTTTATCTTTATTTTTCTTTAGTCAAGTGACACTATGTTTCTCTGCCTAACAGTTATTTTTCAAAACATTGTGACTTATTTCTAAGCTTTCCTTTTGTGGGTTTAAAATAGTTTTGAATTCTTAGGATCATTATATTTGGTTTTAAGAAAAAAAATTTCTTTGTGTGCTGTAAGAATTTTTACTTTACTGCACAGTAGAGCATTGATGAAGTTTGATCATTTTTCAGCATATGAATAGCTGTAGGCAGCTCTTGCCTCAGGGAAGAGAAGTAGAAGTTTCTTTTTTTTATCCTATTCTGCATAATACATTTTCATGTTTGGCTATGTCTTTATCTCTGTAAAATCTGAGAACTTTTCTCCATATAGATAAAATGCTAGTCTCCAGTTTAGGAGTCTCTGATTTGTCTCGGGGAGAGAAAAATCATTAGATACTATCCTGAGGGTGAATTATTGATTTACCTAATTTGTTTTCATTCTCTCAGAGTTCATAATCTTATTCTGTCCTTTGTCAAAAGTATAAAAATAGACACAATTAGTTCAATAATCTGCCTTATGAAAAAAAAACTCATAAGTTTCACTTTTACTTGAAGCATTTATTTTTCTTGAGTTTTCAACTAATGTAAGTATAGCTACACCAATGTTAAAATGTAAACCCTTGCCACTGATTTCAAACTCAATATTTCAGCCTACTTCACCTATATTCTACCTATATTCTCTTTAGAACAACTTCTGTAGAGGCTGTTTTTTCCCATGCCCAACCTTAAGTCATTATTTTCCTTTCTCCTCAAAGTTTCCCATTCCATAGATTTTAAATGAGATCAAACTCATAACTTTTAAACCAGGCCCTCCTTTCCCATTTGATGATATATGTCTACCATGGGCCAGTTTTTAGCCTGAAATGTTCTTCCTAGTGATAACTAAATATTGTGTTATTTCAAGTATTTGACATTATTCTTGAAACCTGCTCCTCAGCACATACCACAGCACCATCTGGAACTTAGTTTACATTATCAATATTTGGGAATGTCAACTTGAGACATTCTAGAATCTTCTGGGTCAAGAGTCTCAGGGAGGGACTGATGGTTAGCTCTGGTTGGCTTGGAGACATGTCTTTGAGGGGATTTTCTTTATTGATTAACTGAGGTGGGAAATATAGATTAATGATTGATGAATTAAGAGGCGTCCAAATGTGGATAGAACCACTTTCTTTGCCAGGACCTGAACTGTGTAGTAGTAAGAAGAGAATGCTTGGCAGTAGGCCTGTACACATTCATTTTCAGCTCTTGTCTGGGGATGTAACTGGCTTCTTTAAGTCCTTGGTGCTTTGGCCTTCCTATATTGATGGCCTGTAACCTGCAATTGTAAACTAAAATAGTCATTTCTACAAGATTTTTTTTCTTTTTTAAATAGGGGTGTCTTATAATAGCAACAGAAATGAAGCTATCCACTGAAGCTTTCCGAGTCATTCCTCATTTTCAATTGCCCTACTTAACTTACAGTAAGATAATTACTCAAATTACATGAACCACTTGAAATTTCTTTTTTATTGCCTTCATTAGTCACTACAGAGAATTTTTGTAAGCAAAATAGTGCACTCATGTTTTCTTCAAATTGGTGTCATTGAACACCTGACTAAGGCAGGTAAGAAAGAAAATGGTTATTCTTCTTGGCCCGAGTTTGAGGGTACAGCTTGAAAGCCATGACAAGAACATGAAGCAAACAAGCTGTGTCTTGAATCATGAGGCAGAAACCACATGAGTGCTGGTGCTCAGTTTTACTTTTTCCTCTTTTATTTTCTTTTATACAGGTGGATAACCCACAGTATAAGTTGGTGCTTTCCAAATTCAGCATGGGTCTTCCAACTCAGCTAAACCTATCTGAACATACTCTCATAGATATACTCAGAGACTTGTCTCGTATACTGAGGTGGGAGATGGAGGAGAATCTCTAAATCTCCTAGATCAACTAACCATTCCTAAGCAGCAGCAGGAGCTCCTGTCTCAATCAATGGTGGATCTAATGGACTAAATAAAAAGATTTCTTTTGACTTTCCCACTTAAGTCATTGTTCGCTATATTTATACTCAACTACATGTGAGCAAATGTGCTCAGAAACACACACACACCACAAACACATGCATACTGGAAGAGAGAGATAGAGATTGAGAGATTTCATTAAAGTTTGTAAATCAGGTATTCAATTATGATGAACATCTATGTGTAATTAACTGTTTCCTACACACCATTTAATCAGCATGGACAATAAAAGCATTTTAATAGAGGGACATTTAGCAATAGTTTACCAGTGCTATAGAGCATTAAAAAACACCATAGAGTCATATTTTATTTGTATAAATGCAAATAATATAAAAAATGTTAGAAAAGATAATCAATGAAAATGAAACAAAATTAAACATGTATTTTAAGTAATTGAAAAAACTGTATAATTTCATATCCATGAATTTAATACAGCATAAGTTATCAAAAATGATTTATATAGGTGGACCAGCTCCTGTATCTCAAGGACTATCTTTGAAAAGAGCAAAATAATTTAAAATTCCCAAAGATGAAAATATAATTCTGTAGATCACACACACACACACACACACACACTAAAGAATTCCAAAGATTCTAATGAGGACTACAAGACTAACTGATTTATTATTTATCTATTTATCTATTTATCTATTTATCTATTTATCTATTTATCTATTTATCTATTTATCTATTTATCTATTTATCTATTTATCTATTTATCTATTTATCTATTTATCTATTTATCTATTTATCTATTTATCTATTTATCTATTTATCTATTTATCTATTTATCTATTTATCTATTTATCTATTTATCTATTTATCTATTTATCTATTTATCTATTTATCTATTTATCTATCTATTTATCTATTTATCTATTTATTTATTTATTTATTTATTTATTTGGTTTACACTAATGCTGATTTTTCTTCAGAAGTATTTTTTTGTGAAATTGCAAAATGTGCAGGGACAAAGATGTCGTAGAGATGGAGGGAGTGGCCAAATAATGACTGGCCCAAATTGAGACCCATCCCAAGGACAGGAACCACTCACTGACACTAGTAATGATACTCTGTTACGCTTGTAGACAGGAGCCTAGAAAAACTGTCCTCTGAAAGGCTCCATCCAGCAGTCAATGGAAACATAGACACTCACAGACAAACATTAGATGCAGCTCAAGGTGTCCTGTGAAACGGTTGGAGGAAAGATTGCAAGACTTGAAAAAGATAGGGATTCTACAGGAAGACTAACAGAGTCAAATAACCTGAACGTCTGTGGCCTCCCAGAGACTGATCCATCAACCAAAGGGAGACCATGGCCTGGACCTAGGCCCTACCACACATACGTAACAGATGTGCAGTTTGGATTTTATGCAAGCCCCCCAGGAACTGGAGTGGGGGCTATCTATGAATCTGTTGCCTCCCTGTGGATCCTGTTCCCCTAACTTAGCTACCTTGTCTTGACTCTGTGAGACTGGATGTATCTATTCCTGTACATGATGTAACAGGAGGGGGGCAGGGCTGCCTATCTCAGAGAAAGGAAGGTAAAAAAATCGAGATAGGAATACTGAGAGGAGAGCTGGGCTGATATTGGAATGTAAAGTGAATAAATATATTAGTAAAAACATTCAGTTTTTAATATAAAAAAGAAGGAAGTATTTTTAAACACAACTCTTTTGAATTTCTCCAAGTCACTCTTCAAGTAAACTCTGAGACTTGTGTAAGATATTTTTACAGAAAATATTTTCACAGTAATAGAAAGTATTTTACCATCGTTAGCATTCAAATTAAATCATACATTATTTTACATGATAAATTATTTTTAAACATATTTATTTTTATTCTTTTAATTCCTTTTTACAATCCAGACTTCATCCCCTTCCTGGTCTGAACCTGACTGCTTCCGAAATAAATCCTTAAAATAAAAGAAATGGAATGAAGTAAACATTAGATGTATGTTAGAAAAATCTGTATTTTTTTTTCACTCAAACTTAAAATTAACAACTTATAAATGTTAGGTGATGAATAGTTTTAAATGTGGAGAATTAAATGTTTTCAATTTCTTCTTTTTTCCTTTAAAAACAACAATTTTGGTAATCAAATTTAAACTAGAAGAGAAAAGAAAAATGCACAACGTAAAGTAAGCTTCACATAGCGCTAGAGTGAGTACATGCTATTATTTTCCAACTTTGAAAATTTAAAACAAGGGCATTAATTTTTATTTTCAGATACCTTTATGCCTGAAGTTAAATTAAATCATATTCTTCTAAAAATGCCTAATATTTCTAAGTAAAACTTGCTGTATTATGAAATTCACTGGTTACCAATTCTTTATTTTGAGACACTGAGGTCTTTCATTTTGTTCATTTATTTTGTTGTTTTGAGAATCAACGTGATTCAATCCCCTGTCAGCCTGAAGGAGTGAAATGTGTTTATACATGTGTGGCTGGGTCATATGTGTGGGGCAATCAATTTACAAGGAAGACTGAATACAAAGTAAAATGCTGTCACTTTATAGAATAAGAATCATTGCTGATGAACAGTAAAGTGGCAATTCAATGTCGTTCAAAATACTTATAACACATAAACAATGAACTATCACATTAAAATGGGAGAGAGAGGGATAAAGATGGAAAATAACAACACAGAACATGCTCAACAAAAGGCCCATTTTATTAAAATTTTATAATGGATCTGTGATAACTGAATTATTAGAAAGAGCTCTTTTTACCCCATCTTCTGGAAGCATACAAGAGGTGATTGCTATTGGAATCAAGCAGTGAGGTTTGCTTCACACTCTGAGGTAGCACTCTGTAGTGTGATACTTGTACCTGCATTCGTGGTATTTCCAAGCATACTTTGATCTGTGGGAAAACCTGACATTCTGTGTACCCATATGTGATTAAATGTGTTCTTTTAATATTCACAGAGCTATGTACTCTCCACATGAAATATTAGCAGTGTAAGATGGAAAGATATTAAAATGAAATCATATTGAAGTTTTATTGTTCTATTTTAATAGTCTATTTATTAAAATATTTGTCCTAAAATTAATATTACATTGAAGATTATATGTGAATTTTTTTCTACACTTAATTTTTTTTTATCTGCTGTATGAAGGGTTAAGATGAAAACAAAACCTCAGAGATTTTCTATCTTGTATGTCTAAAAGATGGATCACTTGCATAGTAGTTTTTTCAGGTCTGTCATGACCAAGGTGGATGAAACAACAAGGGTTTATTGTTTCACTCTTCTAGATACAAGAAGCAGGAGAGCAAGTGTCAGGAGTCCTGGTTTCTGAGCGATGTGAAGGATGAATATGGTCAAAGCCTCTGCCCTTGCTTTGTCCATGACCTTCCTGTTCTTTGTTTCTTTATTTTTGTCTTTTCACAAAGTCATCTCTCCATGCATACTTACTTGTCTTGGTCCAAAGTCATGCTTTTATAAGGGCTCCAAAGAAGCTACACTAGGGTCTTGTCTAATAACTTTATTGACGTTTAATTTATTAAATACTCTCATTTTTTTTGTTTACAATTTAACTTCATTCTGGTTATTTTTGTCAGAAGAATAAGTCTATGATTTCATTACTATAATCATGGTATCAAACTGTTTTTTTTAATTTATTATGTATTTTCCTCAATGACATTTGGTATCAAACTGTTAAAATACCCACGGGAACAAATACAGAGATAAAGTATGGAGCAGAGACTGATGGAAAGGCCATCCAGAGACCACCCCACTTGGGGATGCGTTCCATATACAGTCACCAAATGCAGGCACTATTGTGGATACCAAGGAGTGCTTGCTGACAGGGGCCTGATTTAGCTGTCTCCTGAGAGGCTCTACCACTGCCTAACAAATATAGAGGCAGATGCTCGTAGCCAATCATTGAATTTATCATGGGGTCCCCAATAGAAGAGTTAGAGAAAGGACAGAAGGAGCAGAAGAAGTTTGCAACCTCATGGGAAGAACAACAATATCAACCAACCAGACACCCCAGAGATCCCAGGAACTAACCCACCAACCAAATGGAAGGACCCATGGCTCCAGCTGTATATGGAGCAGAGGATGGCCTTGTTGGGCATCATGGGAAAAGAGGCCCTTGGTTCCATGAAGGCTAGATGTCCCACTGAAGGGGAGTGCAGGGGCAAGGAGGTGGGAGTGGATAAGTGGGTCAGGGAGCACCCTAATAGAAGCAGGAGGAGGGGGATAGGTGGTCTCTAGTGGACAAGTAGGGAGAGGGTATAACATTTAAATTTTAAATAAATAAAATATACAATTAACAAAGAAGAAACAAATACCTCCCCCCAAAAATGTTTTTAAATTAAAGGCAACAAATCTTGAATTGTAAAACTTTTTAAATTTTTATTTATTTAGTTATTCAGTGTGTGTCTGTGTGTATGTGTGTGTGTGTGTGTGTGTATGTGTGTGTATCTACTCAGAGTTCATAAAAGTCAAAGGACAGATTGAAGGAGTCAATTTTCTCTTTCCACCATGTAAAATCTAAGAATGTGACTAAGTCAGGTCTTCGGATTTGACAGCAGACACCTTTACTCACTGAACCATTTTTTGGTAGCCTGAAACAAATCATAAATTTGACACCAAAGGTACATAAATTGTGTTATTGCTTATTTTTATTTGCAACAAGAAACCATTGGTATGAAATGATGCTCAATTGAAAAATATGAATTAATAAAACTAACTTGGTCATTAAAATGGGAAAAGGCTGTGCTAAATGAAAAATATTTTTAATAAAATTCGACTAATGTTATTAAAAATTGTCCTGCAAATTAAATGTTTTGACAGCTTTCTTATATGTTGCATCTCAGTATTAATTTTTAGTGTTCAAGATAAACAGAACTCAAGAAATCTCATTAGTATAGATTCGCTTCATTATTTTCCTAATTATTTTAAATCACATTATATTTTATCCTCAGAAATCAAACTCCTTTGATATTTTCATTTAAGTAAATGCATATTTTCCCTAATGTTTGATTCCAACTTTTTAATACATTATTTTCACTCATATTTTAAAATGTATATTGAACGGTCCTGTGACTATACCTTTGGGAGTGAAGAATGTTGAAATAATCCCTCTCATATTTAAAGAAGAAAAGTGTGGACAAAGATTAAAAGTATAATATAATGTTATATATTTGATAAAATTAATATGTTTAATATGAAGAAATCCTTCATGAGAATATTTTTTTAAATAAGAGAAATTCCAAACACCTATGAACATACTGCCAAAGCCTTCTTCCATCCTTGAAAAAGCTAAGATGTGATTGGAGCACTAATAGAGTACATTTTGGAGTGAACACAACAGGAAGAAATAAAAAACTTGGTAACACTCTATGAAAACTGTGATGCCTTTTCAAATAGAAAAACATGATGTAAAGAACAAATTCAGAACCTGCATTCCTGGGAATGCCCAAGGGAATGCGATATCTATATGTGAAGGTGTGTAAGTTGTAGTAATCAGGACCAGAGCAGTTCCAGCCATGGTGGCTATGGGGACAGCCAGCAGGATGAAACATTAACTAATATGATTTCTCAATTTTGAGCAGCTTTAAAAATAACTTGAGATAATACATTAATAGTAGCCTATATCACTTAAATTAGGTCATTCAGTTTTTTTAAAAAGATCTCAGCTGCTGCTGTGTTGTATCCATAATATTCTGGTGACAATTTGAATAATTGATCTTGAGAACATTTGTATGATAATTTAATTAAAATTCTCTGCCAGTTGTTCTTATTTTCCCATGTCTCATTGCCAAGTATGTTTGGTGACTGTGGAAGTTGCAGAGAAAAATGCTTTTAATTTACAATGAATTTCTTTTTCTGCATAAAATAAGAAACATCATAAAATTTTATTTAGTCATTTATTAAGACGGCAATACACTATACCAACGACTGTAGTCCTGTCAGTACAAAGTCTCCCAGCAATTCAGCACAGACTAAGCTAGTGCAGCTCCATGGAAACCTGATTGCATTGCACTAAGTACAAAACATGCTACTCAACAAATAAACACAGGGAGGAAGTTTGCCAAAGACAGTGTCTATTAATGACTTTAAATGCTGTCAGCCAGGACAGCATGAGGTTTGGCTAGCTTCAAGGATTTAACTTCTACTCTTGATATAGATTTCTGGCAGAACATGGCTGGGAATTCCATGTGTGAGCCACATAATTTCCTGGTGAATTTAAAGTAAATGATGACAATACAAATTTTGAGGGGGAAAAGGTTAACTTAAAATCCATTCCATATGCATGACTGTAGGCTAGGGAATGTGAAGACTCACATTTATAGACATTTGTCCTCTGAACTTTGAGTGCTTCCTTTCCATCTTGGAACATATTTATAGAGATTTTTGATATGTTAATTAATAGAGGAAAAGAATAGGACTTACAATAAAATAAAAACCTCCAAAGTTTTCACTTACAACAGTAAAGAGAGGCCTCACAAACTCCATTATATTGCACATTAGTAATTAAAAGAGCCATAAAATAAGACTAGGATGATGAGTTTCAAACTTAGCCTAAAGTTTTGATCTTATGCTCACTATGTGTTCTCCACATTGATAAAGTACACAATGATCACTGTTGATATAAACATTTAAATTAACAATATTTACTTCAATGTGATACAACAGTTTTTCCATATTATATTGAAATTCTCTTTAACTTGCCATTATTCCTGTCCACTAGTATTATGATCACAGTGGGCTTTGGCATTGCTACATAATCCAAAAGTGCCTTTCTACCAGTAACAGACATCACTAGTTTACCTCATTCTTCCTTAACTATAACTGAATAGGTAGTAATAATTTTGAAGTCTCTAAAGAAAGAAATTGAAGCTCTTAGAAGATGGAAAGATCTCCAATGCTCATGGATTGACAAGATTAATATAGTAAAAATGGTATCTTGTGGAAGGCAATCTACTGATTGAATGCAATTCCCATCAAAATTCCAACCAAATTTTTTGCAGAGTTAGAAAGAAAACTTGGCAAATTTATATAGAATAACAAAGAACCTAGGATAGCAAAAACTGTTCTCAACAATAAAAGAACTTCTGGTAGAATCACCATCCCTAACCTCAAACTGTACTACAGAGCAATTATGATAAAAACTGCATGGTATTAGTGCAGTGTCAAGCAGGTAGATCAATGGAATAGAATTGAGGACCCAGAAATGAACTCACACACTTGATCTTTGACAAAGGAGCTAAAACCGTCCTGTGGAAAAAAAGACATTTTTCTTTATAATTTTTATTAGGTATTTTCTTCATTTACATTTCAAATGCTATCCCAAAAGTCCCCCATACCCTCCCCCTCCCACTATCCCTACCCACCCATTCTCACTTCTTGGCCCTGGCATTTCCCTGTACTGGGGCATATAAAGTTTGCAAGACCAAGGGGCCTCTCTTCTCAATGATGGCCGAGTAGGCCATCTTCCGCGACATATGCAGCTAGAGACACAAGCTCTGGGGGGTGGGGGGTACTGGTTAGTTCATATTGTTGTTCCACCAATGGATACAGACAATGTGGTACATTTACACAATGGAGTACTACTCAACTATTAAAAAGAATGAATTTATGAAATTCCTAGCTAAATGGATGGACCTGGAGGGCATCATCCTGAATGAGGTAACCCAATCACAGCTATAGACTCTTAAATCCTAAAAATGCTAGCATTTGTCTTTCTGAACTATGTCTTATTGGAAAAAAAAGTAAAAGTGATAAAATAAACTTAATAGTGCCAAGAATTCATAGACTCAGATAAACTTTTCATACATTCTTGCTTGTAAACGTTTTCTTTGTTTAGAGTAGTTTGCTTGAAACAGTGTCTACTTTGTGAAGACTAGTCAGTACAAAGCATAAATACTTCCTGTCCATTCCTCAAAAGACTTGTAGTTGAAAGGAATGCATCATCATGAGAAAATCAAATCTACTTTAGTTCTTCTTTTCCTAGAATGCTTTTATTTGTTTTGTTTCATTTTGTTTTGTTTTTTTTCTGTTTTGTTTTGTTTTGTTTTTATGATCACTAATATTCTGGTGCCTATTTTGAAGCCCTGACCAGGTCACATTTATGCTTTGATAGAGGAATGTTGAACCCCAAAGCCCACACTAGTGACATACTTCACCAAAAAGGCCACATGTCCTAAACCTTCTAATTAGTTCAAATATTGACAATACTTGGAGAATAAGCATTCAAATATATGAGCCTCTGGGCATCGTTCTAATTCAAATCACAATAATTGCTTATATAAGCATAGAGTGAATCAGTAGTGTTTGGTTTTTTTTATGGAGTAATCTATGAAAAATATCTCGGAATTCAATACAGTTAATGTTTTAAAATTTTAAATTTTTTTCTGAGAATATATATATGTACATATATATGTATATATATATATATATATATATATATATATATATATATATATATATATATATGGTTCAATTTAGGGATGTAGAGATTACGTATCAGAAAAGATAACCTTATTGGCTCCCCAAATCTAATTAAGCTCAAATTTATATACCCAGAGATTATGTATTTTCCTTACCTAACATCCTGGAACCTAAAGAAAATATGTGTTCACAATAAATCAAATGATTAAATAATATAATTATTATGCATACTTTGACAATACAATCCAAAGATATATGAAGAAGATAGCTGGTGAGTCATAAACTTGGTGAAGAAAATCTAGGACAATAAATTTCATCAAATGAGTGTAAATTGGAGATTTTCAGCAAAGATGTCACTGAGGGAATATAATAGACTAAGATGCCAAAAACATTTCAGGTAAATATTGATAAATCTTTACTGACAGTCACTTTAAAATGTACTTTTCTTTACTTGGGAAGGTAAATAAGAATATATGTCAATGTTGAAGCAGCAGGCAAATGACAGCTTAATTTAAAGTGTTTGTGAAAATCTTGGGTTAAGTGATGAAAAATATTTGATAAGAAAATAGTGTTTTTTGTTCAATTTAAAGTAGAAGTCTGAGTAAATAATGAAGACTAAAGGCCAAAAGCACAAGAAAATATATACTATAACTGGGATAATGTATTATATTTGATGTAGTAGGTAGATTATTGGGCATTTAAGCATCTAATCCAATTGCTTGTTGTTATATAATATACTACAAAGTATAAAGGTAGAATAAAAACAAAACAAAACAACAACAACAACAAAAAAGAACAAGAGGAAGAAGGGTTCCTATTAAGATTGATTGAGATGACCAATTCCCAAATGGAAATTTTTATCACAGGAGGCAATCATCAAAATTGTATTTGAGAATAAGCTGGAAGTAGAGTTAATCTTAAATCTCAATAGATGACTCTGCAAAATATTTCACTCAAATTGCTAAGTTTTTGAATGAGATATCAGTGACAGTTGGGTACTATATTTCTAGCCAAATTTCCTTCTCATTTATTTTAGCTTTTCAATAATATGGGAACCATATACTGACGATGGATCTCGAAGAGAAAACCAACAAAATACAATGGTGCTGAATAATTTGCTCCATAGACTTGAGTTAAAATTTTTAGAGTCTACCCTTTAGATGGTATTATGGTTTGTATACGCTGAGCCAGGGAGTGGTGATATTAGAAGGGATGTCTCTTTTGGAGGTGTGGCCTTGTTGGATTAGGTGTGTCAATGTGGGTTTGGGCTTTCCTAGCTGCCTGGAAGCCAGTATTCTATTAGCAGCATTCAGATAAAGATGTAGAACTCTCAGCTCTGCATGCATCATGCCTTCCTAGATGCTGCCCTGTTCCCACCTTGATGAGAATGGACTGAAACTCTGAACCTGTAAGCCAGCCTCAATTAAATGTTGCCCTTATAAAACTTACCTTGGTTGTGGTGTCTGTTCACAGCAGTAAAACTGTAACTAAGACAGGTGGAAAAGAAACTTCTTCTCTGGATGGTTATCAAAAAATTATCTAATTCTGTATTTCATCCTACGTTAAAACCATTTTTTTTTCAGTACTCTGTTTCACAACCTTACATTTTGTGTGTTTTGTTTGCTTATTTGTTTGTTTTTTATTGGCTATTTTCCCTATTTACATTTCAAATGTTATCCCTGTTCCTGGTTTCCCCTCCAAAAACACTCCCCTATACACTTCCCCCTTTTTCTGCTCACCAACCCTTCTCACCTACTTCTGCTTACTGGCTCTGGCATTCCTTCACACTGGGGCATAGAGCCTTCACAGGACCAAGGGCCTCTCCTCCCATTGATGTCTGACTAGGCCATCCTCTGCTACATATGCATCTCGAGCCATGAGTCCTACTATGTGTTCTCTTTGGTTGGTGGTTTAGTCTCTGGGAGCTCTGGGGGGAACTGGTTAGTTCATATTGTTGTTCCTCCTATAGGGCTGCAAACCCCTTCAGCTCCTTAGGTCCTTTTTCTAGATCCTTCATTGGGGACCATATGCTCAGTCCAATGAATGGCTGTGAACATCCACTTCAGTATTTGTCAGGCACAAGTTCAGCCTCTCAGGAGAGATCTACTATCAGGCTCCTGTCATCCAGCACTTGTTGGCATCCACAACAGTGTCTGAGTTTGGTGATTGTTT
The DNA here is from genome assembly GCF_000001635.26 of Mus musculus. NCBI lineage: Eukaryota > Metazoa > Chordata > Mammalia > Rodentia > Muridae > Mus > Mus musculus. Next base: position 14,693,904 of record NC_000081.6, read on the forward strand.
ATGGGATGGATCCCCAGATGATCTGTCTCTGGATGGTCACTTCTAAAGTTTCTACTTTCTACTTTGACTCTGTAACTCCTTCCATGGGTGTTTTGTTCCCCCTTCTAAAAAGGATCAAAGAATCCACATTTTGGTCTTCCTTCTTCTTGAGTTCCATGTGGTTTATGATTTCTATCTTGGGTATTCCAAGTTTCTGGGCTAATATCCACTTATCAGTGAGTGCATATCATGTGTGTTCTTTTGTGATTGGGTTACCTCATTCAGGATGATATCCTACAGATCCATCCATCTGCCTAAGAATTTCATAAATTCATTGTTTTTAATAGCTGAGTAGCACTCCATTGGTAAATGTACCATATTTTCTGTATCCATTACTCTGTTGGACATCTGGGTTTTTTCCAACTTCTGGCTATTATAAACAAAGCTGCTATGAACATAGTGGAGCATGTGTCCTTATTACATGTTGGAGCATCTTATGGATATATGCCCAGGATTGTTATTAGTGGGTCCTCAGGTGCAGGTGCAACCACAGGCCCCGTGAAACCCACTTGTTTAGTGCCTTGCCGAGCACGCACAGTGAGGCTGCATGCATGGGCTGCCTGCCAGGCTGGACAGTTCCTTGTGGTCCAGACCTGTCAGCCTATCTGTGAAAGACCTAAGCTCTTGCCTGGAGCATGTGTGAATTCTGATTGGATGAGGTGGGGTGGAGCTAGAAGGAGGTGATTTGGCGGGAGAAGTGAGTAGTTTTTAGCCCTTGCCCTAGGTAGAAGCCAGTAGTAGTGAAGAGAGTAGTTTAGCCCTTGCCCTAAGACAAAGCTGCTAGGGAAGAGAGCTGTAAAAGAAAAAACCGGAAGTAAAGTTGCTGCATGAACCCGACTAGGTGTCTGTGTCATTCGTGTTGCCACTGGCTTGGAGGACCTATGACAAATGGTGGCCTGTATGGGGAACAGGGAACTCATTGTGTCAGTTGGCAATGGTAAGTAATAAAATTTTAGTAAGCAGAGGTAAGGAAATTTTGGTAAGAATATCAATAGGAAAATTTTTGTTAAACCGTGGTAGGAAAACTTTGATAAACAGCTGTAGGAAATTTTAGTAAACAGCGGTAAGGAAATTTTGGTAAGCAACTGTATTTAAAGAAAGCACAGGCCTGTAAGGTTCCTGGGAAAAAAGGGATGAAGCATTAAGGTTCTCAGGAATAGAGATGAAGGGAATTTCAGCAACTAAAGAAAGCATAGGCCTGATAGGTTCCCCAGAAAAAAGGGGACAGAGCACTAAGGATCTCAGCTATAGAGACAGAGGGAATTTAAGCAATATGGGTTCAACTGCATCTAAAGTGAAAGTAAAAGTGGTGTTGACCCAGCTTCTTAAAAGAAGGGGTATTAACATGAAAGCAGAGACAGTGGACAGATTGCTGGACACCCTCTCCAAGGAAGCCCCATGCTTTTTAGAGGAAGGATATGTTAATCAGCAGTGCTGGGAGTGTTTGGGAAGGGATCTCCCAGCTTATGATATGAAGAACCCTCTACCTGTAGGGATGTTAACCATCTGGAACTTGGTCAGGGCATGCTTGAGGGATGCCAGTGGAAAGTACAGTGCTGAAATAGAGGAAGGAGTAGCAGCGCTTGAGGAGGCTAATGAGATTGCTTCTCAGGTTAGCCTCTGAAAGCCTAAACAGCTTAGACAACAAACCAAAGATAAGAAAGAGAAGAAGGAATCTGGCTCTGAAATGTCGACTAGTGACAGCGATGGGACTGATAGCAACAGTAACGTCTGTAGTCGGATGTCCCTCTGGAGGTTGAGGTGCGGTAGGCTGCCTGAACCATCAGCCCCTCCATTGCCATTCCTTCCCCCTTTAAAGATGAGGGAAACAAAAAGGGAAAGCGTAGTATGGATGATATTTTGATTTGTAGATCCTCTAATGTGGAAGTAGAAGAAGTATTTGGGACCCTAACTAAACAGTTGGAGAAGTGGAATTTGGTGATAGCCCCAGAAAAGTTTCAAAAGACAGAAGTAAAACATTATTTAGGTACTAAATTGATAGATGCTGTTGTCGAGCCACTAAAGCTGGAACTAAGGATGGATAAAATGCATACCTTGAATGATTTTCAGAAATTGTTAGTAGATATCAATTGGATTCAGCCCTATTGTAATCTTCCCAATGCAGAGTTATGCCCATTATTTGATATTTTAAAAGGAGGTTCCGATTTACAATCTACTCACCAATTAACACCCTTAGCCAGAGCTTGACTCATATGTCAGGAATGTGTGTAACCTCTGTTCAGTATCAGAAATTTTCCAGAGCTGCAAATCTCTTGCGTGCAATTGGTGCGATGCTGCTAGGAAGTTGGAGTCATGACCTTGGCACAAAGATGAAGGAATTGCGGGCATCAATTGCTGCCGTTAACAACACCCGTGTGGAGATTGCAACTGCAAAGCAATGGCTGGAGATCATCCAGGGAACTGTGGGATTCTTAAAAAATTAGGGAAGGATGGCCTTTTGGGTGCTCCTGCTGACTGTTGTGTGTGAAGGAATGATTTGGTGGATGGCACTATGCGAAGGCTGCACAGGGCTGATAAACGAGCCTTAGTGCAGGCTATGGCAGCCTTGGAAGTGGGAACATCCCCCCCCCCCCAATGTTGGCTCAACATGCTGGATCAGTAATCAATGACTGGTAAGACCCTCACGTGCGCATACCAACCTAAGACAGGATGGCAAAATTGAGTTTGTCACTCCCATGACAGGTAAGGATGTAGCACGGATTGGGGCAACCTAAGACAGATGTTGATCCCAGAGCTACTCATAAAACTAAAAGGGGGAGATGCGGGAACCGGGTGCGGCCTCAGGCCCCGAGAAACCCACTTGTTTACTGCCTTGCCCGAGCATGTGCAATGAGGCTGTATGCATGGGCTGCCTGCAAGGCTGGACATTTCCTTGTGATCCAGATCTGTCAGTCTATCTGTGAACGACCTAAGCTCTTGCCTGGAGCATGTGTGAATTCTGATTGGATGAGGTGGGGTGGAGCTAGAAGGAGGTGATTTGGTGGGAGAAGTGAGTAGTTTTTAGCCCTTGCCCTAGGTAGAAGCCAGTAGTAGTGAAGAGAGGAGTTTAGCCCTTGCCCTAAGAAGAAGCTCCTAGGCAAGAGAGCTGTAAACGAAAAAGCCGGAAGTAAAGTTGCTGCATGAACCCAACTTGGTGTCTGTGTCGTTCATGTTGCCTCTGGCTCGGAGGACCGAAGACACTCAGGTAGTACTGTTTAATTTTCTGAGGAACCAGCAAATTGATTTCCAGAGTGGTTGTACTGGCTTTCAATCCCAACAGCAATGGAGAAGTGTGTTGTATGCCGGTCTGTGGCCTACTTGAACCGGGTACACCAGGGAGGCAGGCTGGGGCTGAAAGAGACTTAGACATTGAGAGATTAATGGAGACCAAGACATGATTCTGCTCAAGGACCACAAGTTTATTAAGAAAGTCTACTTATAAAAGGGGAAGGCCCATCCCCTGCCAGTCCATTCTTGGTGTCTGGCGTCAGCCTGTAGGCGATGTGCAGAATAGGATGTTCCTCTGCAATATCTCAGGGACTTCTTAGCAGGTAGCAGTGTCTTGGAGAAAGCAGTGGCAGGTGGCAGAACAAAAGAGTCATCTAGGTTGGAAGGCTCCACCTTAGGTAATTTCCTTCTCAGTGGCAGCAAGGTCAAAGTCTGGATCAGCCTGCTTCAGGGCTGAGGGAGGCTACAATTCCTCGCTGATTATATAAAAATAGCCAGACCAAGGCATAAAATTTATTTATGCTCCATAGTCCTAGTCCTGCCTGGAAATTATGGTGGCTGGCGGCTGTGCTTGCCTTAGGATCTCAGATCTTCTCGAACCATCCAATTCCATCTTGGAGGCTATGTGCAGCTAGTTTGTGGTATATTTCACACAAACATGGCTCTGTGTTGTATTATCAACAGCCACGGCCTTTTGGCATGTACCTCTGTCTCAGATTGGTATGTTTCTGGGATCTGGTTGCCTGTCATTGACTAACTGACCCTCATAAAACACCTTATTCACAATCAGACCAAAGCCACAATATGTACTTAGAATGCTTCCTGATGAAAATTAATAACTGCCACCTGCGCTTTTGGAGGCGAGGTTTTATATGTGCTGCAGTCAGGCTGAACAGCCTTGCTGGCTTGCTTGAGAAACAAAGGTGGGGCAGTGAAAAGCAACAGTATAAAAGCTTCTTTGTGGAAGCCCAGGTAATTTATTCAGTTGCAAATTAGCAACAATCAAGCTCAGGCTCTGGCCTCCAGGTGTGGGGGAGCTGGCTTTTAGAATTAGAAAAAAGGCCAGGGATTCTCTGGAAGTGGAGGCTGTGCTCCAAATTAACTTTGCTAGGTAATTAAGTGGATGCTCACAGTCAGCTATTGGATGGGTCACAGGGCCCCCAATGGAGGAGCTAGAGAAAATACCCAAGGAGCTGAAGGGATCTGCAACCCTATGGGTGGAACAACGTTATGAACTAACCAGTACCCCAGAGCTCTTGACTCTAGCTGCATGTGTATCAAAAGATGGCCTAGTCAGCCATCACTGTAAAGAGAGGCCCATTGGACTTGCAAACTTTATATGCCCCAGTACAGGGGAATGCCCGGACCAAAAAGTGGGAGTGGGTGGGTAGGGGAAGTGGGGGGGGGGCATGGGAGACTTTTGGGATAGCATTGGAAATGTAAATGAGGAAAATACCTAATAAAAAAAGGAAAAGAAAAAGAAAAAAAAAGATTTTTAGCTATCTTCAGTAGGAATCTCTAATTATTACTAGACCAGTCCAAGATCAAGTTAGAATAACTGGTCACATTGAAGGAAAGAGAAGAATCATTATAATTCTTTCTTATGACTAATCTTTCTAAGTCAGATTACACAGTCTCTGATGTTCTTTTTACCATAAGGTTAAAAAGCGTGAAGCAAGGCAGCTTCGATTGTCCAAACTGGAAAAATGGCAAGCAAGGATGGGTCGAAAACTTGTACCCAATTCAGCTTCCTTGTCACTACAGTCAGGGCACTGAGCGAACTCACCTGTGTTGTAACACAAATTAGCCATCATGCTTCTGCAGTGTTCTGTGGAGAGAACCTATGCTTTTTCCTTTCCTAATAAGGTAGTTGTTCAGGATCAAGTCATATGCCAATAAGTAGATCCTTTTATGATATTATAAGGCATTTATTAAGTTCTTTGACATCCAAATTTCAAAATTCTAAAATAAAAGTGTGATTTAAATAATGTACACGGGAATGCACTAAATAACATGCACAGGGATATAATTTCCCCCTTCTTTACCTTTTAAGAAGCTAAAGTTTTAAAGTTCCACAATACCTTGTCCTTGATAATTAATAAGTTGACAAAACATCTCAAATACATAACTGTTATAGGCAGTTTTAATGTAACATGGGCAGTGACTAATAGCACTTTCAATTGTTTCTCTTGAAGAGTGGTTGTAACTAGAAAGCTTGAAATGTTATTAATAGTCACATGTGCATAATTTATTTATTTATTAATCAGAAATAAGAGCATTCATTTGCAGCAATTAATTAAGTATAGGTCCTCAAGAATTAGCACCATTATGTGGAAACAGATAGAATCTGAGGACACCAAGAACAACTCTTTCACAATTTGATATGCACCTTCTCTAAAAATACCAAAATACTATCTTAAGCCAGTACTGTTTTGATTAAATAAAGAACGAGGTTATTCTTATGTAAGGCCCGTAATCTGCCTGAGATATCAATCTAGCATGGCATTGCCTTAAGGTCTTGTCCAGGCGATCCAGGACAAATTCTTAACTGTCCAAAAACAGTCTTCTTAAAAGAACAGCACTTTTTTTTCGAGTTATGTATGCATAAACCATTGCAAATTTGAGAATATATAGTATCTGAGGGATGAACAATTTTAAGCAATTGTAAGCTCTAAGATATAATATTGACTATTAATATACAAATTAAAGCTTGACTATTCAACATTTTAAAACACTTTCTATAGCACACAATTTAATTATCTGTGCTGAAGCAGGAGGAAACTCAAAAGAATAAGCATGTGAACCAATTCACATCTACTTATTTTCCATAGAGGGGTTGTTTTTAAACATAGTAACTGGGATGCATGCAGGCATGAATTTATAGAAAATACAAAAGCATGCATTAAAACAATTTTTAACTTATCTTTTATTATTTAAAATGATGGTATGCAATAGGTCAATTATTAATATTCTGTAATAACCAATTTAATTGCTGTTTTGAACAAGGAACAGACAGTTTGTCAGGTTCTTAAGACACAGTTTTTGTTATAGTTGTCCCAAACTATATGAATTTATCTTATAATTCCTTATTAGCACCACAGAGGCCTTAATAGGTGTTAAAACTTTACTTTGAGGTGAAGAAGGATGATTTTACAACCATGTTTTCTCTTGCCAAGGAATTGTTGTGGGCACATAACTAAAATAAGCAGGTAACATTTAATTACCATTGATTATAATTGATAACAATTATAAAAGTTTTCTTATTTTCTGCAAAGCCTTGTTCTTTGTCAGTTAATTTTTGTCTCACTTAATAGCACCTAAAAAAGGCTTAAGTTCTCCTGTGGTGAGTTTAAGGTGAGGTCTTTGCCAATTAACATCTCCTGGAAGCTTTTGAAAATAAAATTTTGAAACAAATCAATTTCTCTTTCTTAGATTTCTGTACCATGATATTATGGTATAACTAAAATCCTAAATATTAAAAGAATATTGCTTCTGAATCTTTTCTGGAGCAATAGATACTCCCCAGAACTTAAAAGCTCCTTTAAAGTAAACTTCCCTTGAGAGGCATTAGCTAATAACATACTTTTCATTTAAGAAACAAAATACACTGAAAGATTCAAACTCTTAGCTTCTTGTATAGAAGCAGAAATGATAAAAATCCAAGCACTCAGGAGGCAGAGGCAGGCAGATTTCTGAGTTTGAGGCCAGTCTGGTCTACAAAGTGAGTTCCAGGGCAGCCAGGGCTATACAGAGAAACCCTGCCTCGAAAAACAAACAAACAAACAAACAAACAAAAAACAAACAAACAAAAAAGTACTGGAAAAGAAATTTGAGCCACAGTAGTCCTTCTTTTTATCTACCTCAGGCCATTTACATAACCTTGTGTATAGAAAGGACAGTAGAACTTCTGAGATAACTCCATAGTGTGCAATGTTAGCTTGCACGTTGTGTTTAGAAACCTGACATTCTTTACCACAGCCTGTGAAACCTAGTAATGAAGAAGCAGGCAGTCCCTAGAGTTCGGAAACAGGGCTCATGTGTTGATGGGGCATTACTGCAGTGGAGAGTCTTTCACCTTTTCCAGTGCTCATATTCTACACGAAATTTAAGAGGGAATCAGTCCTTATACGTGCATCTGAAGATTGAATGAGAATAATTTATTACAAAGTATAGAAAAATCTATAAAATATAAATCTCTTTCTCTTTTGGCACAATTGAGCTCATTTTTCTTCTTAATAAATATGTTAGAGATTACATAGTATAAAATTGATCAGTAATGTTAAAGGTATTAAAGATTATGAAACTTAAGGTAATTCTTGACCCCTCCCACACACACAATTTCACATATCTGTTGATCTATCTATCTATATATCTATCTTTCTATGTATCTATATGTATGCATGCATCTAATAGTTATCACCTGTCATTATTTATCAATCTATCATATATGTGTGTGTGTGTTGATATATGCACATAGGTATATAATATAGTTATCAATAATGTTTAATTTTGTACCTGTTTTAGTTTATGTCTTAGTGAGGATTGCTTTCTTTATTGTACATGATTTAGTAATACAACCATTTGACAGGCACATGTTATAAGAAGTATTAGGCACTTTGAATAAAAAAGGATATATATCTTGTACTGGCATTTCTTCACTGCTAAGCATACATAGGCATTTATTTCAAAATTACACTGATTCTTATTTTTGTGTTGAATAAAAATTTCTTAAAATTAAAATAAATTTATAGGATGTATTTGTATATAATCTGTTTTTACATGAGAATTATGATAAAATAGAAGCCTTTCTGTAGTTTTCAACTCTATAGTTACCATTCATATATTTAAAGTATTATTGCTAGTTCAACTTATAATTGCTGAAGTATATGTTCTTAGCAGTATTTTTATTCATCAGTCAACTGTTCTGATTTCTCTTCCTATATTCTATTAAAGATAATATCGTGAATCTTATTTCATAGTAATTCACTAGCTATATTATCACAAAATACAAATTTGCGTAGGCTTTGTTTCATTCAACAGAAAAATCATGCATTATGAATATGTTAATAATATGTGAATTTTAAAATAATTGGTGAACTAAAAGATTAAAATTAATAGTGAACTTGTGAGCTTGTAGTAGAAAGGCTTTAAGCTAGAAAGACAATATGTGCTTTACAATGAATATAGAAAAGGACAACTATTATTTTCAAATCACAAAATACAATTCTAGACTTCATTGTGGCTAAGGGAATCAAAATGCAATTTAAAGAGTTTTGTAAATTATGTTTACAAACTTCTTTTTATTTTTTTAAGATATATTTATTTATATAAGTACACTATACCTGTCTTCAGACACAGCAGAAGAGAGCATCAGATCCCATTACAGATGGTTGTGGGCCACCATATGGTTGCTGGAATTTAACTCAGGACCTCTGGAGGAATAGTCCATGCTCTTAACCGCTGAGACATCTCTCCAGCCCGTTTACAAAACTTCCACCTAATGGTAATTCAAAAGTGATGTTTAAAGCATTTCATGTAGAGGACACTAGACATAAAATCCATTTGGCTAGAACACAGTTTTTATTTTACTTTTGTAGAATAAACAGAGGAAGATAGCTTTGTTTGATAAAATTCAGTTCCATAGGAGATATCCAAAGAAAGCTTTGAAAACTTCGTTTTTTCTTCTTCCTCATTTCTTTTTTTTCTTTTTTGTTTTTTGGTTTTTCGAGACAGGGTTTCTCTGTGTAGCCCTGGCTGTCCTGGAACTCACTCTGTAGACCAGGCTGGCCTCGAACTCAGAAATCTGACTGCCTCTGCCTCCCAAGTGCTGAGGTTAAAGGCGTGTGCCACCACGCCCGGCTTCTTCCTCATTTCTAATCGTCAATTACGTCATTGCAATCTGAAGTGCTGCTGATACAGAATCCGATTTTCTTCTCACATTTAGCTCCTAATGATCACATTTCATTTTACTTCGTTCTACTTTGTTGGAGGTTGTGTCTTTTAATCTTATTTAATGTGCACAAATACAACTTTCTCCTTTCCCTGTTGCTTATTCCAAGTCTGTTCATTCATTTATGTTCTCATTTGTGTGTGTGTGTTTGTATGTGTGTGTTTGTGTGTGTCTGTGTGTGTGGTTGTGTGTGTGTGTATTTGTATCTATGTGTTTGTGTGTGTTTGTATGTGTGTGTGTGTCTGTGTATGTGCATCTCACTTCAGAGCTTCTATTTAACTTCCTGCACAGAAATGTTTGGTTCGATTTTTGTTCATTTTTAAGTAAATTCAATGTAATCACTGTTTTTTTTTTTTTTTCCTCCGTTATCATTAAAGCCAGAGAATTTAAAAACTCGGACTTGGAAGCGCTTCCAGTAGATTGAGTTTTTTTTTTTTTTTTCCCTGCAGTTTATTAGAACATTTTCTTGGCTGAATTGTTTCAATTCACTGGGGACACTTCATGTTAGAATCTTCAGCCAATAATCTTGAGAATGTGAGTTTATATAGAAAAATGCTCTCCTCGATAAAGCTCTTAAAAATGTAAGCCTAATCAACTATTTTCTAAAATTCAGCTGGGTGTGGTGTCTCACAAACATGGTTAAGAAATTCTAGAGGCTGAGGCAGGTGGATCACCAGGAGTTTAGTATTAACCTTGACGACACAGTAAGTTCCAGGCTGGTTTGAACCACACAGGGATACACCATTTCAAAATTAATTAAAAAAAAAAGTTAAACTTTGAGACAGGGGAAAAGTACATTCCAATATTGACAGGATATCTTATGTCAAGTTTTCAGTGAGTTTTTCCTGTTCTCCTTCAGTCCCAATATTTGGTTTTACCCTTGGGAATAGACTAACCACTGCACTTCTGTCTGTCCGGTTTTAAAAACTTTCAGAGAAGCTACTTGGTTGTGTTTATACGAATATTCAGACATAATGCTTTGAATTAGCATCTGTGCCTGTGCTCAGTCCTAGATGGTCTATTTTACATTGATTCCTACGTTAAGTGTCAAAGTATATGACTGAAGAGGAGGCAAAAAGAATGTAAAAGCTCTCAGTAGGGGAGGTTCCTGTGGCTTGTTGTCTTCTATACATGACCATGTGCTTAGACACATAAAATTTCAACCAAATATTATCTGCAAAAGACCAAGTTGAAGTGTGTATAGGGGGTACTCTTAAGGTTCTGCCTGTAGCTAATGTCTTGTATGACAGCTAAGGCTGCTCAGAAAGGGGAAGTCAGAATTGATCCATCTGCATTTTTCTACATGAGGACTGCTACTTGAGTCAGCACCATTTGTTGAATATGCCATCTTTTTTCCACTGGATGGTTTGGCTTCTTTGTCAAAGATCAAGTGAAGATCAAGTGACCATAGGTCTATGGCTTTAATACTACGTTTTTAATTCTATTTCATTGATCTATCTGTCTGTCTCTGTACCAATACCATGCAGGTTTTTTGTTTGTTTGTTTGTTTGGTTGGTTGGTTGGTTTTTTTTTTTGTTTGTTTGTTTTGTTTTTGTTTTTTATCACTATTGCTCTGTAGTACAGCTTGAGGTCAGGGAGGGCGATTTTCCCCAGAAGTTATCTTAATATTTAGAATAGTTTTCGTTATTCTGGGTTTTTTGTTGTTGTTGTTTAAAATTAATTTGAGAATTGAGAATCTTTCTATCTCTGTGAAGAACTGAGTTGTAATTTTGATGGGGATCGCATTAAATCTGTTGATTATAAGATGGCCATTTTTACTATGTTAATAGTACCGATCCATTTGCATGGGAGATTTTTCCATCTTCTGAGGCCTTCTTTAATTTCTCTCTTCAGAGACTTGAAATTCTTGTCATACAGATTGTTACTTGCTTGGTTTGAGTCACATCAAGATATTTTATATTGTTAGTGACTATTGTTAAAGGTGTCATTTTCCTAGTACTTTTTCTCAGCCATGTATCTTTTGAAAAGAGGAAGGCTACTGATTTGTTTGAGTTACTTCTATATTCAGCCACCTTGCTGAAGTTGTTTATCAGCTATAGGAGTTCATGGGTGGAATTTTGGGGTCACTTATGTATACTATCATATCATCTGAAAATAGTGATAATTTAGCTGAAATACCCAATAAAGGAGAGAGAATACCTGTAGAGACCTTATCCAGAGCTTAGGCATGGCCCTCCACTGAGGGATGGGGCCACCCACCCATCTCAAAAGTTTTAACCTAGAATTGCTCCCGTCTGAAGGAAATACAGGAACAAAGAGTAAAACACAGACTGAAGGAAAGTCCATTCAGAGACTGCCCTGCCTCGGGATCCATCCCATATGCAGCCTCCAAACCCAGACTCTATTGTGCTGATGCCAAGAAGTGCGTGCTGAGCGGAGCCTGATAGGGCTGTCTCTAGAGAGTCTCTGCCATTGTCTGACCAATACAGATTAGGACGCTTGTAGCCAACCATCAAACTGAGCACAGGGTTCTGTTAAGGCTTGATGCCCCAGCTTAGAGCAGTGCTAGGGCAGTGAATCAGGAGTGGGTGGGTGGGGAAGCACCCTCACAGAAGCAGCGGTGAGGTGGTGGGATAGTAGGTTTGCACAGGGGAAAATGGGAAGGGGATAACTTTTGAAGTGTAAATAAATAAAATAGCCAACCAAAAATGGAAAAAAAAGTTTATATATTATATTTATTTTTGCTTTATTTAAACTAAATATAAATATATTAGTCATAGTCTTTCTCTTGTTCTTCCAAACTATTCTCATGTCCTCTTTACCTCCCATGAATTTTTAAATTCATGCTCTTATTGTTGAATTATTATTAAACATATTATACTATTAAACATATATAAATAGGCCAAAAAACCTGAAAACCTGATCTGATGGCTCCATTTGGCATTGCCTGTACCTATATTTTGGGAGGCTGATTACTTGGGGTTAGATAACCATTTAGTTGCTCATCTCTGGAGAAGAATACTTCTTCCTCACTCAACAATTTTTAATCACCTGTGGTTTGCCAACTAGGGTGGAGACCTGTACTATTTTCCTATCTTCATTGGCATGTCAAGTGGTATCAGTGTTCAGGCTGCTTAACCAGTCATATGAAAATTTATAGAGATGTAGTCTTTGTCATTTCTAAAAGACGCAGTCTCATAGCAGTCTTATTAGAACTCTGAATGTTAAAAACTTTTGACCCCTTTGTCCACACTGTATGTCAACTATGCCTTAAGGATATGGGGTTGTATTTTAGATGAATCAGCTGCATTCTCTGATTGTTACCAGTTATGCTTTTCTGGAATAGTCTTCATCTATTATGAAAACAAGCTTCTTTGATGAAAAAGAAAATCTATCCTTAACTGTGAATATGAGAATGAGCTTTCAAGGTTATTCCCTAATTATGCAGCTTTATCCCCTTAGTTATATAGTTAGCATCTATATCTAGAAGGGTAGCAGTATTAGAGTCTTTATGGAGATTAATGGGTACTTCTTACACGCGTTCTCGCGACCGGCCAGGAAAGACGCAACAAACCGGAATCTTCTGCGGCAAAAGCTTTATTGCTTACATCTTCAGGAGCAAGAGAGCAAGAAGCACAAGAGAGCAAGAGAGAGAATGGCGAAACCCCGTCCCTTTTAAGGAGAATTATCCTCTGCCTAGGACGTGTCACTCCCTGATTGGCTGCAGCCCATCGGCCGAGTTGTCGTCACGGGAAAGGCAGAGCACATGGAGTGGAGAACTACCCTTGGCACATGCGCAGATTATTTGTTTACCACTTAGAACACAGGATGTCAGCGCCAATCTTGCAACGACGAATGTGAGGGTGGCTCCCCACAGGTACTTTGCTGCATTTTCACTATTAGGTTTGATTTCATATTGAGTAGATCTTAAGTCCAATAACACAGTTGGTAGACAACAGCAGAATATAAGTGCAACTGTTGCCACTTTGGTTGTTAGGTTTAGTCTTACCATATCCCTTCCTTTGCTCCCCTGATTAGCACCTTGGTAGTTTCAAATGGATTTTTCAATTATGGGGTCATTGGGTGCAGATATTTGCATGTCTTTTTCTATCACAATAAAATCTAAGCCTAACTGCACAGGTGAGCAACTCCACTGAATGTTAACATTCATGCTGAAAATAACAATTTCCCCTAAACACTAACGAAGGATACTCTGTATTCCCTGACACTCAATACATTGCTAATTATTGTCCTTTGCCTATGTGCTGCACATACCTCTCTAATTAAGCACACAGTTCTGAACTTCTCTGTCAGTTTTGAGCTTGTTTCCCTTAAGTATATTTTCATATCCTTTTTTACACAACACTTTTACAAACTTATAATTGTAGTTTTCTATCCTCTTGAGGTTTCATATTATTGATTGTCATGACTTTTTATTGTTCTAGGAATCCTTCCTTCAATATATTAATTGTCATCATTTTTCTGCCCTCCATATTCTAGAACTCTTTTCATTTTGCTTGCATCACTAGTTTCTGTAGTTTATTTTTTCCTGACACATTAGTTTTTCTAAATTCAGGGGTCTTTACACAATATATTTTGTATTCCTGAAGTTTTGGACATCTTGGTTAATATTCATCATACTCTTAAATTTTTCTTATGTAATTTAAAATGTCCCAGTGTAGGGGAATGCTAGAGCAGTGAGGTGGGAGTGGGTGGGTGGGTGGAGGAGCACCCTCATAGAAGCAGGAAGAAGGGGGGCAGGATAATCAGTTTATAGAGGGGAAACTGAGAAGGGGAAAACATTTGAAATATAAATAAATAAAATATCCAATAAAAAAATTCCTTGACTAATGTTGTGGTATACACTTGGGAAACTAAGTGAGATAACACATTCACAAAGGAACTCACATAATATGTAGTCACTGATAAGTGGATATTAGCCCAAAACCTAGGATACCCAAGATATAAGATACAATTTGCTAAACACATGAAACTCAAGAAAAATGAAGACTGAAGTGTGGACACTATGCCCCTCCTTAGAAGTGGGAACAAAACACCCAGGGAAGGAGTTACAGAGACAAAGTTTGGAGCTGAGACGAAAGGATAGACCATGTAGAGACTGCCATATCTAGGGATCCACCCCATAATCAGCATCCAAACGCTGACACCATTGCATACACTAGCAAGATTTTATCGAAAGGACCCAGATGTAGCTGTCTCTTGTGAGACTATGCCGGGGCCTAGCAAACACAGAAGTGGATGCTCACAGTCAGCTATTGGATGGATCACAGGGCCCGCAATGGAGGAGCTAAAGAAAGTACCCAAGGAGCTAAAGGGGTCTGCAACCCTATAGGTGGAACAACATTATGAACTAACCAGTACCCCGGAACTCTTGACTCTAGCTGCATATGTATCAAAAGATGGCCTAGTCGGCCATCACTGGAAAGAGAGTCCCATTGGACACACAAACTTTATATGCCCCACTACAGGGGAACGCCAGGGCCAAAAAGGGGGAATGGGTGGGTAGGGGAGTGGGGGTGGGTGGGTATGGGAGACTTTTGGGATAGCATTGGAAATGTAAATGAGCTAAATACCTAATAAAAATGGGAAAAAAAAGGAATTTTTAGTTGAATATCATGTGGGCTATAAAGAAATCCTGCTTCCAAAGGCAATTTTTTTTAAATTTAATTTTACTTTATTTATTTATTTATTTATTTATTTATTTATTTATTTATTTATTTATATCCTGATCGCTGTCCCCCTCCCCCATTACTTTTCCTTGTATGATCTGTCATTATTTCGGTGATTCTTTCCTGTTTCCTTGCAAGCTGCTCTATCCCTTAGTTTCTTTGATTGATACTTTCCTTTAGGAGGAACGTTGTTACTGATGCACTTTTTACTTGGCCTGAGCTTATCTGTGTGTGTTTGGAAACTCATTCCTCAGTTAGACTTTTTACCAGAAGTATAGTGCATGTATTATAGTGGTTCCTATTATTTACCTTTTGAAGGAGTCAAATTTATAACCTTATAAAGAACTGAAAATAGAAGGGATTCATGTAAGAAACAACTTATAACTAGGATGTATTTATTGTGCCTAATATGTGCAGAACAGAGACTTTACTATCTCTACCCTTCACACATGCAGTACAACAACATAGGTACTATTCTTTCCAATGGATCAGACACCTTTCTCTCTGGGCTCCCCAGACAGAAAATTTATTATCTTAAATCATCATTGCTATTGGCAATTTTTAAGTTCTCTCAAAAGTTATACTGGCTTCAAGACTGGTCTCTAATTGATATTATGGCTTGGCCCTAGACAACCTCACTGGAGTTCTAGAAGATAACTAGTTTGGTTCCATATTTAGCATATCAGGTTAAGGTTTTTCATCCAATGATAGGCATGATAACCTTTTTTTTTCGGTTATGATTTTATATGTTTTTGAAGATTTGTAGCTTGAGTTACTATAAAATAAGAGATGTGGTCCATTTATGTTTATTCCCTATTGAATCATAACTCCCTCTCTTGCTTTATCATCTTCTTAATCATATAATCACTTTATTGAAATATTTGGCCTCTTCATATGATAACATAATTTTATCCTATCTTAGAAATTTCACAACAGTCAATTTCCTAACTCCAGTGGACTTTCCTAGGTTTTCTTTTAACTTTTAAAAATATTTCAGCCATATTCACTGCTGTAAGGAAACAGCAAGGCAGCAGTGGCTGCTCTATTTTTCTAACTGTAAACAACCAGCTTTAATGGTTTTCAAACGGCAGAAGGAGCACAGATTAAACAATCATAACTTTCCATAAGTAATCTTGTGCTCTGGCATTTATTGTGAGGACAGCAGGCATTGTCTAGTTCCTTATGTCAGGAATAATTTAGCATTTATGTGGCACTTTACATTTTCAAAGTGTTCCTTGATCATTAATAAAATATTTCCCTTCCACATTCCTGTCAGAGGGGTCAGTATAACTACCAGTAACTAGAAGTACTTAATAACAAATGCTGAAAGAGTTACTCTAATCCTCTCTGCTTCATGGTATTAATTTAAAAACTCTATGAAACATTCTTTAAATCTGAGCATTTATTAAATCCATTGACTACGGTGCTTTAAATTCCATGAATTTAAAATAAGGGTAAATTACTCTAAATGACACCACGACAAGCCTAACATCATAATTTCTCTTCCCAAATCAGGCTGCAGTCAGTGAAATCCAACAGCAAATCCATAGGAAGTATTTTCTGGACCGTGGCCTATTGTCTTATTGGAGGACAGACTTACAGAACTCTTAGTGTTAGCAATATTTTACTCGAAGTTGAATAATGTAACAGAGATCGATTAAAGGTTAAAATCATATTTGATAGAGAATGTTGATGCTCAAGTCACTCTAAAAGAACCGGAGTCAGCATTGTATAAGTAGCTCATGAAGATGACTATCCCTGTCTCCACATATGGGGTGGACTGACATCTGTGAAGCAATATGCTCCTGTGCAGAGTGCAGGATCAAGAGTGCAGCTGTCATTGCTTCCAAAAGCTCATTCTTAAGAGATTTTAATAGCGTATATATCATGAAGAAATTTTATATGCTTAATGAAAAGGTTTTAAGAATAAATTTCATACTTTGTTTTTGTCTCTTGTGTGATTACTCTTTGTGTATTTGAATATTTTCTTTGTATTATGCAAAGTATCTTTAGAATATCTAAATAAAACCACAAAGGTGTGTAAAAGAGAAAATGGATAATAGACTTAAATTTGTAAAATAAAGAGGACAAGATATTATCAAGGGGGTTGAAAGGGATCACTCTTCGATCAAAGGTTGAGTTTCTAGGGATGACCATCTTCTTGTGACTACATGTTCACTCTGTTGAATGCAAAGGAACTGTGCCTTTTTTTCCTTCCCAATAAAATATGACAAAGTGATAAGATTTTATGGATGTAATTGAATGTCCTAATCAAGTATATTTAAGCCAATCAGGTTAGATACTGTATTGTATTGCACTGGCTGACCCAGATGGAAAAAGAAACCCTTAAACCAGGAGTAAGACTCAGAGGTGAGATCCTCCCTTCACTTGCTCTATCAAGTCATCATTCTTCCCATGGAACCTACACAAAACAGATCTGCAAATGATGAGAAGATATCTGGTATAGAAGGCATGAAAAAACAAAACAAAACAAACAAACAAGAAAACAAAACAAAAACCAAAACAAAAAAAAACCAATGTCCATAGTCATACATTTATGATGATACAACAATCAGATATTTGGATTTTGTTGGAAGCAGGTACTTCATTACATGAGACACTCAATGTGGATGTTGTCTAGCTGATAATCTGAATACAAGTTTTATGGATTCTCAGAAGCAGTATAAGCTTTGCTGCAGGGAACTGTGAGTTAATAACCACAAGTTACTAAGCAAAAACTTGTATGGTTCTACATTTTGAAAATGGGTGTGGAGATTTCTGAAGTGTTGAATTCTATCTGAGACATTGGACTTAAATCTGTCTTAATAACCTTTCTTTTGTAATAGGCTATCTGTAAAACCAAACCAAATCACAGTTATCTACTTAAATCTTTATGATAACTTTCCAACATGGATTCTATTTTTGTTTGTTTTCCTATATTTAAGAGTCATTCTCATTGGCCATTTTTCGTAACTTTAAAATGGAACATTTTATGTGTACTTACTGATACAAGAAATTGTACTACAGGTTTCTAATAAATATGAATATTTAATTAGTAGAATAGAAACATAAATCTATTATTTAATTTTTATTTATAATTTTGAGAATACTGACTTGATGTTTTATAAATAAGAATCTATCAATAGTTCATAATTTTAACTGATTCTGAAATTTTTAACTTGTGTTTTCATTTTATTGTAAATGATCCTTCAACAATAAAATGAAGCTAAAAATATATTTGATGTGACATTCTGT
The DNA here is from genome assembly GCF_000001635.26 of Mus musculus. Lineage (NCBI taxonomy): Eukaryota > Metazoa > Chordata > Mammalia > Rodentia > Muridae > Mus > Mus musculus. Next base: position 14,712,027 of record NC_000081.6, read on the forward strand.
TATGTTCTGACATTCTATGGGTACTCAAAAAAATCTGTCCTCTCTATTAAAGAAAATTGTTTTGTGGTTCTAGAAGTCAAATGTGAGGATGAAAATAAACAGCTATTTTCTCTGCTTATAATATTTATGTCCAATTATAAAAGTACTTAAATTTTTGATATCAAATTAAATAGGAAAGTCAGAGAGTAAACATATACACACATGTACACAGACACACAGACACACAGACACACACACACACACACATACCTCAAGATAATAGGAAGACTTTGAAAACAGGATCAGGTAGATAGTAAATTAATAATAGTAGGTATCGGTAGAATGACATGATTTCCTATGATGATTCTTGTCACAGTTAATATTGCTGTTGGCGATCCATTAAATAAGTAAGCCAGCCAAGTAAACATATTTTCACATGAAATTACATTAAAGGAATGTGTAAAGGGAACAGAGAAACAGTATAAAACAAATAGATGGTGACAAGACATCAACAATCTACTGTAGATACTGATAGTGTGAAACTTCAACCATAGAGTTCTTCACATAAATCAGAGTAGAGGCAAATGCCAACAAGGTCACAGGTCTCTTCAGTGTTCAGTAATTTTAGAAGGAAAGACATGTGAGGAGTAATGCTGGAGTGTGTCAAAAATGAAACATCATTACATAAAAAGATAACACTCATATTCAGTAAGAAACAGAAATGAGACATCAATATTTTCAACTTGAAAATAAACTGTGAAATTTTATATTGAAGACTTGCAAAAATTAAGTGGCTTATGGGGAATATATTTCAATGGGAAATGAATTGAAGCTCAAATCAATCATATATGTCATTATTCTGTATGTATCTGCAAACAAAAACCAAAGAGACATTCATTAATTGAATAAAAAATGTAAAAATTCACATCTAAAGTGGTACTTGAAACAAATAACTGTCTTATTGAAATTCGTCTCATGTTGGATGTGTTCTCATACAAAGAAACAAATATGACACTTGTTTTTACAAGTTAGTATTTGTAATACATTTTTCTTTTGTCCTTAAAAGATATGAATAAAATTAAATTCTACAATTTCTGACCTATTCCTAACACTATTCATCTATCTCCATGTTCTTTGAAACTACAGCTTCTCTCATTCCTATAAAATCCTGAGTTAGAACTTGCTAAACTTGAAACTTATCAAGATTCAGAAAGATAGACATTTGGAATATCTATTATTCCATTGCTAATTTACTAACTATTTACAAAGTTAAAACTCATTAACTGGAAACTGTGCACCCCGAGCAATCAGTGACAAGGTGAGATCAGAGTGTGACAATCCTGCCAGCAAATGCTCTCATTGCCTATGTGTTTAGTGCATGTTAAGTTATGGAGAACGTAAAGTCAGAATTATTTCCTATTTCTTATACCATAACTAGCAAATAGGAATGACTCATCAATGCCTAAACCTGCAACCATAGCTTCTCTAGCCAATAGAACTGTATTTTATTAACTGTCCCTATCTACATCATTTGGATCAGTGTGTGTCCTCCACTTTGCTCCCATTTTTCTCCACATCCATAAAACTTGTAGAAAAACCTAAATTAAATTAAACACATAGTTGTTTTATAGTCAACTTGGACAAAAGTTGTTGAAATTTGATCTTTTGACAAGAATTGTAATGATAAATACTGGCTCCCAATGTCTGGATGCTCCCAGGGATGAGAAAATCTAGAAGTATCCAAGTGATGTCATATATCTTTTTTTTTAAGTTTATTTTTTATTAGATATTTTCTTCATTTACATTTCAAATGATATCCCGAAAGTTCCCTATATCCTTTCCCCGCCCTGCTCCCCTCCCCACCCACTCCCACTTCCTGGCATTCCCCTGTACTGGGGCATATAAAGTTTACAAGACCAAGAGGCCTCTCTTCCCAATGATGGCTAGGCCATCTTCTGCTACATATGCAGTTAGAGACACGAGCTCTGGGGGTACTGGTTAGTTCATAATGTTGTTCCACCTATAAGGTTGCAGACCCCTTCAGCTCCTTGGGTACTTTCTCTAGCTCCTCCATTGGGGGCCCTGTGATCCATCCAATAGATGACTGTGAGAATCCACTTTTGTGTTTGCCAGTTGCTGGCATAGCCTCACATGCAACAGCTATTTCAGGGTCCTTTCAGCAAAATCTTGCTGGCATATGCAATAGATCCATCCCATAATCAGCCACCAAGCAGAGACACTATTGCAGATGCTATATATCTGTATCGCAAAGTTTTGATGATTAGTGAATAAAGATACCTATAGCCAATAGGTAGAAGAGAGATAGGCAGGAGCTTGGATTCCTGGGATTGAACGTTGGAGGAGACCACAAGGAGGGAGAAGAGGAGGAGAGAGAAGAAATATGCTATAGGTCAGGATTCAAAGTAGCATGACCAAGAAGGGTGGCATATTAGAGTTAATACCAGCCCACATGAAACAGTAATAAGTCGGTGTTATCAATAGTAAATACATTTTAATAGCATAGAGGGTAGATATCTGCCCAATATTAGTGCTATTAGAGGCTTATTATAAACATAAAGGTTGTGTGTGTCCTTTATCTGGAAACTAAATGGTCCAAGGTAGGGTAGAAACTCCAGTTTGGGATTAAAAATATTCAACAACAAAAATTTAAAAATAAAATTTAAATACTGAAGACAGACCTCTGGTCGATGAGATACCTTGGTCCGCAAAGTACTTTAATTGCAAGCATTAGGACCTGAGTTTTGTGCCCTAGAACACATGTAAAACGTGCAATGATGCTGCTGTAAACCCAGTCCTGTGGAAAGAAAGACAGGAAGGTCCCATGAGTTAGTTGACAAGTTTAGTCAATTCAGTATGAGAGAGAGAGATTTTCTCTTCAGAATGTAGCTTAAAAGTATAGAGGAGGAGAACTGACACAGACCTCAGGTCTCTACACACACACACACAAACACACACACACAGATACACACACACACAAACAAACACACACAAACACACACATACACACACACACAAAGACACACGCACATACACACACACAAACACACACATACACACACACATACACACACACACACAAGCACACACAAACACACACACATACACACACACAAACACACACACATACACACACACATACATACACAAAATACATGTATACACAAAAACACATACACACACAAAACCACATATACATATAAGCACATAAATAAACACACACACACAAACACTCATAAGTACACACATACAAACACAACACACACAAAACACATCTACATACACTCATCTCTTACACATACAGAACATAAATTGAAAAGACATGAAAATATCAACCATCAAAGCAACAGTCTGACATATATAAAACATGCTTTGATATTTTTAGAGCTATCAATGCATCCCAAATTTTAAGTTTTTCTCTTATATGAAATATTTTATTGATTCAAATATGACCAGATTAAAGGATATTTATTAAACTATCTTAATATAACTAAAAATTTAACTTATAGCAACAAAAAAGATTGAAAAAAGAAGTGAAACTATCTGCTTTTTTCCTTTCCCTATTATTTCAACTCAATTTATCTAATTTGGTTAATACACAAAAATGTATCAGACTAATTATCAGATATCATTGCATTGGGATTGTTTGCAGAGAATAGATCCTTTTATCTCATTCATTTTTTGTCTTTGAATTCCACTCTCAATTAGTACAGTTAAGTTGTTTCTTAGATGACTTCCAGAATTAAACACATGATTTTGAAACAATTACTTTGAGTTGACATATCATTGATTTATTAATTTATATATTAATATATTATCTAAATATTTACATCTACCTCTTTGGGCATATTAACATTGAAAAATGTTATAGATATATAAAAGTTTTACATGAACAACAAGCCACTTAAGAAGTAAACACTTCTAATATGAAATATTGAAATGTAAGTCTACATAATATACTTGGCAACCTAGACTGCCTCAACAGATCTGAATGTTTAATTTGTAAAACTACAACTTATTAACTAAAGAGCCAAGAGTTAATAACAAATGCTTTGTATTTACGTGTTATACATTTCTCTTTAGATATGATATCATATATTGGAAATCACAATTTTGACTTATGCACATGGTAATGAAATTGAGGTTTGGTCTTATCTATTCATGGCTTAATTTACCATCATGGGATTTTAATGTTGAGTTGTTAGTTAAAGAATTAATTGCATTAGAATCCACACTCTTACTCAACTGGTGAGAACTGACCTTCAACTTCATGCTAAGTACAGAGGAATTTTTATTTTGAGCTTGCCACCTAAAACATAATTTTGCCAAATTAATTGCTTCCCATGTCCTGCGATTTTGAAGTGACTTACAAGTAAACTGCCAGAGTGACTTTTGACTTACCTATGGAGCCGACGCTAAGGGGGGTTTGATGATGCTCCTTCCCCTACAAGAGCTACAAGTGTATGTGTGGAGCACCAAGCCTTGATCCAACAATTTTATGTATGCCATTCTTGACTGTTTTGAGGTTTATTATAATCGTTTTATATTTTATAACTCCAGAAAATAAAATAATACCTGTAGTTTTGTATATTTGAAATTGTGATGCAGAATTCAAATAAATAATTTACAAATACCTGGAATAAAGAAATATCTAACACTATTATTCATCAGAGAAACACAAATTAAAACTACCATAAGATTTCATCTTATATCAGAAAGATTGACCAATATTAGTAAAATAAATAACAGTTTATGCTTGCAAGGATGTGGAGTGAGAAAAAAAACATTCATTGATGATGGGACTGCACGTTTGTACAGCCTCTAGGAAATCAATTTGGCAAGTTCTCAAAAGCTGTGAATATATTTCAAGATCTGGCAATATAAACAAGAGATTCTTTATCCTATTACAGAAACATTCTCTCTACCATGTTAGTTGGTTCCCTCTTTATAACAGCTAGAATTTAAAAAACAAAGCGCATACAAGATGTTCATCAACAGATGAATAGATAGAGAAAGCATGGTGTATTTACACTGTAGAAAATTACTCAGCCATTGCAAAAATAAAGAAATTTTCTTGTCTAATGACCAATTTTTGGTTGGCCATTTCCTCAATCCCTGTTTCATCTTTATCCCTGTGCATCTTATAGGCAGGACAAGTTTTGGATCAAAGGATTTATGGGTATGTTGCTCTTCCCCTTCCTCCACTGAATTCCCATCTGGCTACAGGAGGTGGTCACTTTAGTCTCCATATCCCCACCTGAGAAGCTTCAGTTAGTGCCACTCCTACATACCCCTGGGAGCCTCTCTCCCAGGTCTCAGCTTTGTCCCAGGGATGCCTTCCTCACATGGACCCCCACCATTTCTGTTCTCCTGACAGACCATCTTCTCAATCTGATTCTCATTTCTGCTTCCTCTTCAAATTTCTATCAATTTCACTTCCCTCCATTCTTACTATATACCATGGATGTCTTTCTTGGTCTGGATTATTCATGCAGGATGATATTTTCTAGTTCTACTCATTTGCCTTTGAATTTCATGACGTCTTTGTTTTTAAAAGTTGAATAGTATTCCACTGTGTAAATGTACCACATGTTCTTTATCTGTTCTTTGACTAAGGATCATCTAGACTGTTTCCAGCCTCTGGCTTTTACAATTAAAGCAGCTATGAACATAGTTGAGCAAGTGTCTTTGTGGTTTGGTCAGGTATCTTTGGGGTATATGTCTAGGAGTGGTATAGCTGAGTCTTCAGTTAGAACTATTGCCAATTTTCTGAGAAACCACCAAATTGCCAATTTGAAACCCATCTCATGGGAGAAATTCAGTACCTTAAACTGTTAGTGATACTCTGCTATGTTTGTAGAGGTATCTACCATACCTCTCTCCTAACAGGCTTTATCCAGATACAAAGACAGTGACCCACTGTGAAACATTAGGCAGAGTTCAGGGAGTCTTGTGGACGAGGTTGGGAGATTAAAATAAGATTGAGTGAGCCTCTGGGATCAAGAACCCACAAGGAAACCTACAGAGTCGAGTATCCTGGGTTCATGGGGGCTCACAGAGCCTGAACCACCAATCAAAAAGCATGCAGAGGCTGGATGTAGGCTCCCTGCACCTTTGTAGCAGATGTGCAGTTTGATCTTCCTGTGGATCCCCTAAAAATCAGAGCAGAGCCTGTCTCTGACTCTATTGCCTGCCACTGGATCCCCTTCTCCAGCTAGAGTGTTGGTTTGGATCTCAGTGGGAGAGGACACACTTAATCTTTCTGGGACTCAATGTGCCAGGGCAGGTTGGTATCCATGGGGGTCTTCTCAATCTCTGAGAGGAAGGCAGAGTGTAATGGGTGGAGGGTCTATGAGAGTAGATCTGGGAGGAAACAAAAGAGGGGGTCTATGATCCAGATGTAAAGTAAATTAATTAATTAATTAAAAAGAAACTCAATTAACAAGTAAATAGAAGTAGAAAAATAACCAACCAACCAAACAAACAACCAACCAAACAAACGAAAACCAAAATTAAAACAACCATACCTAGAAGAACAAATATGTTTATATGTGGACTTTCCCTGTTATGTCATTAGTAATCAAGGTACAGGAAGGAGAAATTGAAGAGTTAAAAGAGCAATGTGAAGGAGAACCCTTAATGGGATGATCAAACAAAGAAGGGGTGTAGGAAGGATACCAGAAGGGCCATATGAGGGTGGACAGGTAAAAAAAAAAAAATAAAGGAGCCATTTGTGTCCTTGAATGTGTCTGTGTGGTGTGTGTGTGTGTGTGTGTGTGTGTGTGTGTGTGTGAGTGTGTGTGTGTGTGTGTGTGTGTGTGTGTGTGTGTGTGTGTGTGTGTGTGAAGGTTATCTAAATGAAATCACCAAATAACAGACAAGACAGCACCCTGACTGCTCAACACTTGCCACCAAATGAAAGTGGAATAGAAATTATATACATCATTGGAAGTTCTGTCTCATCATGCTTTGTAAAGTCTTATTTACTTTTTACCTGGAAGGTTGTTTTTTATATATATTGTAGTTTGTGTTTTTATGTGATTCCTGTGTGTATGGGGGGATTGTCTGTACATATATATGTGTGTCTTTTCTTTCTTTTTTTGGACCTTTTTCTGTTTGTTTTCCAACTTCTTCTTTTATCTTACCTTACTTCATTTTATTATTATTCTTTAGATTGAGTAGTCTACAACCTTACTAATCCTGCAAACTTTTCATATGATTCCTCATGCTCTAGTAACCTCTAGTCATAGAATTATTTTGTTGCTACTTTTAAGCTGTAATTTTGATAGTGTTATGAATTGTAATGAAAGTATCTGATATACAAGACATCTGATATGTGACCCCTATTAAGGGGGTATTTGACCCTAATGGGGTTGCAAGCCCAGGTTGAGAATTGCTGCCTGAGATAGCATTAAGGGCCCTCCTATCAAAAGCAATCTACAGATTAAACATACCCTCTATCTAAATTTCAATATAATTCTTTTCAGACCGTGAAAAGACAGTTCTCAACTTTATATGGACAAACAGAAAACCTAGGAGAACTAAAATAATCCTGTACAATAATAGAACTGTTTTCCATATAACCATCCCAGATTTCAAGTTGTTCTATAGAGCTGTAGTCATAAAACACACATGGTATTTGCATAAAAACAGATACACTGATCAATACAATAGAGTTGAATATCCGGACATAAGTTCAAGTACTTAGAGACCCCAGAGTGTCGATTTAAAAAAAAAAACAAAACAGAAATACACACTGGGAAAAAGACAGAATCTTCAACAAACGTGGTGGTAAAACTGGATGTCGTCATGTAAAAAAATACAAATAAATGTATATTTATCATCCTGAATAGAACTCAAGTCTAAGTAGATCAAACTGTTCAACATAAAAATAGACTCGTTGATCTTAATAGAAGAGAAATTGGGGAACAGCCTTGGATATATGGACACAGGGAACAACTTCCTTAAGAGAACACTGATAGTGCAAGCTCTAAGATCAACCATTAATAAATGGGACCTTATAAAACTGAAAAGTTTTTGTAAGGCAAAGATCACACTCTATCAGACAAAAAGCTATCCTAAAGAATTGGAAAATATTTTAACTAACCTCACATCCTCTTAGGCCCTAAACTCCAAAATATATAAAGAACTTAAGAAATTAGATAACAAAAAACAAATGATCCAATTAAAAATTGGGGTACAGACCCAGAGAGACATTCTCAACAGTGAAATCACAAATGGTTGAGGAACACCTCTTTATTTTCTAAGGCCAGATGGAAAGTGCCTAACCCTCAAGAGCCTTGAGGGCCCAGGGAGTGGGAGGACTGGTGAGGAGGGAGAAGGAGGGCAGAGGCATCATCCTGGAAACAATGCATGCTGGGTAAAAGGGAGGAGGTATGGAATGAAATGTTGTCAGGGTCAGACCAGGAGGGGGATGAAGACTGAACTATAAAAAAGGATTAAACAGGAAAGAAAGAAAGAAAGAAAGAAAGAAAGAAAGAAAGAAAGAAAGAAAGAAAGAAAGAGGGAGGGAGGGAGGGAGGAAGGAAGGAAGGAAGGAAGGAAGGAAGGAAGGAAGGAAGGAAGGAAGGAAGGAAGGAAGGAAGGAAGGAAGGAAGGAAAGAAGAAAAGAAGGAAAGAAGGAAAGAAGGAAAGAAGGAAAGAGAAAGAGAGAAAGAAAGAAAGAAAGAAAGAAAGAAAGAAAGAAAGAAAGAAAGAAAGAAAGAAAGAAAGAAAGAGGAAGAAAGGTACAGATGGGAGGGGAAGGGGTGAGAGTAACTGGAAGGAGTTTGGGCAAGTGAAACCATAATCATAATATAATGTATGCAAAAACATTAAGACAATTAACTTTGGTGATCATGGAAAAATTAAAAAAGCAAACAGAGCAGAACAGAAATCTGAAGTTTTTTTTTTCTCTCTCTCCCTGATACCCTACATAGAGATATGCTAAACAGGCTGCTTGCCTTATTTCTCCTACAAAACTCTGGAGCAAAAATAAAAAGTTGTACTTGATTTAATAGGAATAACTCTTCATATTCAGGATATAAGAAAACTTATATGCATTGATCTTAGAGCAAACTAAAGTAATATAGTTCTATGTCCTAATCACTGTAGTAATGACTAGGAATGCATTGTTTGAATTGTAAATTTTTGTGTACATGCAATATAATTTATTTTAATTTCTTTACAATCCATAGTGTCCCCTCTTTTATTTGTTAATAAGAATCTATACTTCTTTCAAAATAAGAAAACACAGGCAAAAGGGTGATAAAGTATAACACGCCCCATATGTCATATGCATTATACTTGTCTGGTTTCTATCCTAATGATACTTCCCAACCCTAAAATTTGCTGTGGAAGGAAGAAATAAAATACATTTTTACAATTTATTATAAAACCCAACCAACGGACAGAAGCTGGAGACCCCTGAGGTGAATTAGGGAAAGTAGCTGAGGAGGAGGGTGACCCTGTAGGAGGACCAGCTGTCTCAATTAACCTGGACCCCTGAGATCTCTCAGACAATGAATCATCAACCAGGCAGCATACACCAGGTGATATGAGACCCCACCCCCCCACCCCCCGCAACACACACAGCAAAGGACTGCCAGGTCTAGACTCTGTCAGAGAAGATGCACCTAATCTTCAAGAGACTAGAGGCCTAAGGCAGTAGGGAGTTCTGATAATGTGGGTGTATGGGGTGGGAGCATCCTCTTGGACACAGGAGGGGCAGGAAGGAGGACTGGGGTGAGAAGCAGTCAACAGGCAGAGTGGAAGTGGGATAGAGACTGGACTGTAACAAAAGATTAAAGAAGAAAATTAAAATAAATAAATGAATAAAACATAGTGGACAGTAATACATTTATATGGATGCCTTCATAATATTTCTTAAATCAAATTTTACATTTTCTGTTCATGTTTCATTATTTTCTGGGCAGTAAGGTATAAACTATGTTTTTGTTTGGTTTGCTTGGTTTGCTTTGCTATTTATTTATTTATTTATTTATTTATTTATTTTATTTATTTATTTTTCATGACATCTATTTAATGATTTCAGTGTGAACAAAGAATTTTATCTTATTTTTTTCCATTTTTTATTAGGTATTTAGCTCATTTACATTTCCAATGCTATACCAAAAGTCCCCCATATCCACCCACCCCCACTCCCCTGCCCACCCACTCCCCCTTTTTGGCCCTGGCGTTCCCCTGTACTGGGGCATATAAAGTTTGCAAGTCCAATGGGCCTCTCTTTCCAGTGATGTCCGACTAGGCCATCTTTTGATATATATGCAGCTAGAGTCAAGAGTTCTGGGGTACTGGTTAGTTCATAATGTTGTTCCACCTATAGGGTTGCAGATCCCTTTAGCTCCTTGGCTACTTTCTCTAGCTCCTCCATTGGGAGCCCTATGATCCATCCATTAGCTGACTGTGAGCATCCACTTCTGTGTTTGCTAGGCCCCGGCATAGTCTCACAAGAGACAGCTACATCTGGGTCCTTTCAATAAAATCTTGCTAGTGTATGCAATGGTGTCAGCGTTTGGATGCTGATTATGGGGTGGATCCCTGGATATGGCAGTCTCTACATGGTCCATCCTTTCATCTCAGCTCCAAACTTTGTCTCTGTAACTCCGTCCATGGGTGTTTTGTTCCCAAATCTAAGGAGGGGCATAGTGTCCACACTTCAGTCTTCATTCTTCTTGAGTTTCATGTGTTTAGCAAATTATATCTTATATCTTGGGTATCCTAGGTTTGGGGCTAATATCCACTTATCAGTGAGTACATATTGTGTGAATTTCTTTGTGAATGTGTTACCTCACTCAGGATGATGCCATCCAGGTCCATCCATTTGGCTAGGAATTTCATAAATTCATTCTTTTTAATAGCTGAGTAGTACTTCATTGTGTAGATGTACCACATTTTCTGTATCCATTCCTCTGTTGAGGGGCATCTAGGTTCTTTCCAGCTTCTGGCTATTATATATAAGGCTGCTATGAATATAGTGGAGCATGTGTCCTTCTTACCAGTTGGGGCATCTTCTGGATATATGCCCAGGAGAGGTATTGCTGGATCCTCCGGTAGTACTATGTCCATTTTTCTGAGGAACCGCCAGACTGATTTCCAGAGTGGTTTTACAAGCCTGCACTCCCACCAACAATGGAGGAGTGTTCCTCTTTCTCCACATCCACGCCAGCATCTGCTGTCACCTGAATTTTTGATCTTAGCCATTCTGACTGGTGTGAGGTGGAATCTCAGGGTTGTTTTGATTTGCATTTCCCTGATGATTAAGGATGTTGAGCATTTTTTCAGGTGCTTCTCTGCCATTCGGTATTCCTCAGGTGAGAATTCTTTGTTCATTTCTGAGCCCCATTTTTTAATGGGGTTATTTGATTTTCTGAAGTCCACCTTCTTGAGTTCTTTATATATGTTGGATATTAGTCCCCTATCTGATTTAGGATAGGTAAAGATCCTTTCCCAAACTGTTGGTGGTCTTTTTGTCTTATTGACGGTGTCTTTTGCCTTGCAGAAACTTTGGAGTTTCATTAGGTCCCATTTGTCAATTCTCGATCTTACAGCACAAGCCATTGCTGTTCTGTTCAGGAATTTTTCCCCTGTGCCCATATCTTCAAGGCTTTTCCGCACTTTCTCCTCTATAAGTTTCAGTGTCTCTGATTTTATGTGAAGTTCCTTGATCCACTTAGATTTGACCTTAGTACAAGGAGATAAGTATGGATCGATTCGCATTCTTCTACACGATAACAACCAGTTGTGCCAGCACCAATTGTTGAAAATGCTGTCTTTCTTCCACTGGATGGTTTTAGCTCCCTTGTCGAAGATCAAGTGACCATAGGTGTGTGGGTTCATTTCTGGGTCTTCAATTCTATTCCATTAGTCTACTTGTCTGTCTCTATACCAGTACCATGCAGTTTTTATCACAATTGCTCTGTAGTAAAGCTTTAGGTCTGGCATGGTGATTCCGCCAGAAGTTCTTTTATCCTTGAGAAGACTTTTTGCTATCCTAGGTTTTTTGTTATTCCAGACAAATTTGCAAATTGCTCCTTCCAATTCGTTGAAGAATTGAGTTGGAATTTTGATGGGGATTGCATTGAATCTGTAGATTGCTTTTGGCAAGATAGCCGTTTTTACAATGTTGATCCTGCCAATCCATGAGCATGGGAGATCTTTCCATCTTCTGAGATCTTCCTTAATTTCTTTCTTCAGAGATTTGAAGTTTTTATCATACAGATATTTCACTTCCTTAGTTAGAGTCACGCCAAGATATTTTATATTATTTGTGACTATTGAGAAGGGTGTTGTTTCCCTAATTTCTTTCTCAGCCTGTTTATTCTTTGTATAGAGAAAGGCCATTGACTTGTTTGAGTTTATTTTATATCCAGCTACTTCACCGAAGCTGTTTATCAGGTTTAGGAGTTCTCTGGTAGAATTTTTAGGGTCACTTATATATACTATCATATCATCTGCAAAAAGTGATATTTTGACTTCCTCTTTTCCAATTTGTATCCACTTGATCTCCTTTTGTTGTCAAATTGCTCTGGCTAATACTTCAAGTACTATGTTGAAAAGGTAGGGAGAAAGTGGGCAGCCTTGTCTAGTCCCTGATTTTAGTGGGATTGCTTCCAGCTTCTCTCCATTTACTTTGATGTTGGCTACTGGTTTGCTGTAGATTGCTTTTATCATGTTTAGGTATGGGCCTTGAATTCCTGATCTTTCCAACACTTTTATCATGAATGGGTGTTGGATCTTGTCAAATGCTTTTTCTGCATCTAACGAGATGATCATGTGGTTTTTGTCTTTGAGTTTGTTTATATAATGGATTACATTGATGGATTTTCGTATATTAAACCATCCCTGCATCCCTGGAATAAAACCTACTTGGTCAGGATGGATGATTGCTTTAATGTGTTCTTGGATTTGGTTAGTGAGAATTTTATTGAGGATTTTTGCATCGATATTCATAAGAGAAATTGGTCTGAAGTTCTCTATCTTTGTTGGGTCTTTCTGTGGTTTAGGTATCAGAGTAATAGTGGCTTCATAAAATGAGTTGGGTAGAGTACCTTCTACTTCTATTTTGTGAAATAGTTTGTGCAGAACTGGAATTAGATCTTCTTTGAAGGTCTGATAGAACTCTGCACTAAACCCATCTGGTCTTAGGCTTTTTTTGGTTGGGAGACTATTAATAACTGCTTCTATTTCTTTAGGTGATATGGGACTGTTTAGATGATCAACTTGATCCTGATTCAACTTTGGTACCTGGTATCTGTCCAGAAATTTGTCCATTTCGTCCAGGTTTTCCAGTTTTGTTGAGTATAGCCTTTTGTAGAAGGATCTGATGGTGTTTTGGATTTCTTCAGGATCTGTTGTTATGTCTCCCTTTTCATTTCTGATTTTGTTAATTAGGATTTTGTCCCTGTGCCCTTTAGTGAGTCTAGCTAAGGGTTTATCTATCTTGTTGATTTTCTCAAAGAACCAACTCCTCATTTGGTTAATTCTTTGAATAGTTCTTCTTGTTTCCACTTGGTTGATTTCACCCCTGAGTTTGATTATTTCCTGCTGTCTACTCCTCTTGGGTGAATTTGCTTCCTTTTTGTCTAGGGCTTTTAGATGTGTTGTAAAGCTGCTAGTATGTGCTGTCTCCCGTTTCTTCTTGGAGGCACTCAGAGCTATGAGTTTCCCTCTTAGAAATGCTTTCATTGTGTCCCATAGGTTTGGGTACGTTGTGGCTTCATTTTCATTAAACTCTAAAAAGTCTTTAATTTCTTTCTTTATTCCTTCCTTGACCAAGGTATCATTGAGAAGAGTGTTATTTAGTTTCCACGTGAATGTTGGCTTTCCATTATTTATGTTGTTATTGAAGATCAGTCTTAGGCCATGGTGGTCTGATAGGATACATGGGACAATTTCAATATTTTTGTATCTATTGAGGCCTGTTTTGTGACCAATTATATGGTCAATTTTGGAGAAGGTCCCATGGGGTGCTGAGAAGAAGTATATCCTTTTGTTTTAGGATAAAATGTTCTGTAGATATCTGTCAGGTCCATTTGTTTAATAACTTCTGTTAGTTTCACTGTGTCCCTGTTTAGTTTCTGTTTCCACGATCTGTCCTTTGAAGAAAGTGGTGTGTTGAAGTCTCCCACTATTATTGTGTGAGGTGCAATGTATGCGTTGAGCTTTACTAAAGTGTCTCTAATGAATGTGGCTGCCCTTGCATTTGGTGCGTAGATATTCAGAATTGAGAGTTCCTCTTGGAGGATTTTACCTTTGATGAGTATGAAGTGTCCCTCCTTGTCTTTTTTGATAACTTTGGGTTGGAAGTCGATTTTATCCGATATTAAAATGGCTACTCCAGCTTGTTTCTTCAGTCCATTTGCTTGGAAAATTGTTTTCCAGCCTTTCACTCTGAGGTAGTGTTTGTCTTTTTCCCTGAGATAGGTGTCCTGTAAGCAGCAGAATGTTGGGTCCTGTTTGTGTAGCCAGTCTGTTCGTCTATGTCTTTTTATTGGGGAATTGAGTCCATTGATATTAAGAGATATTAAGGAAAAGTAATTGATGCTTCCTTTTATTTTTGTTGTTAGAGTTGGCATTCTGTTCTTGTGGCTGTCTTCTTTTTGGTTTGTTGAATGATTACTTTCTTGGTTGTTCTAGGGCGTGATTTCTGTCCTTGTATTGCTTCTTTTCTGTTATTATCCTTTGAAGGGCTGGATTCGTGGAAAGATATTGTGTGAATTTGTTTTTGTCATGGAATACTTTGGTTTCTCCATCTATGGTAATTGAGAGTTTGGCTGGGTATAGTAGCCTGGGCTGGCATTTGTGTTCTGTTGGGAGCCGCCCCCACATTCGCCGTCACAAGATGGCGCTGACATCCTGTGTTCTAAGTGGTAAACAAATAATCTGCGCATGTGCCAAGGGTATTTTACCACTACTTGTACTCTGCCTTTCCCGTGACATCAGCTCGGCCATGGGCTGCAGCCAATCAGGGAGTGATGCGTCCTAAGCGAAGGATAACTCCTCCTTAAAGGGGACGGGGTTTCCGCCATTCTCTCTCTTACTTGCGCTCTGCGCTCTAGCGCTCTGGCGCGCGCTGGCTTCTGGCTCCTAAAGATGTAAACAATAGAGCTCTTGCTTGCGCTTTTGCGCTATGCGCGCTGGCGCTCCTGCTCCTGAAGATGTAAGCAATAAAGTTTTGCCGCAGAAGATTCTGGTTTGTTGTGTTCTTTCCTGGCCGGTCGTGAGAACGCGAGTAAGAGTTGGTGCTGAAACCCGGGACGAAAAAATACAAGAAAACTCGGGACCGGCGCAAGGAAGATCCCTCATTCCAGAACCAGAACTGCGGGTCACGGTAATAAAGGTTCCCGTAAAACAGACTGTTGAGAAGGATTCAACTGCATGAATTCAGAACTTTTCAGCTGGGGAACAGAAGTACCAGTGAGTACAGCTTTACAAGGTAAGTCTGGTCTTAAACTTTCTAAGGAAATTCAAGACAGTCTATCAGAAGTAAAGTGGGGAATAGCTTTACAAGGTACGCCTGGCCTTGAACTTTCTAACGAAATTCAAGACAGTCTATCAGAAGTAAAGTGGAAAATAGCTTTACAAGGTATGTTTGGCCTTGAACTTTCTCTAGTGTTAGAAGCCCTTTTGTTCCTTTTCACATGTTATCAAGTGGTTAAGGCAGGGCGGATTCTGGACAAAATTCAGGACAATCTATCAGAAGTAAAGCGGGGAGAGAGAGTAGGAGCAAAGAGAAAATATGGTACACAAAATAAGTATACAGGCCTTTCCAAGGGTCTTGAACCTGAGGAAAAGTTTAGGTCAGGTAAGAATACCTGGGGAGAGATTGGAAGGAAGGAGAAGGAAAAAGAAAAGAAAAAAGATCAATCAGCGGAGGTTTCTAGGAGAAGGAGCCTATACTCATCACTAGGTGAGCTCAAGGAGCCAGTTTTTAATAGTTCTGAATCAGATGAAAAGGCTATTAGGGCCTGGAAGGCGCTCTCCCGAGCAGGTGAAGCCACTGGACAATAATGACAGAGGCAGGCTCTTGCAGCCTACAAGGTCTTATTGTCTACCCTGGAGTTGTAGATCAAGATTATAAAGGGGAACTTCAGGTTCTCTGTTCTTGTCCTCAAGTTGTCTTTTCTATATCACAAAGGGACAAAATAGCTCAACTAATAATTTTGCCAAGCCTACATGGCTGTTTTTTCTTCCTCTGGTATTCCTAGAGCTGCAAGAGGGATTGGTTCTACTGGAAATGATTCTGATTACTTAATAATGCCTTTAGATTGTTGTCAAATTTTATCTACTCACGTAGGGGTAAACCCTCGTGGCGTCAGGCCATTAGAGGTCTGACAAATGGATGTCACGCATATTTCCTCCTTTGAGAGAAATCAATATTTACATGTTTAGATAAAAAGAGATCACCTCCATACCTTAAATGATTTTCAAAAGCTGTTGGGAGATATTAATTGGCTCAGACCTTTTTTAAAGATTCCTTCCGCTGAGTTAAGGCCTTTGTTTGGTATTTTAGAAGGAGATCCTCATATCTCCTCCCCTAGGGCTCTTACTCTAGCTGCTAACCAGGCCTTACAAAAAGTGGAAAATGCCTTACAGAATGCACAATTACAACGTATTGAGGATTCGCAGCCTTTCAGTTTGTGTGTCTTTAAGACAGCACAATTGCCAACCGCAGTTTTGTGGCAGAATGGGCCATTGTTGTGGATCCATCCAAACGTATCCCCAGCTAAAATAATAGATTGGTATCCTGATGCAATTGCACAGCTTGCCCTTAAAGGCCTAAAAGCAGCAATCACCCACTTTGGGCGAAGTCCATATCTTTTAATTGTACCTTATACCGCTGCACAGGTTCAAACCTTGGCAGCCACATCTAATGATTGGGCAGTTTTAGTTACCTCCTTTTCAGGACAAATAGATAACCATTATCCAAAACATCCAATTTTACAGTTTGCCCAAAATCAATCTGTTGTGTTTCCACAAATAACAGTAAGAAACCCACTTAAAAATGGGATTGTGGTATATACTGATGGATCAAAAACTGGCATAGGTGCCTATGTGGCTAATGGTAAAGTGGTATCCAAACAATATAATGAAAATTCACCTCAAGTGGTAGAATGTTTAGTGGTTTTAGAAGTTTTAAAAACCTTTTTAGAACCCCTTAATATTGTGTCAGATTCCTGTTATGTGGTTAATGCAGTAAATCTTTTAGAAGTGGCTGGAGTGATTAAGCCTTCCAGTAGAGTTGCCAATATTTTTCAACAGATACAATTAGTTTTGTTATCTAGAAGATTTCCTGTTTATATTACTCATGTTAGAGCCCATTCAGGCCTACCTGGCCCCATGGCTCTGGGAAATGATTTGGCAGATAAGGCCACTAAAGTGGTGGCTGCTGCCCTATCATCCCCGGTAGAGGCTGCAAGAAATTTTCATAACAATTTTCATGTGACGGCTGAAACATTACGCAGTCGTTTCTCCTTGACAAGAAAAGAAGCCCGTGACATTGTTACTCAATGTCAAAGCTGCTGTGAGTTCTTGCCAGTTCCTCATGTGGGAATTAACCCACGCGGTATTCGACCTCTACAGGTCTGGCAAATGGATGTTACACATGTTTCTTCCTTTGGAAAACTTCAATATCTCCATGTGTCCATTGACACATGTTCTGGCATCATGTTTGCTTCTCCGTTAACCGGAGAAAAGGCCTCACATGTGATTCAACATTGTCTTGAGGCATGGAGTGCTTGGGGGAAACCCAAACTCCTTAAGACTGATAATGGACCAGCTTATACGTCTCAAAAATTCCAGCAGTTCTGCCGTCAGATGGACGTGACCCACCTGACTGGACTTCCATACAACCCTCAAGGACAGGGTATTGTTGAGCGTGCGCATCGCACCCTCAAAGCCTATCTTATAAAGCAGAAGAGGGGAATCGAGACTCTACCCCGAGCACCAAGAGTGTCTGTGTCTATGGCACTCTTTACACTCAATTTTTTAAATATTGATGCTCATGGCCATACTGCGGCTGAACGTCATTGTTCAGAGCCAGATAGGCCCAATGAGATGGTTAAATGGAAAAATGTCCTTGATAATAAATGGTATGGCCCGGATCCTATTTTGATAAGATCCAGGGGAGCGGTTTGTGTTTTCCCACAGAATGAAGACAACCCATTTTGGATACCAGAAAGACTCACCCGAAAAATCCAGACTGACCAAGGGAATACTGATGTCCCTCGTCTTGGTGATGTCCAGGGCGTCAATAATAAAGAGAGAGCAGCGTTGGGGGATAATGTCGACATTTCCACTCCTAATGACGGTGATGTATAATGCTCAAGTATTCCCCTGCTTTTTTACCACTAACTAGGAACTGGGTTTAGCCTTGATTCAGACAGCCTTGGCTCTGTCTGGACAGGTCCAGACGACTGACACCATTAACACTTTGTCAGCCTCAGTGACTACAGTCATAGATAAACAGGCCTCAGCTAATGTCATGATACAGGGAGGTCTCATGCTGGTTAATCAACGCATAGATCTTGTCCAGATACAACTAGATGTATTATGGCAAATAGCTCAGCTGGGATGTAAACAAAAGTTTCCGGGATTGTGTGTTACTTCCATTCAGTATGTTAAATTTACTAGGGCAGCTAATTTGTCAAAAAGTCTTTTTCAGTATATGTTACAGAATTGGACGGCTGAATTTGAACAGATCCTTCGGGAATTGAGACTTCAGGTCAACTCCACGCGCTTGGACCTGTCCCTGACCAAAGGATTACCCAATTGGATCTCCTCAGCATTTCCCTTCTTTAAAGAATGGGTGGGATTGATATTATTTGGAGATACACTTTGCTGTGGATTAGTGTTGCTTCTTTGGTTGGTCTGTAAGCTTAAGGCCCAAACTAGGAGAGACAAGGTGGTTATTGCCCAGGCGCTTGCAGGACTAGAACATGGTGCTTCCCCTGATATCTATGCTTAGGCAATAGGTCGCTGGCCACTCAGCTCTTACATCTCACGAGGCTAGACTCATTGCACGGGATAGAGTGAGTGTGCTTCAGCAGCCTGAGAGAGTTGCACGGCTAAGCACTGCAGTAGAAGGGCTCTGCGGCATAAAATGAGCCTATTCTAGGGAGACATGTCATCTTTCAAGAAGGTTGAGTGTTCAAGTGTCCTTCCCCCAGGAAAAACAACACGGGACCAGACCAGGACCCCTCTGGGTGATGAGCCTGGGAGGAGGTTATGTGTACGGCTCCTTTACCTGCACACTGGGGATTTGACCTCTATCTCCACTCTCATTAATATGGGTGGCCTATTGCTCTTATTAAAAGGAAAGGGGGAGATGTTGGGAGCCGCCCCCACATTCGCCGTCACAAGATGGCGCTGACATCCTGTGTTCTAAGTGGTAAACAAATAATCTGCGCATGTGCCAAGGGTATTTTACCACTACTTGTACTCTGCCTTTCCCGTGACGTCAGCTCGGCCATGGGCTGCAGCCAATCAGGGAGTGATGCGTCCTAAGCGAAGGATAACTCCTCCTTAAAGGGGACGGGGTTTCCGCCATTCTCTCTCTTACTTGCGCTTTGCGCTCTAGCGCTCTGGCGCGCGCTGGCTTCTGGCTCCTAAAGATGTAAACAATAGAGCTCTTGCTTGCGCTTTTGCGCTCTGCGCGCTGGCGCTCCTGCTCCTGAAGATGTAAGCAATAAAGTTTTGCCGCAGAAGATTCTGGTTTGTTGTGTTCTTTCCTGGCCGGTCGTGAGAACTCGAGTAAGAGTGTTCTCTTAGTGTCTGTATAACATCTGTCCAGGCTCTTCTGGCTTTCATAGTCTCTGGTGAAAAGTCTGGTGTAATTCTGATAGGCCTTCCTTTATATGTTACTTGACCTTTCTCCCTTACTGCTTTTAATATTCTATCTTTATTTAGTGCATTTGTTGTTCTGATTATTATGTGTCGGGAGGAATTTCTTTTCTGGTCCAGTCTATTTGGAGTTCTGTAGGCTTCTTGTATGATCATGGGCATCTCTTTTTTTATGTTTGGGAAGTTTTCTTCTATTATTTTGTTGAAGATATTAGCTGGCCCTTTAAGTTGAAAATCTTCATTCTCATCAATTCCTATTATCCGTAGGTTTGGTCTTCTCATTGTGTCCTGGATTACCTGGATGTTTTGAGATAGGATCCTTTTGCATTTTGTATTTTCTTTGACTGTTGTGTCGATGTTCTCTATGGAATCTTCTGCACCTGAGATTCTCTCTTCCATTTCTTGTATTCTGTTGCTGATGCTCGCATCTATGGTTCCATATCTCTTTCCTAGGGTTTCTATCTCCAGCGTTGCCTCGCTTTGGGTTTTCTTTATTGTGTCTACTTCCCCTTTTAGTTCTAGTATGGTTTTGTTCATTTCCATCATCTGTTTGGATGTGTTTTCCTGTTTTTCTTTAATGATTTCTACCTGTTTGGCTGTGTTTTCCTGCTTTTCTTTAAGGGCCTGTAACTCTTTAGCAGTGCTCTCCTGTAATTCTTTAAGTGACTTATGAAAGTCCTTCTTGATGTCCTCTATCATCATCATGAGAAATGTTTTTAAATCTGGGTCTAGATTTTCGGTTGTGTTGGGGTGCCCAGGACTAGGTGGGGTGGGAGTGCTGCGTTCTGATGATGGTGAGTGGTCTTGATTTCTGTTAGTAGGATTCTTACGTTTGCCTTTCGCCATCTGGTAATCTCTGAAGCTAGCTGTTTTAGTTGTCACTGTTAAGAGCTTGTTCTTCAGGTGACTCTGTTAGCCTCTATAAGCAGACCTGGAGGGTAGCACTCTCCTTAGTTTCAGTGGGCAGAGTATTCTCTGCAGGCAAGCTCTCTTCTTGCAGGGCAGGTACCCAGATATCTGGTGTTCGAACCAGACTCCTGGCAGAAGTTGTGTTCCACTCACAAGAGGTCTTAGGATCTCCTGTGGAATCCTGTGTGGGCCCTTGCGGGTGTCAGGCGACTCCGCTGGCAAGTTAGCCCGGGGCTCGAGTGGAGCGGAAGGGACTTGTGCGCCAGATCAAGCCCGGGTAGCCTGCTTCCCTATGTACCGCAGTCTCAGGTTCCGCGCAATTGGATTGGGGCAGGCGCTGTGTTCCACTCACCAGAGGTCTTAGGATCCCGTGGGGAGTCCCGTGTGGGCCCTTGAGGGTGTTGGGCAAGACTCTGCTGGCAAGGTAGCCCGGGGCTCGAGTCGAGCGGAAGGGACTTGTGCCCCAGATCAGGCCCGGGTAGCCTGCTTCCCTATGTACAGCAGTCTCAGGTTCCGCGCGATTGGATTGGGGCAGGCGCTGTGTTCCACTCACCAGAGGTCTTAGGATCCCGTGGGGAGTCCTGTGTGGGCCCTTGCGGGTGTTGGGCAAGACTCTGCTGGCAAGGTAGCCCGGGGCTCGAGTCGAGCTGAAGGGACTTGTGCCCCAGATCAGGCCCGGGTAGCCAACAAAGAATTTTATAATCAATTATTTTGATAATACAATCTTATTTACGTGTGTAATGATGTTTAGGCTGTTTGAAGGTAGTTACTTTTATACTGTATTTAAGATTTATTAATAGAAATCAGACATAATATGGGGACTTCAGACGTTGAAAATTTTCAATTAAAAATTAAAAAGATAAAACATTTTAGAAAATATAACATTTTAAAATTTTCTATAAAAAAGTGGTCCTCAGAGAAAAATCTGATTAATGGTGCCTTTCTCATGAATTCAGTGTTGTATTTTAAATCTTTAAACAGCTTGGTAGTTTGAAAAGGGCAGTCAAATGGGCTTGTGTGGCTTTTCCTAATTTGTATTTCACTATGCCATTTGAAAATGTTAGTTTCACTTGCTAGGCATCTTTTAAAAAAATTAACAAATCAGAAAAGTCATCTAAATATATGATGAGTTAGTCTCTTCTGTTAATTATAGATATTTTGAATTATTGACATTGTGCTTATAAGTAAAGTTTCTTACCAAATGTAAAAAAAAATGCTAATAACACATTAGTGTATATTTATCCCTGTCTCCTCTGAGAGGGTGTTCATCTCCCAGGAATCCCATCCTGTTGGAGGATTAGGCAGATCTTTGTCCAGAGAGGCCAGAAAAGGCAGCCTTCATCTCTATTGGAGCCAGGAGAGGCAAGGGAGTGTTTGGACCAGCCAGTATATGCTCTTTGGTTGGTGGCTCAGAGTCTGAGAGCTCCCACTGGTCCGGATTAGTTGACCCTGTTTGTCTTCTGATGAGGTTGCCACAGCCTTCACAGACTTTCATTCTTCCCTCAACTCTACCATAGAGGTCCCAGACATTTTTCCTATATTTGTGGTTATCTGCACCTGTCTTACTCAGCTGCTGGGTAGAGCCTCTCAAAGGACAGCTATGCTAGGTTCCTGTCTGCAAACAAAACACAGCATCACTAATACTGTCAGGGATTGGTACCAGTTCATGGGATGGGTCTAAAGTTGGATCAAATGGTTGGCCATTCCTTTAGTCTCTGCTCCATCTTTGCCTCTGCATTTCTTTTAGACAGGGCCAATTTTGAGTTGAAAATTTTGTAGGTGGGTTGGTGTCCCCACCCCTCTACTGGGAGTCCTGTCTGGTCAATGGAGGTAGGTAGATTCTTTAAGATCTATATCCTCAACATTGGGCATTCTTTGCCAAGGTCATAGACTTCTGGAGCCTTCCCATCCCAGATCTCTGGACTTCCAAGTGACAACCCCATGTCTTCCCCCAGGCAGCTGCATATTTTCATTCATTCTCCTCATTCTCTGGGCTTCTCTCCTATCTATCTGGATACCAGATCCTCTCCCTCTATTCCCCTCCTTCTCCCCTTTCCCACCCATGTCCTTCTTTCCCAGTGCCTCCTATGGTTATCTTATTCCCTTTTCTAAGTGGGATTCAAGTATCCTTAATTGATCCTTCCTTCTTGTTTACCTTCGTTGGGTCTGTGGGGTGTATTATGTGTATTCTGTACTTTTTGGCTAATAATATCCATTATAAGTAAGTATATACCATGAAAGCAAAAGTAATTGAAGACACACTTTCTTTAAGTTTTCCTAAAGAGATTAGTGCTGCTTCTATTGGAAAAGTTCTAAGAATTAGAATCACTGGGGAAAATTGTGAGTGCTTTTGAGAAAACTCTGAGAACATAAATCTTGTGACCCCAGTTTCCTCAAAATATAGAAATGTACTTAGAATGTGTTTCCATGATCCTCCCTTAAGAAGAGGAAGAGGAAGAGGAAGAGGAAGAGGAAGAGGAAGAGGAAAAAGAAGAAGAAGAAGAAGAAGAAGAAGAAGAAGAAGAAGAAGAAGAAGAAGAAGAAGAAGAAGAAGAAGAAAAAGAAAAAGAAAAAGAAAAAGAAAAAGAAAAAGAAAAAGAAAAAGAAAAAGAAAAAGAAGAAAAGTCACTTCAAATTTTGGTTGTCCACTAGAACATAGTCAAACTCCCAGGAGTCAATTTCTTAAAATAACATTTCCCCCACACACTACTCACACTCCTGCCAGAAGTCATCAGTTGTGGAGTTCTAGACTTCGGCATTCTTATCATAATTTTTACGAGTTGAGTTTTCTCTCCTAGCTTCTGGCCTAGTCTGTATTTCTTAGGGTATTTGTGGGAGGATAGGGGTTTTCACAGAAGCCTTCTATGACTCTGATGTGTGAGTCTTCTGTCACCTAGGCCACTGCAGAAGTAGCTTCTTAGAACTTTACAGTCAGAAGTAGCACAGATCATGACTTCCCCTTGGTTTCCTGAGACAGCATGGACCATAAACCTCCATAGGGCCTCAGGCATCAATCAGCACATGTCTTGCGCAATCTCTCATCACGATTCCTTTAAGAACTGATTTGTTTCTTTCCATTTCTCTTCAGTTTCTTGAGGTCTATATAAAAGGATCAATCATTACACAAATTTCACCAGAAGTAAAGTTCGAATAATCTGACATTTTAACATGTATATAAACGTGAGCATGTTGGAAATATATGCTCAGTATTCAGTTACAAAATGTTCTTAAATTCATATATTATCAAAGTACACATATATAAATATGATAATATATCAACCTACTAGGACATACTAATAAATTAAATTCATGAGATTGAATGTTATTTGTTCATACTGCTAAAAATTTGGAATTCCTTCCCAAAATTGACAATTTAGTTATTTTTCATTCTTTGTGTATCTCATGCTTTTGAATAAAGTTTTATGTAAATATTTATTATTATCAGATTCTTTATTTGAAAATGACATTAAATAATATCGTAAAATGAGACTGCATTAATAATATGTTACTATCAAAATCGTTGTGTACATAAAATAATGTGCAAGTTAAAAGTCTGTAGAAAATTTCTGGAAGCTGCATAGCCTAGCTCACTGGCACTCTGACTTGTGATTGTTCTTTTAAGGTGACCTTATTGGACCAACCTTAATTAAGGACTCCATCCTCATAAAATACATATTACCCTGATTACTATGCATGGAATGTCAATATTCATACTCCCATATACTGTAAGGTAAAGATAATCAAAACACATTTTTTTCTTCAGCAATAAAAGTCCCATCTGGAAGACATTGTAAGGTCACTCTGACAATATTATTTATTGTGTAATGGTAATTTTGTCTTGAGTGAATTAGACTATTTGAAAATATTATCATAGTTCTATTCTTTTAAACAAATCTCAAAACAACCTTTCATACATATGCAAACCACTGAACTATTTGTTGGACATATACATTAATGTTTATTCAGGTGATTGTTCTTTGAAGGGTATCAAGTAATATTTTTACTTCTTCCACATTTCAAATATCAAATATGTTGAAGTAATATCATAATGAGACTCGGTAACAATCTGCTCATTTGAGTTCTTTCTAGGGTTCTAACATTGTTTCTGCATATATTTTACAGTTAGATTGATTCCTTTCTTCAATTCTTTGAGAGCATCATAAAGGAGTGTAGGCCATAGTCATCCTTTCCCCAAACTCCTCCCAGATGCAAGAACCTATGCCAATTAGACAATATTCTATCTATCTATCTATCTATCTGTCTGTGTGTCTGTCTGTCTGTCTGTCTATCTTATCTTATCTCTATCGACCCATGAAGTTAAATTTCTTCTGCCCATATACTCTTGGATATGGAATAACTGGTTTTATCAGCAACACCATTGTTAAAGAAATCTTGCTTTAAGTCTCTTAGTAACTAAATGTTTTCAATACTTCCAGACTAGGAGTTAAGTAAGAAATCACCGATTGGTTTCTCATCATTTGAATATTCTTTGTTTAGTTCTAGAACTCATTTTTTACTTTTTTTCATTTTTTGTTATTTTATTTACATATCAAATATTATCCCCCTTTCCAGTTTCCCCTCTGCAAACACTCTATCCCCTCACCCTGCCTCTATGATGGTGATTCCTCACCTGCCCATCCACTTTTGCCTTGGTGCCCTAGCATTTTCCTACCCTGGGTCATTCAGCCTCCACAAGAACAAAGGTCTTCTCTCCCAGTGATGCCAGATAAGGCCATTCTCTGCTACATATGCAGCTGGAGCCATTCATATTTTAATTGGGTTGTTTTCTTGATATTTAAGGTTTGTTGTTGCTCTCATTTGAATATCCTGCCTATTAACCTTCTGTCAGATGTAGATTGACAAAGAATTTTTGTCTTTCCATAGAATGCTCATATTGCTCAAGTCATGTTGACCTCTACTATATAATGGTGTTATTTTAAAGGTTTTGACTTTTTTCTTTTTTTTTTTTTTCTTTTCTTTTTCATTTGATTCAGGTGTTGATGCCTGAATACCCATAATGATTAAGAATCATGCTTGAATTTTCATGGTGAGTAGATTCAATCTGAAAATTGTTTTGGTTGTTGTTGAGACAGCCACTTTAAAAAATAATAATTTAATTATTTTACTCTGTTTACATCCCACTCACTGCCTGTGTCCTGGTCACTCCTCCCACTACTGGTACCCTGTCCTCCCTCCCTTTTCCTTTGAGCCAGCAGGAGCCCCCTGGGTATCCCTCTCTCACTCTGGCACTTCAAGTCTCTGGGAGGCTAGGCACTTCTTCTCCCACTGAGTCTTGAAAAGGCAGCCAGGCTAAAAGATCATATACCACATACAGACCACAGCTGTTGGGATAGCCCTCATTCCAGTTGTTCATGACCCCATGATGATCAAGCTCCATATCTGCTACATAGTAGGGAAGCCAAGGTTCAACCTTTGTATGTTCTTTGGTTGATGGTTCACGCTCTCTAAGAGTCCCAAGTGTCAGGTCAGTTGACTCTGTTGGTATTCCTGTAGAGTTCCTATCACCTTCAGTGCCTGCAATCCTTCCTCCTATTTTTCCATAAGTGTTCCTAGGCTCTACCCATTGTTTGACTGTGGGTGTCTGTATGCATCTGAGTCAGGTGCTGGGTGAAGCCTCCCAGAGGACAGCATCTTACACGCGTTCACGACCGGCCAGGAAGAACACAGCAAACTGGAATCTTCTGCAGCAAAAGCTTTATTGCTTACATCTTCAGGAGCAAGAGAGCAAGAGCAAGAGCTCTATTGCTTACATCTTCAGGAGCCAGAGCGCAAGAGCGCAAGAGTGCAAGAGTGCAAGCGCTTTATTGCTTACATCTTTAGGAGCCAGAGCGCAAGAGAGCAAGAGTGCAAGAGTGCAAGAGTGCAAGAGTGCAAGCGCTTTATTGCTTACATCTTTAGGAGCCAGAGCGCAAGAGAGCAAGAGAGAGAATGGCGAAACCCCGTCCCTTTTTAAGGAGAATTATCCTCCACCTAGGACGTGTCACTCCTTGATTGGCTGCAGCCCATCAGCCGAGTTGTCACGGGGAAGGCAGAGCACATGGGGTGGAGAACTACCCTTGGCACATGCGCAGATTATTTATTTACCACTTAGAACACAGGATGTCAGCGCCATCTTGTAATGGCGAATGTGAGGGCGGCTCACCACAGATCCCCCTTTTCTTTTAATAAGAGCAATAGGCCACCCATATTAATGAGAGTGGAGATAGAGGTCAAATCCCCAGTGTGCAGGTAAAGGAGTCGTACACATAACCTCCTTCCAGGCTCTTCACCCAGAGGGGTCCTGGTCTGGTCCCGTGTTGTTTTACCTGGGGAGAAGGACACTTGGACACTCAACCTTTTTGAAAGATGACATGTCTCCCTAGAATAGGTTCATATGTGCCGCAGAGCCCTTCTACTGCAGTGCTTAGCCGTGCAACTCTCTCGGGCTGCTGAAGCACACTCACTCTATCCCGTGCAATGAGACTAGCCTCGTGGGGTGCAAGAGCTGAATGGCCAGCGACCTATTGCTTAAGCATAGATAACCATATATCAGGGGAAGCACCATGTTCTAGAGCTCCAAGCGCCTGGGTAATAACCACCTTGTCTCTCCTAGTTTGGGCCTTAAGCTTACAGACCAACCAAAGAAGCAACACTAATCTACAGCAAAGTATATCTCCAAATAATCCCACCCATACCCATTCTTTAAAGAAGGAAAATGCTGAGGAGATCCAATTGGGTAATCCTTTGATCAGGGACAGGTCCAAGCGCGTGGAGTTGACCTGAATGATGGCAATTCTCAATTCCCAAAGGGTCTGTTCAAATTCAGCCGTCCAATTCTGTAACATATACTGAGAAAGACTTTTTGACAAATTAGCTGCCCTAGTAAATTTCTCATACTGAATGGAAGTAACGCATAATCCCGGAAACTTTTGTTCACATCCCAGCTGAGCTATATTGTCATAATACATCTAGTTGTTCCTGGACAAGATCTATGCGTTGATTCATTTCTGCCCATGGAGCATTTTTGGGATTGGAGGATGGCGGCCGCTAATCCTGCATTAGTGAGAGGTCCCCCAAGCTCCAGACAAACCCTGAGCCAGTCTTGTAAACCTTTGTTCTTTCTTGGGGCTATGGCCGCTCGGCACTCCTGTGTGGCTTGCTCATAAATGAGCTGTTCTACCAGAGGTGCGGCTTGCTCTGAATCTCCAAAAATATGCTCTGCTGCCTCTGTCATTCTGGCCACAAAATCTGAGAATGACTCCTGAGGTCTCTGGACGATCTTTGTTAGTTGTCCTGTGGCTTCACCTGCTTGGGAGAGCGCCTTCCAGGCCCTAATAGCCTTTTCATCTGATTCAGAACTACTAAGAACTGGCTCCTTGAGCTCTCCTAGTGATGAGTATAGGCTCCTTCTCCTAGAGACCTCCGCTAATTGATCTTTTTTCTTTTCTTTCCTTCAAATCTCTCCCCAGGTATTTTTACCTGACCTAAACTTTTCCTCGGGTTCAAGACCCGTGGAAAGGCCTGTATACTTATTTTGTGTACCATATTTCCTCTTTGCTCCTACTCTCTCTCCCCGCTTTACTTCTGATAGATTGCCCTGAATTTCATCCAGAATTTTCAGCCCTGCCTTAACCGCTTGATAACATGTGAAAAGGAACAAAAAGGCTCCTAACACTAGAGAAAGTTCAAGGCCAAACATACCTTGTAAAGCTATTTCCCACTTTACTTCTGATAGACTGTCTTGAATTTCGTTAGAAAGTTCAAGGCCAGACGTACCTTGTAAAGCTATTTCCCACTTTACTTCTGATAGACTGTCTTGAATTTCGTTAGAAAGTTCAAGACCAGACTTACCTTGTAAAGCTATACTTACGGGTACCCTGTTCCCCAGCTGAAGAGTTCTGAATTCACGCAGTTGAATCCTTCTCAACAGTCTGTGTTGCGGGAACACTTTATTACCTCCGTTCACCAGCTGAAGAGTTCTGAATTCACGCAGTTGAATCCTTCTCAACAGTCTGTTTTACGGGAACACTTCATTACCACCGTGACCCGCAGTTCTGGTTCCGGAATGAGGGATCTTCCTTGCGCCGGTGATGGTAACCGTCCCGGGATTTCTTGTCCCAGGATTTTTTCGTCCCAGGTCTTCTCGTCCCGGGTTTTCTCGTCCCGGGTTTCGGCACCAACTCTTACACGCGTTCGCGACCGGCCAGGAAGAACACAGCAAACTGGAATCTTCTGCGGCAAAAGCTTTATTGCTTACATCTTCAGGAGCAAGAGAGCAAGAGCAAGAGCTCTATTGCTTACATCTTCAGGAGCCAGAGCGCAAGAGCGCAAGAGTGCAAGAGTGCAAGCGCTTTATTGCTTACATCTTTAGGAGCCAGAGCGCAAGAGAGCAAGAGAGAGAATGGCGAAACCCCGTCCCTTTTTAAGGAGAATTATCCTCCACCTAGGACGTGTCACTCCGTGGTTGTCGTGGGAAGGCAGAGCACATGGGGTGGAGAACTACCCTTGGCACATGCACAATTATTTATTTACCACTTAGAACACAGGATGTCAGCGCCATCTTGTAACGGTGAATGTGAGGGCGGCTCCCCACAACAGCATACTCCTGGACAGCCACTTTTACTGCCTTAATCCCTCTGATCAGTGTGTGTTATATCTCCCTTTTCATCTATAATTTTGTTGATTTGGATCTGTTCTGTGCCTTTTAGTTAATTTGGGTAGGAAGATGGTAATATTATTGATTTTTCTCAAAGAATCAACACTTAGATTCATTGATTCTTTGTTTTCTTTTGTTTATATTTTTCTTGTTGTTTGTTTGTTCCTGTTTATTGATTTCAGCTCTGAGTTTAATTATTTCTTGCCGTATACTCCTCTTACTCCTTTTGGGTTTAAGTGTTGCTTTTTGTTGTTGCTGTTTATCATGTGGTTGTTTTTATTCAAGAATTTGCCTCTTCAAATAGCCTTTATTTTGTCTTATAAGTTTGGGTGTATTTTGTTTCCATTTAATACAGTTCTAAAAAGGCTTCAATTTCTTTCTTGAGCCTTTTTTCACTCAGTAGTTGGTTGTTTAGTTTTTATGAAATTGTAAACTTTCTGTTGTTTCTGTTGGTGCTGATAACTAGCTTTAATCTGTGGTAGTTATATATTATGCCGGTTGTTGATTAAATGTCCTTGTATCTCTTGAGACTTGCTTCATGTTCACATATGTAGTCAATTTTGGAGGAAGCTTCATGAGTTCCTGATAAGAAGGTATATTTTTGGATGCTTGGTCGAAATGTTCTGTAATTGTCTGTTAGGTCTATTTGATATACAAAATCTATTAAGGGCAGCATTTCCCTGTTTAGTTTTGCATGGGTGACCTGTCTGTTCATGTACTTGGTGTATTGACATCTTCTTCTCTCCATGTTTTTGGGTCAATGTGCAATTTATGCTGTAGCAGTGTTTCTTTTACGAAAGCTAATGCACTTGTGTTTTGAGCACTTATGTGAAGGATTGAAATGTCATGTTGGTGGGTTTTTTTCTTTGATCTACAACTCTTTTGCATATTTTTTGCTTGAAGTCTATTTTGTTAGATACTATAAGCAGTGACACTGACTTGCTTCTGAGGTGTATTTGGTTGTTAAATTTCTATCAGGGGTGATGTCTCTTCTTGCTGTTGATGTGTGTTTCTGGGTTGCAGCAGAAAGATGAATTCTTGGTTCACACACAGTCTGTTTGCCTGTGTCATTTTATTAGGTGCATTGCTACCATTGATGATAAAAGTTAGCAATGAGCTGTTTGTTGATTTCCATTACTTGTGTGTGTGGGAGTGGGGGGGGGAGTGTAGTTTTTACTTCTTCTTTTGAACTGGTGCCCAGTTTTTTATTTATTCCTTCCATTTTCTCATGTGTAGTTAGCCTCTTCAGGTTGAAATTTTCCTTTTAGCTAGCACCTTCTAGAAGGCTGGCTTTGAAGACAGATAATGCTTAATTTTGATTTTACCTTGTCATGTTTTTGTTTATCCATGTATTGTGATTGAAAGTTTTGCTGAGTTAGAGTAGTATGGAATAACATCTGTGCCCTCTTATTGTTCATAGAAGAAATTTCCAATTCCTTCTGAATTTTGGAGTCACCACTGAGAAGTTAGAAGCTACTTTAAAAGCCATGCCTTTATTTGTTATTTGAACTTTTTATTTTAGCTTCTAATATTTTCTTTATTTTGTATGTTCAATGATTGGATTATTATGTGCCAAAAGGAAATTTTTTCTGGGTCACATTACTTGGTCTTCTGTATACTTATTGCACCCTGAAAGATAACTAATTTTTCAGTTTATGAAAATTTTCTTCTATGATTTTCTTTAAAATATTTACTGTGCCTATGACCTAGGTTTTATTCCCCTTCATCAAATGTATTCGTCAAATTCATAAATTTAATCTATTTATTTTGGATTGCCTATATGTTCTGTGCCTAGAATTTTTCTAATTTAATTTTATTCTTTTGGGGGCTGGGGGGTTGGGCGAATTGATTTCTCTCTTGTTTTCAATGCTTGAGGTTCTCTCTTCCATCTCTGCTGTTCTGTTACTAAGTCTTGCCTCTGGGGTTGCTGTTTGAGTTACTAACATTTTCATGTCTCGATCTCCACATTTGGGTTTTTTGTATTGATTCCATTTCCATTTTCAATTCTTGAAGTGTTTATTCATTTCATTTTACTCTTCATATTTGTTTTCATAAATTTACTTAATGGACTTTTTAATTTTTTCTTTCATGACTTCTATCATAGTCATAAAATCCATGATAAGGTTATTGTCTTATCAATAAGACAATATTGTCTTTATAAGGTCCTTTGACCTTAAAAGTTCCCTTGACCTAGTAGGAACATATTGTCTTGGTTGTTCTTGATTATGTTTTTATGCTGTCGTTAGGCATATAGGTTTGATGTGTTAATGGAGGCAGACAATGGGGAGAGGCCATGTCAGGTAGTCTAATAAAGAGCTCAGAAGAAGCCCAGGCATTGGATTTAGAGGTAAAAAGAGAGAGTGAAAAGCTGAAGCTCACATACTTGATTCTCTGGCAGGCTTGTCTTGGAGAATGAGTGTCCAAGACAATGTTCTGGCCAAAGGTATAAGTAGAGAGAAAGGTTGGAGGAGATGGTCTGTCTGATATACATGAGAGGATGTAGAAGAAGAGGGAGTGCATAGAAGGACATCAGTTATATTCCCAGGGGCAGGACTGAGGGATTGGATTTGAAGTACCTAAGGTAAAAATGACAATCTCTATTTAGTTTATGTGCTTACTTGACATGTACCTTGTAAATTTTTGTTTTCACAGGTTTTAGAAAAAAGCATTGCCATTTCTGTGTTTATTTAGCCTGATACATTTCCAATAGTTTATGTGAATACGGAAAGGTAATATTATTTATTTATGCAGCACTTTTGCTTAAAAGACTTTTCTATCTGTCCTGACACTGCTGATTACCTTGATTGAAAATCAAGTAACCATATATTTCCCCATTGGATTTTTGATTAGTCTTGTCACTTTGTCAGAATACCTTTCAATACTACATTATCTTGATCATTGTCACTTTAAATGCAGTCTTGAAATCACAGTGTGAAAGCATCCATTTATAGTTTATCTTTATTTCTCCAACTGTTTACTATTCTTTGCAAGATCTTTCTAAGTAGAATAGGAAACCTTACTATAATTAACATATAACTACTTATTTGTCTTTAAATATAATATCATATAACTTCTGGATACATTAATGTCCCTACAAAGTATTTCCTTCACAACTCTTATTTGTTTTACTTTTGCTGGTTTAAATAGCTTGTAACGTATAGAAACTTGAAGGTATCTATTTGGCTCATTCATGTGTATTTAGTATTGTGTTACCATCCCTACAAGTTCCACATAACCTCATATCCTCATGACCTTACCATCTGGTTTTGAGTCTTTCTATTTCTAGCATTCCATGCTACACTTTAGAGTTCTCCATCCCCTAAATATTGTGTTGTTTCCCTTTTATTTTAAACCTATCCTCTCTCTAGTGACACTTAAACCAACTTGATTTTAAGGTCTGATAATAGAGAGGATATATAGCACTTCCCACCTCTCTGGGCATTGTTTCTCTCAATTGAAATCATATATGGCAGTTTATTGATTTTCTTATTTTATGAGAATGTCTTAAACATGTAAATATCATAACATAAAAATGTCAAACAATTAAAGTGTCATAATTTTATGGGGGGGGGGGGGTTGAACAGATTATAGTAGCCAATAGCTACATAATTGGATTTGAGGTCTTCAACATACCTGACCCTATTAAAACTAGTTAAATGAAGCTCAAAAGGTCTTAGAATTTTTGGGAAATATACTACTGATGTTCTCATAAAAGAATATGAAGTTAAGATTTAATCTAAATTTTATGCGGTGAACAAGAGAAACAGCTCTCAATACAAAGGAATAAATGATGCTTTATTCTAAAGCAAACATGAAAGAACATGGCCCAAGAACACAGATTTAGGCTTCCTCAAAGATCATGCCCTGACAGGTAACCTTTTCATAGTAATAGAACAGAGTAAACCACACACATTTAAAAGACATTGTTGGTTACATCAAGGTGACAGGTAACAGCAAAGTGAGGAAAAACTCTGCTATAGGCATTCAGTGTTATCTGACATCATTATTATACCTTGAGTTTGTGGAAACTATGGGTATATTAAAAAATTCCAAATAATTTATCAGGTGATCATAGAAAATGTTAGATCATGTAAAAAGGGAGGTAATAAATGGCTGTTTAGAACTCCAAAGTTTGATTATTTAGTTTTGTTTTTGTTTCTGTGGCATTGTGGGTATTTTTGTTTCATTTTGCTTTGCTTTAGCATTTCTTTATCTTATTCATGTTTGTTTTATGTTACTGTTGGCTATAGAGACAGATGGAAAAAGGAAGTGATCAGTAGCAAGAGAAAGAAATTTATGTGGAAAGAAAATAAACAGAAAGAGAAAAGAAAGGAAATTAAGTCGGCTATTGAGAGAGGTCAGGAGGATCTGGGAGGAGAAGGGGGAAAGGAAAATGTTAAAAATGTAATTCATAAAAAGATTATTTATTAAGAATTAACTCAGTCTAAACAATCACGTGTCACAGGTGTGTGATCAAACTATAAATGTGTATAAGAAAACGATGCCATACTTTGACTCAGGTCTTGTAACATACAAATGTCTACATATCATCTCACTGAAGTTTTCATCAGTCAATCAGCCTTTGCCAGCTCACCGTCTTTTCAAGAGTTCTTTTTTCACTGTGTGTATATCCAAAGGTAAGGCGGGTCATCAGTTTTTGTCACAGAAACCACCTTTAGGTTTGAGGAAAGTTATTGCAAAACTAATTTTTATTCACCTGGAGTAGATGTTGTCTTGGCGGCTGACTACTGAGTAAGGTCACCCTTTTTACTTCTTTCTGAATACTGGTTCACTGGTTCAACTCAGCTGCTCTGGCGCAGACTCCTCTCCATGCTCACTGATTCTAACTGGCATCTCTCGGCTTCTCACTGGATTGTTCTGCAAATTTATGTGTACAAAATAATGAGTTCTGCAATGACATTTTGCCACACTGTTATTGTTTTTTCTTGCTTAGTATTTTTCACATTATTGACACGTGTTTCTGTTCATTCTTTTCAGTATTAAATTCCTTGTTTATGTCTTAGGTGTATATCTTATATAATCTGTGTACTGCAAATGATAGAGAAAAATGAGAGCTTTGGGAAATCCTTCATGTTTCTGTGTTAACAGAAATAATTATATAACATGAAAATAATTCTTTTATATGTAGGTTATGAATAAATGGTAAAATATAATTCATTTGGATGTACATTTTACATGAAACTTAAAAAATATTTATTCATAAGCAATAATTTCAGCCAGTGCATATTTCAACAATAGAAGTTATATTTCATATATTTCTGTATAGATGCTCAAAACCCATGAGTGTAGAAATCTCTGTGAGTCATCTCCTCTGTGGACAAATATCTAGGAGTTTAAATCTGAGTCAAAAGAAAAATAATTTTTAACTTGAAATCATATTGCTGCATTTGAAATCTTTGCATTTATGCAAGTGTCTCTCACTTTTTTCCATGAGATTTTCTTTGACATTGGAAAAGGAAAAAAAAATCTATATGAACCTATATTTTTCAGAGGAATTTCTCTAGGTAGAAGCAGAGGCAGGAGCAAGATTTTACCTATTTTTCTGTTACTATTATAAAATACCTTGACAAGAGAGCATGTTAGTAAAGAAATGGCTTGGTTTTATAAACAGTTTCACAGTAGAGACACTCTATTATGTCAGGGAAGGCACAGCAGCAGGAGTGTGGGGTCAGCCAAGGAGTCAAGCGGTGGTGTGATCACCTTTCATATGAACACAGAAACAGATAGACTATTAAGTAGATTTAGGATATAACATCAGATCCTTCCCCCAGTGACATAATTTTCCAACATACCTCATGTTCATAAAAGTATCAACACCTTTCAAAATGTTGTCACCAAATGTGTATAAGACGTACACCATGGTATAAGACTTTGGAAGGTAGTTCTCATTCACAACACAAAAGGTAGTACTCGCAGTAAGATAATGATTTGACTTTGACTTCCATAATGATAACTGCTGCCAAAATGCATAATGAAAATATATATTCTTATTGTCTTCTCTTCCAGTGTTTTAACCAATGTAGCTCAACATTGGTATTAACAAACTAGTAACCGAATTTAATTAAGAAATAAGTTATTTTCCCACCTAATGGTAAATTTAAGCTTCCTCTTGTTTTAAATGAATAGTTCATGGATTTCTTTTGTTTAAACATAAATTGCTGTGTCTGTTTACTTTGTAGTTAGAGTCACAAAGGGGTTACAGCCCTACTTTGATTATAGTGTCTGAGCCAAGATCTTTAAGACATAGGGAAGAGATATCCTTTAACAGTACAATTAATATCAAATGCATGTAAAAACTGTAAACCAACCAACAAACCAAAAAGCCACTATATTTTTGCGCATTGCAGCTCTAAATCCCCCTAAACTATATCTTGTAATAGACCACAACAAAATTTAACTACATAATTATGGCAACATTAGTTCAAAGCATAGGTTATAATCTATTAAAAGACAGGAGAGCTATTCTATCACAAACACAAAAAAATCTCCCCTCTGAGAACATAGGAAGATAATCATTTCCCCACCAAGGGGGTAGATTAAGAAGATAGCAAACATGCTGGCATCTTCATCCCGAGCTTCCCTACTGCGGACCTGTGCGGATGGATTTCTAATGTTAGTCTCAGACAACCTTGTGTTATTCCTTATTGGCAGTCTGCTAGGGCAGAGCACAGATCTATCTCATTCTTCCCCTTTATTTCCCAGTGTTTACATTAAGACCAGGTTTTCCTTAAATTATCTTTGGCTCCAAATGCTCATTATAAGTAGGGAACACTTACTCTTCTCAGTGTTTCATGGAATAAAGATGGCAATAATAAAACTTCAAATACCTCTGTGGACAAATTATTTTTAACCCACTGTGTATTCTAAGCTTAGCTCTCTTCCGAATTTAAATTATCATTTTCATGTCTTATTTATTTCTCCCTCAAAGGAAAAGATAGCAATATTAAATTATTCTAAGACTATCTGTAATATGATATTGACATTTACTTGCCTTTTATTAACACTGAATTAACTCTCATCAGAGTGCTTCATAGTAAGCATTTGAAGTACTAAAATACATAATAATACTTCATAGAAAGATATAGACTTGGGAACCATTTGTTGTTTTTTTTTTTTTTTTTTTTTTTTTTTGGTGGGGGGGGGTGGCGGTTCGAGACAGGATTTCTCTGTGTAGCCCTGGATGTCCTGGAACTCACTCTGTAGACCAGGTTGGCCTCAAACTCAGAAATCTGACTGCCTCTGCCTCCCAAGTGCTGGGATTAAAGGCATGTGCCACCACTGCCCCACCCATTTATGTTTTATAGTATAATTGAACTATGACAAATTAACCTAAGCAGGCAAAAACGTAAAAATGTCACGATCTAAAACAATAATAATGATAGTGTGTATTCAGATGGACTGAGAGTTTAAACAGATAAAAGAAAAGATATCCCAGAATAAGGGTCACTCATGATTTTGAAACTGAAATTTATCATGCTTCCACAGAGGATAAGCAGCCCAGAGTTAACTGGTCAATTCAAAAATCATCAAAAGCAAAGCAAAGGACAGTAAATTATCTCAAAACTATCAACAAGCATAAGCCCAATTTTTACTGAAGCTAAGCAAAAATGAACATATGTTTGTATATAAGCCTTTCCTTGTCAATAAAAACTACCTCATTTCCTCATGTCCTCTTTTCATTGTCCATTATGGCTAATCTTGTAGTGGGTTGGCCTTATGCTGGTTGTATTCTAATGCTAATTTGGGTCCCCCAAAACTCTTGGTCCCAAAAGAGGAGAGAATCTGCAAGTAAGACACTGAGTGAGTGACCCTGCCCCATTTAATTTGATTAGTGAATAAAGATGTCAACAGCCAATAGCTTGACAGAAGAGAAATAGTTAGGGTTGAGACATCGTGGGCTTGGAGGAAGGAGCAGGAAGGAGTAGGAAGGAGCAGCTACCAAACAAGAAAATGCAGTAGGGAGAGAGAGAGAGACAGAGAGAGAGAGAGAGAGAGAGAGAGACAGAGAGAGAGACAGAGAGACAGAGACAGACAGAGACAAAGACAAACAGAGAGACAGAGAGACAGAAACTCCATGGAGTAGAAGAAAATGTGACCCAGTGTGCTGGCCAATTTGAGCTTAGAGTGGCCCAGATGTAACAATGAAACATAGTAAGTGATAATTAAAGGTTATCATTAGGAAAGCAGCTTTTATCAGCATGGAGGGTAGGCAGCTACCCATCTATTGTGCTGTCTAAGACATGCTCAAAAATATAAAGTCTGTGTGTGTCTTTCATCCAGGAAAAAAAATGGTCAAAGGTAGGTAGAAATCCTGCTCCAGGATTTAAAAATATTTTTTAACTACATAGTCTCTACTGCCCATTTTCCCATTAGAGCTTATACCAAATTGACTTATTGATTTCCCAAGGCCCAGAAAAGGTGACTTTTTTTTTTAGGTGCCTGGTTTGATTTCCTTAACATAATACAAAATAATCTCATTTTTATCTCTGATGCTATAAATAAAAATAACTTTATGCTGTTTAATAATGAATATTATAAGTATGGAGATGATACTCACTTGTGTTGTTAGAGTTTAGAATAAAAATTGCTCTATTTTAAAAGGCATTTTTAATTATAGAAGTACACCAGTGAATATAATACAATGCCCTGGTTTGATTTAATCTCTCCCCTCCTCTCTGTCTCTTGATTTGGAGCAGAATGTAAGCTTTCATCCAATGCTCCAGCACCAGAACTTTCTGTCTGGTGCCTTGCCATGATGTTCATAGACTCACCCTCTGAACTTTATGTCCCAATGAACTCTATTATCAGAAAGTTGCTTTGGTCATGGTGTCCATTCATAGTAACAAAATAGTAACTAAGAATATGGACAAGGCTCTATATCTGTAGTAGGTTACATTGCTCTTTGGGTATGTGTCATAACTGTATTATATGGTAGAAGTATTCCTATTTTTTTTTGAGTCACATCCACACTGAATTCCACACTGATTTTACCAGCTTGCACTCCTATCGCCAATAAGCATTCCTAATCCTAGCACTATAGGAGCTTCCTAAATGTGTATAATGAGATGCAGAGGTTTTCATCAGATAAAAAAATCTATCATCCATCTATCTATCTATCTATCTATCTATCTATCTATCTATCTATTATCTATTTGGGGTTGTCCATAGATAGATAGATAGACAGACAGACAGACAGACAGGATAACCCCATATATCTACATCTACACACACACACACACACACACACACACATACATACACACATACATATATACACAAAATGCACAAGAAGTTTAGTCTCCACACCAAAAACATTTCAAATGACAAAACAAACATAAAATATCAAGTCTATAGCATTTATAGAATTAAAATCAAAATGTATATTGTTGCTTTTAGTAGTGCCATTTCTTCAACATTTGGAGCTATTTGGAATAGAAGACTATAAAGATAAAATCCCATAGGGCAGTCAACAATAATAGGGCAGTCATACTACCAAAACATCCTTGACCAATCTTTTGTCAATTACACTTCCTAAGTGGAAAAATTGTGAGAGAGGGGATGAAATGAATATGGATATGTAAACCTTGTAATCAAACAAGTTTTCATGGTGATGTCAGTGCTATGCATATTACAAGATGTGATAAGTAATTACATATCTCACTTCAGTAAGTTACAGCATTAGCAGGCTCACGGTGTAAAGGAGGCAGGAGTCTTATGAGAACAACCAACCACTTTATGGTAATATGTAAGGTTTGTTCCATGAAACATAAATTTTCAGAAAATGTAAAAAGAAAATACTATAAATGTTGCTTTCGATAACTAACTCTTCAACCCAAATATGCCCCGGCAATTGAAAACACAACTCAAGTAATATGTATACATGCTGTGCGACTAGATTGGGCAGATCTACAGCTCCACTACCATCTTCCACATCTATGGGATCCCTTAGAACTTGCGGTTTCTTCAGGCCATGTGCTTCTGCTCTGCTTTTCTTCTTTTTCCTCCTCCTCTGTGTTTCTCTCTCTCTCTCTCTCTCTCTCTCTCTCTCTCTCTCTCTCTCTCTCTCTCTTTCTCTCTCTTTCCCCCTCTTCCATTTTCTCATTCTTCTCTCCCCCTCACCTGTTCCACCTTCCGTTTTATCTGCCCAAACATCAGCTCTCCTTCATTTTACAAATTAAGGTGGAAAGCAGGATTACAGGAAATCACCTGAGTGCTGACTCATTCTATAGTCCAAGCTCCTCACAGGTGAATGGAATTAGCATCAAATTACAAATAGCCCCAGAGCTATCCACAATATTTAAATGTACATGGAACCATTAGCTTGGCCCAAACAAAACAAAAACAAAACCATTCAACCACAACAAAACAAACAAACAAAAGACCATGGCAAGATAGTATATATTCCCTAAGGCCTACTACTATTGTTCTGCTAAGTGGTAATAAGATGATTAATGCCTGCTATAGTCCAAACATCTCTCAATTATTTTTGGAGGAGCTGTTTCTTACAGTAGATAGCAATTAACCTGGAAACTCACAAGTGGTTAATGGAAGAGAACTAGAGACTACAACCAATTCAACCCTAAATGAGATAGCTATATCATAGCTCTCCTCACAGAACATCAAGAATCTTTACTGATTGTTGGGCAGAGAAATTTTGAGAATTAGAGTTGTGAATCAGGAATTATTAGAATCAGGAATTATTGTTTTCTAGACACAGTAGGGCACTTAAGCATATAAACTCCTCTTGATTGTGACAACATTCTAGGGACTGCACTATCTCGAGACAAACAAAATTCCAGCTATGGGATAACATGAGGCAACGTGTTATAGTTTCTCTGAAAATAATTTCAATGACAAAACAATAAATGTTAAAGAGATAATCATTTTAACTTAATTTTCATATTTTATGGTCTATTAAACTATGTTGTCTTTACATATTAATGTGGGAGTTGAATGAAAATTTCAAAGTGACCTCCAGTTCTGATTAATACACATATAGGTCACTGATAGACTAACTTCTATCTGTTAAATTCCCACAATTTATCAGGATATATTCATATGCCTCTCCATATGATGACATTTTATTTCCTTTAATAATATTAATATGCTATTGGTGGAAAAATTCAAAACCACCTTGATTTGAATCAGCCAGGTATGATTTTAAGTGTGGGAGTCTAAAGGCAGGAAAATGTTTCATTCTTTGTAATAAAAACAAAACAAAACAAAACAAAAAACAAAAAAAAAACCCCAAAATTTGGTTTTATGTTCTACCATTTTTGTTTAAATAAATTGTATCCAATGCTTAACATAATCCTTATACCACCTTTCATTCCAATATTCAGATATCTAGTTGTTCCCTAACTTAAGCAAATAGAATCTCTAAATTTTACAGCCAATAGTAAATAGACTGATTACTTATAACACAATTGTACAAAATATTTTCAGTGTTTCATTGATTACAAGTAAATCACATTTTGGTAATATGAACCTGAGTAAGTTAAAGAGATCAAAAAGGATTGAACCTTTCACTGGAAAGAATTGGATTTATCATGGTTTGCATCATTTATAAGGATAAATTGCAATAATGAGCAAAAATTGCAGTAGATACAACAGAAAAATTGAAATGTTGTCAGACTCCAATAACTTGAGTGAGATATAAACAAAAATACTAGAAAGTAAGATCTTCTTTTCTTGAAGAAGTTGAACTTGACATTTACAAGGTTG
This sequence comes from Mus musculus, assembly GCF_000001635.26. Classification (NCBI taxonomy): domain Eukaryota; kingdom Metazoa; phylum Chordata; class Mammalia; order Rodentia; family Muridae; genus Mus; species Mus musculus. Next base: position 14,753,197 of record NC_000081.6, read on the forward strand.
CTGAAGATGTAAAGTAAAATGTGCATTTTTCCAAATTTTTTTAATCAAGAAAATAAATATAGGGGTAGAAGACATGAGTATTAAATTATAAAAATGAACACTTGTCCTTTCTATCCATTATTTTGGTTGCTTATATATCTTTAACATTTTTATTTAAAGAAGTAATATTACTGAAATTCAATTGTGTATACTCTGCATCTATAATTTCCCTTGTGAATACATTTGTTGTCCATTAATTTCTTTAATGTCACCTAAATTGATTGAGATTTGACATAAGCATTAAATAAATTTGTCTATTTAAAAACGAATCATGAAGTGACATGTCATTTACAATGGCACACTTTAAAGTTTAAGAGACAGAAAACAGTTTTGGTAGCTAAGAGAAATTTTCTTTGCAAGTTTTTAGAGTTTCAGGTTATGATCTTAATCTGACTTTGTATATTTTCAAAGTTCACTGTAAATCATAGATACTGAATATTCTTTCAGCAAGGACTCAAAATAGAAAGTTCAGTTTAAACTAGCTAATGTGAATAAAAGATGCTTTAGTCACACATTATGCAATGGGAAATTTGCAAGCTTTTCTCCTCCAAAGTGTTGAACTGTCCAGAATTTGCTTGCAACAGCATATGCTGATGGAGGTGGGCAAAGTGTTAGGTAGCTACCCGTCCCAGGAAGTGACCCCATGGAACCTGAAAGTCATTATATCCCTGAGGAATAATCAAACTCAAGCAACACACAGCTCCAGAGCTCATTGAAACAGGAAAATTCTAGTCTGAAGAATAAGTTTTCAGATGAACTCTGACGACAAACACATGACTGAATCTCAGTTAAGAGAATATCAGGCAAAATCGCATCAGAAACATTGTGCTCCATAAGTTAAAAAAAATTCAAAGTACAAACTTTCTCCAACAATTCAATGTCGGAAATCTACTAGTAATACATTATAGGTTTATGTTATCTCGGTTCCCAGAGCTACTGGAAGGATGGAAGGAAAAAATGGATTCCACAGAGCTGCTTTTGATCTACAATTGCTCAGCATGGCACACACACACACACCCCAACAAAGAAGTGTAACACTAAGTTTAAAATAATAAATATAAAAAATTGGAAAGTACATTCAAGAACATATTTTCAATAAATTTGAACTGTGGGGTTAAGCATTTTTGAAAGTCTGATGAAATGTAACAATTGACGTTTCTGATGTACAAAATCCATGTATGTCTTTTTGGAAATGATTTCATTTTTTTAATTAATCGAAAGGTGTCTACAGATATAAAGATTGTTCAATGTAATTGATGGTGCCAATATGAATAGATTATAATTTGAAAACACAAGTTAGAATGAAATGCTATTTTGATGACAAGTGATATTAAAACACATAATAATGTGACAAAACTATTAGAAATATACTCCTATGTCTTAGCCAGGGTTTCTATTCCTGCATGACCAAGAAGCAAATTGGAGAGGAAAGGGTTTATTCGGCTTATGCTTCCATACTGCTGTTTATCACCAAAGGAAGTCAGGACTGGAACTCAAGCAGGTCAGAAAGCAGGAGCTGATGCAGAGGCCATGGAGGGATGTTCCTTATGGGCTTGCTTCCACTGGCTTGCTCAGCCTGCTCTCTTATAGAACCCAAGACTACCAGCCCAGAGATGGTCCCGCCCACAAGGGGCCATTCACCCTTTATCACTAATTGAGAAAATGCCTTACAGCTGTATCTCATGGAGGCATTTCCCCAACTGTAGCTCCTTTCTCAGTGATAACTCCAGCTGTGTCACATTGACACAAAACTAGCCAGTACACTCCTAATTGAACCCAGAGTGATTGGATAAGAGATTTTATCAGGAGTGGAGGGTAGAGAGAATAACTGAATTCATGTTACAACAGTGCAAAATTGAAATTATTTATCTTTAATTCCTATATGAAATGGTTAGTTAGTATCATTAAATCAAAATTTAAGTTTATCTAATTTATCCAGAGAAGAATTAGATGTGTGCAGGAGTTTAAAGTGACATGTCAATCAAAGGGAGATGAAGAAGATGACCAAGAGCAGAGTATTAATTGTAATGAATACCTTGAAAGCAATAACATGAAGGAATTGTCAAGCCATGACTCACCTTTTGGTATTATGTTTTTCCCCTTTTTAATGTATCAATTATATTGATATTACTTTCCAGAAAAGGCTGAGGATAGATCAATTGTCACAGCACCTTTTTATGAAAAAAAAAAAAGTCCTTTAAAGTGATAGTAGTTTCTGTTGTTTAATAAATAAAAACGCTTCTTTTTATGCTGAAATGTAAAAATATATGTAGAATTAGCATAGTAAAACATGTAAGTTGAATTCTACATAGTGTTCAATATAGCAGTATATTATAAATTATAATAAATCAAATAAATCAGAATATGCTTTTTTCATTCAAATGAAGATAGACATCTAAAAAAGAAAAGTATTAAAATAAAAACATGTATCTAAATGTTTATCCAGTCAGCCAAAAATACAGCCATATTTAACACTATAGACTTATGAAAATATTTCAACCTGTACAGAACAAAATATGTGTTTCTCTTAGATTTTCTTTCCACTTACAATAGTGATATTTTATTAAACACTTTAGAAAGGTTGATGGCTATATCTTATTTATTTACACATTAAAATTTCCATGTAATAAGCAAAATATTATATTAACTGTAGTTCTTGAAGTTTCTTAATACATAAATGGGGAAATAATCCATTTATCCTGAGATAAAATTGCATCTTTATAGACTATATCCACATCCAGCCCACATTTCATGAATTGGCTCCTATGTAAACATATATATTTGAGAATGTGTGTGCATAATTTTCGTAGGCTGGATATCCACAAATTATGTCAAAATAAAAGCAATATTTAAAATCAAGGTAGTTATTGTATACATACTCAAGTAGAAATACATTTACTGGTTATGATGTTAAAATTTTCTGTGTAACCATTATCACTTGCTTTCAGAAAAGCAGTACTCACAGAAAAGTAGGAAGTTTATAAATGTGAACTGTAATTTCAAAGTTTATAATGTGCTGGACCTTACACACACACACACACACACACACACACACAGAGACACACAAACACAAACACAAGACAAGGCCATGAAAATTGAGTTTCATTTGTTTCACAGAATCATAATAAAACATTTAAGTGTTCTTGACTTTTATGGTGAAACTTATATATATATATATATATATATATATATATATATATATCTTCTTGACTTAATTCCTTGAAGACACACATGGGAGTTTTCTGATTACAGAATTTCCAGACAATTTTCAAATTTGTCTTATGTTACACGGAAACTTTAATTCAAACATAGACTAAATAAATAACATATAGGAATAAATTAAAGTATAATTATTTGAATGGTATAGGCTTATTCCATCAGTGTTAAACTAAAAGGTAATACACTAAACATCTCCATGTTATATATTAACAAACTTATTGTTTACCCAAAATTTTTGCACCTTCTGGGGCTGGGCTGTATGTGACCTTAGGCAGCTGTTCATGGTCCTAGATTGTGAGTGGTATTTACACTTACTTTATATGTCCATATTTTCTTTGGTAAATGGTTCTCAGAACATATTATTCTGATATAGGAATGAGGTTAAAAAGCATGTAATCCAAATATCGCCAGCATTCAAACTTCCCCAGAGCCCCACTGTTATCTGGTTAACCTCATTATATCTAGTAGTAGATTTTTTGGGATACTTTTATCTGTGACAGTTTTTCAAATGTTTCCATGTTTGATGACCCTAATGATTTTAAAATAATCGGCATTCAAACAAGATGTCCATATGCAAAAATATTTAATTATGAATATATGTAAAAAATACAAGATAATTTATACTTTAAATATAAATATAAATTTATATAAGTATTTATATATATTCATATGTAGGAATATATAATATAAATAATAATTAAATATAAATTAAACATAAAATATACTTTAAATCTAAACAAATACTTTAAATACATAAATCAGTATATGTAATAGTTATATCTTTCTTATGGAAGAAAATGTATTAACATTTAAAGAACTATTGCAATAAAAGAATAAGAAAGGCTATGTAGAGGAGTCAGTCAACAAGTGTTTCCATTCAACCAAGAAGACCTTATTTTTTATTTTTATTTATTTATTTATTTATTTTAGTTTTTAAAAAGTTTTAATTCTAAAACTTCACTCCATTGCTTTAACACAATGGGAATACCAAGAGGGACAAGTTACCTTTCACTTTGCTGAATTTCGATAATGTACTTACAAAGAGATACGACTGTGAGCCCCCTTAGGGAGGCTTGTTTTTAATTAGATATTTTCTTTTTATACATTTCAAGTATACCCTCCCTCAGCCCTGCTCCCCTACCCACTCACTTCCACTTCTTGGCCCTGGCGTTCCCCTGTACTGAGGCAGATAAAGTTTGCAAGACCAAGGGGCCTCCCTTCCCAGTGATGGCAGACTAGGCCATCTTCTACTACATATGTAGCTAGAGATACGAGCTCTGGGGGTACTGGTTAGTTCATATTGTTGTTCTACCATTACAAACATCCTAATAATGTTTAGAAATATCTTTTATTTGCCAAATGCAATTGTTATCTTGGAAGCTTATTGCTGAGCAAGCTCACCCTTCCTAGTTCTTTGTGAACTTTGATGACAGGTTCAGCTCAGCTGTTTTGACACAAATTCCTCTCCAAGCTGACTGACTTAAACTGACTTCTTTTTGATTCTGAGTGAATTTGCTCTGCTTGGAAAGACTGTCTCTGAAGACCAAGAAATGGTGTGCACTGAGTTTGTTGACTGCACAGACCAAAAAGAATTGAGCAGATCTCTCTCCCTTTCTCTGACTCATTCTGTACTGCATTAACAAACCTTTATTTTTTTGTCTGTTCTTGTGACAGTTTGGCATATTCTATCTCAATATCATTCTGTCAAAGCTCTCTGTTTTGTCACTCTGCCCATCAATTAGATGCCACTTTCAAACACAGCTGCTCCCTTCTAAAAACTAACTTTATCTTTATTTTTAGGGATTTAAATGTGTATACTCAGGTCTTGTCTGTATTCCAGCCAGAGGGATTAAAGGTGTGACATTCCAGCTGGATCTCATGGACATCGAAGTTCTTTGGATGTGATCCCTTGCCAGAGCAGCCATACTACTGGATTAAAATTCTTCTACAGTAGTGTGTCATCTAAACACGTTCTGTTTTCCATTCTTACTTTGCAGGTCAAGCCATGATCATTAGTTTAAGCCATGCATGCATAAAGTATTGATTAATATAAATTGCTTTCTCAATGATTATCTCCATGTCCAAGATTTTTGGATAATATCTAAACTCTATTACATTATACTATTATTTTGTGGTATTTTCTCTCTTCACTGGTTATTATAAGCCAAGCCATGCCTTGCTCATTACAGAAACAAATAATACTAGCTTGATTATTGTGTTGCGAATGTATGACAAATATACATTTACCAAGTCAGTGCAAAATGCTAACATCAAAGATTTATATGAAGATTATTTGACATGGAATCTTAAATTATTATGGTTATTGTCAAAGAGATTTAATTTAATAAGACATCTGTGTTATGCCCACATCATGATGTCTGCATAAACCACCAGAGACCACCAGGTGTCCACTTCATATGCAAAAGCAAAGTGTCTTTATGGCAGCTTGAGCTAAGACTCTCCAACTACTCCAGCTCAGTGGAAAGTGTTGAAGGTCCTTAGCTGGTCCTTGCCTTGCCTCTTTATCATGGTTGTTCTATCAGGGTAAGGGAATTTCCAACTAGACAGGTAAATGACTGATTGACATTTGCTTGGCACACTGTAATGATTTCAGCTTGGTATGAACAATGGTTGCTAGCTTAATCAATCTACTTGAAGACATTAGGTACTTTCTCTTTAAGAACTGAAGAGTTGTTGCTAGGAGTGGAGTGGCTTTTGCCCAGGGGAATTGTGATTGTTGTCAAGGTGACATGGTTCTTGGGTTTATGGTTTGTGGGTTTAGTCTAGTACCTGAGTTCCTTCAGAAGACAAGTAATCATAAAATAGAGTCTGAAAGAAAAAAAAATGAAGTTTGTAATGTTAAGCTGGATCCTTCAATATTGTATTGGTATTGCTTCAAAACTCTATGTACCCACAATCCTATTAGAAAGTTTACATAGGTTGAAATATGATTCCTTTTTTTTTCTATTTTTAAGCATTTTTGGAGTAGTTTTATTTTTATTTTATTTTTATTATTAGATATTTTCTTTATCTACATTTCAAATGCTATTCCAAAATTTCCCTATACCCTCCCTCTGCCCTGTTTCCCTACCCACCCACTCCCACTTCTTGGCCCTGGTGGTCCCCTCTACTGGGGCATATCGAGTTTGCAAGACCAAGAGGCCTCTCTTCCCAATGATGGCTGACTAGGCCATCTTTTGCTACATATGCAGTTAGAGACAGGAGCTCCGGGGTTGGGGGGGTACTGGTTAGTTCATATTGTTGTACCACCTATAGGATTGCAGACCCCTTCAGCTCCTTGGGTGCTTTCTCTAGTTCCTCCATTGGGGGCCCTGTGTTCCATCCAATAGATGACTGTGAACATCAACTTCTGTATTTGCCAGGCACTGGCATAGCCTCACACAAGACAGCTATATCAGGATCCTTTCAGCAAAATCTTGCTGGCATATGCAAAAGTGTCTGGGTTTCTTTTTACTATTTTTGATTGCTTAACTGAGTTGTTTCTTTGTAAGCATCTGAAAGTCTCTCAAGGGTTAGGTCCATCTTCTCCCTCTGAGGCCAAACAGGTAGTCCTCTGCTGTGTAAATTTTGGGGACAATGGACCAACTAGTCTATGCTGCCTGGTTGTGGTTGGTTCAGTGCCCGAGCGGTTTCAGAGATCCCAGTTGGTTGAGACTGCTGTACTTCCTATGGGGTAGCCTCCTCCTCAGCTTCTTCCAGCCTTTTCCTAATTCAACCACAGGAGTCAGCAGCTTCTTTCCATTGGATGGGTATAAATACCTGAATCTGACTCTTTCTTTCAACTGCTTGTTGGGTCACTCAGAGGGCAGTCATTCTAGGCTTCTGTTTGTAAGTGCACCATAGCATCAGTAATACTGTTAGGCCTTGGGGGTCTCCCCTGGGAATGTGTCCCAATTTGGGCTGGTCACTGAACCTCCTTTCCCTCAGACTTCTCTCCATTTTTGCCTCTGCAGTTCTTTTAGACAGGAACAATTCTGGGTCAGAGTTTTTTGACTATGGGATGGTAACCCCATCCCTCCACTTGATGGTCCTTCTACTGGAGGTGGATTCTACAAGTTCCCTCTTCCCACTGTTGGGCATTTCATCTAAGGTTCTTCCCTTTGAGTCGTGAGAATCTCTCACCTCCCAGATCTCTGGTACATTCTAGAAGGTCTCACCACTTCCCATATATTTCCCATGTATATTTCCATTCATTCTGTTGGCTCTTGGGGCTTCATTCCCCCCCCCAGCCCCCAATACTTTATAATGATCCCCCTTTCCCTTGCCCTTCCTCACCTCTTCCACACAGTTCCCTTCCTCATTCTGCCTTCTTATGTCTACTGCATCCCCAGTGGAATTGAAGCATCTTCACTTGGGCCCGAAGTCTTATTAACCTTTTGAGTTCTGTGGATTGGCATTCTGTGCTTTTTTGGGCTAATATCCACTTATTAGTGAATACATACCATGCATGTTCTTTTGGATCTGAGTTACCTCCCTCAGGAATATCTTCTAGTTCAATCCATTTGCCTGCAAAACTCATAATGTACTCATTCTTAACAGCTGAATAGTACTCCATTATGTAAACGAACCACATTTTCTCTATCCATTTTTCCCTTTTTGGGACATATAGGGTGTTTCCAGCTTCTAGCTATCACAGATAAGGCCTCTGTGAATATGTGCCCTTGCAGCATGGTATGGAATCGTTTGAGTATATGCCCAGGAGTTATATAGCTGGGACTTCAGGTAGATCTACTTCCAATTCTATGAGGAAACTCTAGAATGATTTCCACAGTGGTTATACCAGTTTGCAGTCCCACCGGCAATGGAGGAGTGTTCCTCTTTTTCCACATCCTCAACAACATGTGCTGTCACCTGAGATTTGATCTTCACCGTTCTGACTGGGTGAGGCGGTTCACAGGGTCATTTTGATTTGCATTTCCTTGATAGCTGGGGACTTTGAGTATTAGGTGCTTCTTGGCCAATCGAGATTCCTGGGTTGTGGATTCTCTGTTTAGTACTATACCCCATTTTTTGATTGGGTTGTTTGGGTTTTTTTTTTTTTTAGAGGTTAGCTTCTTGTGTTCTTTAGATATTTTGGATATTTGCCCTCTATCAGATGTGTGATTAGTGAAGAGTTTTTCCCAATACGTAGATTTCTGATTTGCACTATAGAGTATGTCCTTTGTCTTACAGAAGCTTTTCAGTGTAATGATTCTCTGTTTAATGATGCTGCATTTATCAATTCTTGATCATAGAGCCTGAGCCATTGGAGTTCTGTTTAGAAAACCCTCACCGCCACCCTGTGCCAATGAGTTCAAGGGTCTTTTCCATTTCCTCTTCTATTAGATTCAGTGTTTCTGGTTTTATGTTGAGGTTCTTAATCCACTTGGACTTGAACTTTATGCAATGGGACAAATATGGATTTATTTTCATTTTTCTACATATTGATTGCCAGTTAGACCAGCACCATTTACTGAAGATGCTTTCTTTTGTCTATTGTATATTTTTGCCTTCTTTGTCAAAGATCAAGTGTCTGTAAGTGTGAGTTCTGCTCCAGTGCCATCTCCTCTTCCATGGTCTATGCCATAATGTTAGCTGTCTAGTCTCTGAAACTGTAAGCAAGACTCCAGTTAAATGCTTTCTTGTATAAGATATGCCTTAATCATGAAGTTCTTTCATAGAAATAGAACAGTGATATTAGGAAATATTATAACATCTTTTACAGTTTGAGGTTAAAACATTGGTTGCTCATTTATTTATAGTTTATGTTTATATCTGTGCATTTATACATCCATTTTTTCCTAACATGTGGCTCCTTGAACTGAATGTAGTTTCAAACACTAAATGTGAAATATTGGTAATTTGTATTAAATGATTCTTTCTTTGTATCTATTTCACGTTCTGTGTAAATATAATGTTTAATAAGATATAATAGTTGACTCATACTATAATTTGAAATGAATTCTTTCTCCAACATGTGCTGGGTTGCAATTGTAATTAAGGTTGACAATCTCAGATTACAAAAACAAATGAAAAGAACATGTAAGACCTTTGAAGATAAAAGAGAAAGAAATGGAATAAGATGGCAATCTTATTTCAACCTGTGTAAAGGAGGAAAGGATGTAGAAGTAGGCTTGGGGTTGATCTGAGAGACATGGACAGACATGAAAAATGATAAAGTGCCTTAGTTTTAGTATCTGGTCTTTCTTTCTAACTAAAGGAACTTCAGCAAATTAGAAAACTTCTGTTTCTTGTTTAGGATTACTAGATTTTAAAGAATAGAAATTGTTCTTCTTGATCCATTTTCTTTCTTATTTTATGGAATTGAGTGGGTTGATGCACATAAAAGAAATAGGAATATATGGCAAACAATAAGTACCAAATAAAGTGAAACTTCACAAGTAAGTGAAGTTGCTGCTATATGTCTATGATGTAGCTCTTCCAAGCCCAGAGATTTTATGTGACAAAAATATAAAGATTAATAGGTAGTTTGCAGAAATAGTTGCCATGCCACAGCAACTCAGTTGTGAGATAATGAACTATTGCTTTTTGATCAAATGCAAAATATAGAAGAAAGTAATCCTGGGGTAAAAACACTGATATACAAAACCTCTTCCATACAATCAATTATACAGTATAACATGTAGCTGAAATTACAAAATCAATAGACTGAATTAATAGTAGGTACATACCTTTAAAAAGTCTTATACAGGTTTACCCAAATATTGTTCAAAACCACTAGGTCTAATTTACTTTCTGAGACAGAAAGACATCAGAAGTTTCCTGGATTCTAACATATCCATTGCTAACTTTTTTTTCTCCCCTTTTCGTCATCATTGCAATGCAGTAATCCTTTGACAGTAAGTTCTTTTCTATACTTAACACGTAACTAGCAATATCAATAAAATAATGAGAAATAATTAAGTGAAATAAAAGACTATTAGCACATAGTTCAAATACATATTTCACATAAAAATAACAAGGCATCGATGCCATGAAACAGAAATTTCAAAAAATGTATTTATGTATTCCCCTAAAATATGTTCATTATAAGTTGAGAATACTAGCATTCTTAATTACCAAATGCCTAAAATTTCAGATAATATGTCCTGATTCTAAATTTCTGCATAGTTTGAAACAGACATTTTGTGCTAAATATTCTGCTAAAAATTGTATAATACTTGGTTTCATACAAATATACAATTTGCATATACAGAATTATATATTTTCAGGTATGTAGTGAATCCATAGATCCTTAGCTGCAGAAAGGATTTCAAAATCTTCTGAAGAGCTGTGGTAAATTCCTTACCTGGAGATGCACACTGCTATCCAACTCCAAGAAAAATCACATGAATGTATTTATGGCAGTTATAGAAAGCTAACTTCATCCTATTCCTTTCATATATATCATGGTTGTTCCAAAAACAGTGGAGAGAAAGCTTTTACTGCCTACAGTTTATTGTGTTTTACTTCATAATATCACAGTAATTATGTATGGGGTACTGGGTCAAACTCTTCATTGACCCTGACACATTCAAGGCCAAAGGGTTGTAAGGAAAACAAGTTAAGATTTTGGTTTTAAAAACATTCTAATATTTGCATAAAATTTCCACCTTTTAAATTGGTTTTGAAACATTCTTAACCTAGACATATATATTTATGTGTCTGTGATATAGCATTAATTTTAGAATTACAATTGTTTCTGCATCAAGAGCTTCTACCACAAAAATGCTAAGGGAATGATATTACTGTTATGTGAGGAGCGGGTGTGGCGGCAGTCCCAAAGGCGCCAGGGACTGCAGCTAAGTCGTATGACTTGCACCTGACTTCCTCATATAAGCCACAAACATCTTGAGAGCTGCGCAGGTGTACCAGGATACAGGTGAATTCATTTTGATGGAGATATGCCCCTGCTGCCCTGATTAGCTGAAGCTGCGTGCCTGGTGAGGTGGCGTGGCCTGTTGTGCCTGGATGGGAACTGAGAGTATAAAAGAGTGAGAGGCCCAGGGTTCGGGGGAGATATAAACAAGAAGAAACAGGACTGAATAAACGTGTGTGCAGAAGGATCCTGTTGCAGCGTCGTTCTTCCTGGCCAGTTGGGTGCGCGCAACAAGTGGTGCCGAAAGCCGGGACAAGAAACATCTTCAGGCACGAGAGAAGACCCCCTGCTACAGGGAGGATTCAGAACTGCATCACAGGGAAGGAGCAGTTATAAAGGTTCCAGTAAAACAGACTGTTGAGAAGGATCCAGCGTGGATTCAGAACTCTTCAGCTGGGGGACGGTACTGGTAAGTCTCCCAAATTGATGCCCGGGTTAAAGGGGGATATTTTTAAGAAAAAGAAAAGGGAGGAAAAATAAAAGGAACCAGTGACAAAAAAAAAAAAAAAAAAAAAAAAAAAAAAAAAAAAAAAAGGAAAGGAAAGAGGAAAAAAAGAAAGAAAAAAAGAGGACTGAATAAACTTCTCTTAAAAGGACTGGTGGTGTTCTTGCTGGTCGAGAGCGGACACGACAATTGGTGGCCCTTACGGGGACCCAACTCCCCCACCGAGTTCAAAACTTTCAGCAGTCAGTGGTTGTAGGCAGGGTAAGTTCACGGTAAGTGAAATTTACGACCCCAGGAGTTTGGGAAGGACCTTGGATAAAATAGAGGCAAGTATAAAGTTGCCAGGAAGCAGGCACAAAGTAACGATAAGGTTCCTGGTTTTGGGACAAGTTAAGGAACTATGATAACCTCAGTGTAGTGATCAATAGATCCTTGCTGTGTAGTTATGCTTTTTTCTCCCATTGACCCTTTGTGGGTAGGTCTGATAGTTTTGGTCTTGTTTGTTCTGATATATGGACTCTGTTACTGTTTGAATCGAGAGGCAGTCAAGACAGGTCAGAAAATCCTTGCAGAGCAACAAGAGACTATGTCAAAAGAAGAGAAGGGCTTAAAAAGAAAAAAGAAAAAGAAAGGAGATCCAGATTTAAATTCAGTGAGGAGTCTGACCCCTAAGGCTAGACAAGCCTTGTCCATTGTAGAAAAGGAGCTGAGTAAAGCACAATTAATGAGATGTAAGGAGGGAATGCCCATCAACCTTTTGATACTGCACACAGAAATGCAGTCCACTGGTTTAGTTTGGCAGGAAGGACCTTTGCTCTGGACTCATCCCAGAATATCCATGGATAAGACCGTGGAACATTATCCAACTGCAGTAGCAAATTTGGCGTTGGTAGGAGTTCAACAATGTTTGCAGCATTTTGGACGTCAACCGAGTATACAAACAAAAGGGGGGAATAGGTTATAGCCACACCCCTAAAATGAACAGGCAGTGGCTAACGCTGCTGCAGGAAATCCAGCATGGGATAGGGATATGCTGTTTGGTCAAGGTCGATTTGCACAACAACAAACAGGATATCCACTGCAGGTGTTTGAGCAGGTGAATCAGATTGCTATAAGGGCGTGGAAATCATTGCCTATCAGAGGGGAAGTTAGTGAAAACTTGACTCTCATATTGACTCCCCAGATGGACACACAGGTGATTGAGGTTATGGTCTCATTACCACGAGGTGTCCATCCCCCCTGGGGATCGACCAGATCAGGTGTTGATGTGGGCGAGAGGGTCTGTTTGTGTGTTTCCACAGGACCAGACAGAACCTCTTTGGGTGCCGGAGAGATTGGTGAGACGCTGCAAGAATGAGGCTCTTGATCCAGTTGCCCCTGTGGATGTGGTGGATGGTCCCACAAGCACAAATGATGGAGCAGAGATGGGAGATCCTTTCAGTGTTCCAGAAGCCAATACCAGCTCGACATGATGTTCAAATTTTTCCACGCCTTTTTGATCCCTGAATTCCCCTTAAAGAGATAGCCCCTCTGGCTCTCTATCCCTTGCTTCAGGGAAGATGAGCGGGGATGAGAGCCCTGGGATGTATGCTTGTTATAGTGTGTGTGTGTTGTGTGTTTGGCACATGTGATAGGTGCAGCATGTGCAGGCCCGCACTTTCGCCATGGTAGCATAGGCTTTTGCTGCAGTGGAGGCGGGACAATCTCCTCAGATTTGGTTTGCCACTCTAAATAATGCTGCGTTATGCCATGGGTTGCAAGACTAAGCACTGCACAGAGGATAGCTTGCTGTTGGCATCCTGTGGAAGGCATGTCTGATTGCATGAAGGTTCAGTGTCCTAGTTCCCTTCCCCCAGGAAAAACGACACGGGAGCTGGCCAAGACCTCTCTGGGTGATGAGCCCAAGGGATGGTTTTGTGTAGGGCCCCTATACTTGCACACTGGGAATCAGACCTCTACCTTCATCCATGAGGCTTGCTTGCAGCAATCAAGATCTGGCCATAGATTAATCAACATCCAGGCCTTTTGATGCACCTGCCGCAAGCAAAACACAGTCTCCCCAGGTGTGGCTTGGCATGATAGAGAGGTAGTCAGTGATAAGACTCCCTGGGCATGTCATCAACCTAAGACAGGGATCAAACCAATGCTGTTTGTCTCCCAAGGACGGGTAAGGGGCATGGCTGCGGGGGGGGGGGGGTATCTACAGACATTCTCTCTGCCAAAAAAGAAAAAAGGGGGAGATGTGAGGAGCGGGTGTGGCGGCAGTCCCAAAGGCGCCAGGGACTGCAGCTAAATCGTATGACTTGCACCTGACTTCCTCATATAAGCCACAAACATCTTGAGAGCTGCGCAGGTGTACCAGGATACAGGTGAATTCATTTTGATGGAGATATGCCCCTGCTGCTCTGATTAGCTGAAGCTGCGTGCCTGGTGAGGTGGCGTGGCCTGTTGTGCGTGGATGGGAACTGAAAGTATAAAAGAGTGAGAGGCCCAGGGTTTGGGAGAGATATAAACAAGGGGGAGATATAAACAAGGGGGAGATATAAACAAGGGAGATATAAACAAGAAGAAACAGGACTGAATAAACGTGTGCAGAAGGATCCTGTTGCAGCGTCGTTCTTCCTGGCCAGTTGGGTGCGCGCAACACTGTTACACTTTTAAAGTACTCATGAAAATGTTGTTGTGTAAAAGAAATTTAAAGTGAACACTAAAGCCCCCATGGAGATGTTAATTTATTTATTAAACTAATTTTCAATATTTCAGAATACTTTGTCAGCCTGAATACAATAACATATAATTATAGATAATATAATTTCTCTATATATTTTATATAATTCAAATCCATGATATACCAATAATGTATTCTATGTAAGAAATACATGCTAGATGAAATCTTAAACACTATTTAGGTTTACAGTTATGTGGTAGCAAATGGTTTCCCCCTCAGCATAAGTACCAATATTTTATTAAAAACTTAAAAAATGTAAATGTTCCATTCTTTGAGGTTCAGTCCCATGAAAAGTGATGACTTGGTAACATATTTGATCAAAACACTAATACTACCAAAACCTAAAGATAATAATTGTTAGAGAAATTAGTAATTGAATAGATGACAATTCGTGTTACAGTCTAATATAATCCAATAAATGTATGCTAAGTAGATATAAGAAAATGTACTTGATGATTGGATACTTCTATTTCCTCACAGCCAGATGATTTAAATCGAACACATTATAAAGCAAAAAAAGAAAAAATGTAAATTACTGATGGCTTAGTTTTGTTATACTATATTGTTTTTCTCTTTCATTTATATTGTCAAATTTTACAAATTAATTACTTTGTTTTTAGAGTACTTTATGTATTTATTTTTTCTTATTTTAGCTAAATTTTTTTACGTTTCATTCCTCTCACTGCTCTTCTTACAGTCATACCATCCCATAATCCTTCCCCATCCCTCCTTCCCTTCTTCTCTGAGCTAGTGCCTCCTCCCTCCCAGAGCCCCAAAGTCCCCCAGCCTGGCTATTCAGATCTCTGGGAAGTTAGGCAGTTCCTCTCCAGTAGAGTCCAGACAAGGCAGCCCATCTAGAAAAACATATTCCATGTACAGGCAAGCTTTTGGGATAGGCCCTGGTCCAGTTGCTCAGGATGCACATGAAGACCAAGCTGCACATCTTCTACATATGTGAGAGGAAGCTGAGGTTCAGCCCTTGTATGTTCTTTTGTTAGTGGGTCAGACTCTGAGATCCCCAAAAGTCCAAGTTAGACTCTATTGGTCTTCTTGTGGAGTTCTTATTCCCTTTGGAGCCTGTAATTTTTCCTCCTATTTTTCCATAAAGATTTCCCAAGCTCCATCCACTGTTTGTCTCTGGGTTTCTATATCTGTCTGAGTCAGCTGCTCAATGGAACCTCTCAAAGGACAACTAGTCCAGTCAACAAGCATAACAAGGTATTATTAATAGTCTTATGGGATAATGCTTGCTCATGGGATGGGTCTCAAGTTGGGCCTATTGTTGGCTGGCCATTTCTTCAGTCTCTGCTGAATACCCTGTCCCTGCATTTCTTGTATAGTAGGGAGACCTCCATTCTCCTGCTGCCTCTCCCCAAGACTCTTTAAGACCTGAGACTCCTGAACCATACAGGTAAATTTCCCTTCCCCCACCCATATTTCCTGCTTGCTGAACTCTCTGAAGCAACCCAATCTGATATGAGCAGCCTGCTTTCCCAGGGATACCTCCATTCTCCTGCAACTTCTCCTCCACTTCCATCAGACTCCTGAACCACAGAGGCAATTTCCTGCCCAAATTACTTTGTTTGAAATTGAGCAATGGTAAGAATTTTTCTCTACAAATTTCCTTTTATGGGAAAGACCTTTTTAAGACATCTGACCATTTTTCTTTAAGCCCTGACATATGTGAAAATGAATGGTCCATCTCAATTAAATCTCATCACATTTAAAGTTAAATTTCTAAGTTGGAAATAATGATGGACACCTACAGTTCTAGCAGTTAATTAAACTCTATCACCCTTTGTGAAAATTAACCTCAATAAGAAAACTAAAATGCTAAAATTTCTAAAAGAAAATATATGCAGTACATTGCATGATACAAAGACTTAAAAGAAAAAAAGGAATTAGGAAAATAAACCACTCGTTAAAAAAAAATAGCCTGTAGATTTGAAATCAAATACACATGCCTAGTCAGTATCTTAAGAAGGACTCAGCATCCTTGGTGGTTCAGAAAATTAAAAAAATAGAAATTATTTAAGTTTTGGTTTTATACACATAAGAAAGGCTAGGATCAAGAACCCATATGACAATAAGTATTGATTGAAATGGAGTAAAACGAGAAAACATATTCAATTTAATGCGGCTGAAAATTGGTTCAGCTGCAATGAAAATCAAGGTGAAGAACCTTAAATATTTGGAAGGTTAAAAACATAATACTATCCTTGAATATGTGGGAAGGATTCAGCATATGAATCATATTCAGCCATGCTCCTGAGTACTCTATTCACAATATTTAGGAATTGGAAACAAACTAATTAACCTTCAAAAGATGAATATATAATGAAGTTGTAATACATGCACATCAAATTCTATCATTACGTATGGAAAAACAAAATTTTAAATTTTAAATAAATGTACAGAGCTACATAATATAGGGAAATACAAAATCTGGGTATTCTCTTTTATCTCTGGATCTCTATATCACCTCTGAATTTTTATATTAAAGTTTTATTATCTGAATGAATTACAGAAACTAGGAAAACAGAAAGAGATTATAGAGCCAGGAACTATAAATGTGAAAATGAGGGTCAATGCCATGAGAATGTTAACTGAGGAATGTAAATGTATGTATGTATATGTATATATATATATAATTCAAAATAACTTACCCAAATGAGTTGATAATGCTTTCTTATAGGGACCTGTACTACCTAACAAAACTCCAGTGCAACTCCAGTGCCAGTCTTTTTTTTGGGGGTGGGGTGGGGGGGGGTGAGACAGGGTTTCTTTGTATAGCCCTGGCTGTCCTGGAACTCACTTTGTGGACCAGGCTTGTCTCGAACTCAGAAATCCGCTTGCCTCTGCCTCCCAGGTGTTGAGAATAAAGGTGTTCACCACCAGTGCCAGTCTTGAAATAACTAAAAGTTTTATATGAGGGTTCAAAGAGACTCTCAAGTTCTACATGTTACAGCTATTGCACAAAGTGAAGGTTAGTTTCTGTTGCTAAAAATAGCAGACTTGTTGAAAAGATGATTAGAGGAGTTGAGTTGGAACTGTCCTTCAAGCCCTGAAGAGAAGATCTCCTAGTGTTGTAAGTTGCTACTCCAGCTAAGAAGGAAGAAAACATTTTATAGTCCTATCCATCTGTAAAGCTTTTGCTTGCCAATTAGTATACCAGCAAGATATCTCAAGTGGTGCAACAACAGCAATTTCATTTTGGCATCTCCAACATTTTTGTAACTGAAAGTAAGACCTAGTCAGTGGACAGGAATTCTTTTTTTCTTATTAGATATTTTATTTATTTACATTTCTTTTCTTTCTTTCTTTCTTTTATTTATTTATTTATTGACAGGGTTTCTCTGTGTAGCCCTGGCTGTCCTGGAACTCACTTTGTAGACCGGGCTGGCCTCAGACTCAGAAATCTGCCTGCCTCTGCCTTCCAAGTGCTGGGATTAAAGGCATGTGCCACCAGACCAGGCCTGTATTTACATTTCAAATGTTGTCTCCTCCCCTAGCTTCCCCTCTGAAAAATCCCTTATCCCCTTCCCCTCCCCTTGCACCACAACCCACTCTCTCCTGCCTCCTGTTCCTGGTATTCCCCTATACAGGGGCATAGAACATTAACAGGACCAAGGGACTCTCCTCCCATTGATGACCAACTAGGTCATCCTCTGCTACATACACAGCTAGAGCCATGAGTCCCACCGTGTGTTCTGTTTGATTGGTGGTTTAGTCCCAGGGAACTCTGTGGGTACTGGTTAGTTCATATTGTTGTTCCTCCTATGGGGCTGTAAATCCCTTCAGCTCCTTGGGTATTTTATTTAGCTCCTTCAGTGGGGACCCTGTGCTCTGTCCAATGGATGGCTATGAGCATCCACTTCTGTATTTGTCAGGCACTGGCAGAGCCTCTCAGGAGACAGCTGTATCAGGATGATATGCTCCAGATCCATCCATTTGTCAAAGAATTTCACAAATTCATTGTTTTTAATAGCTGAGTAGTACTCCATTCTGTAAATGTACCACATTTTCTGTATCCATTTGTATGTTGAGGGATATCTGTGTTTTCCAGCTTCTGGCTATTATAAATAAGGCTGCTATGTACGGAGTGGAGCATGCGTCCTTATTACATATTGCAGCATCTTCTGGGTATATACCCACCTATGGTAACTTGATCTTTGATAGAGGAGCTAAAAACATCCAGTGGTAAAAAAGACAGCATTTTCAACAAATGGTGCTGGCTCAACTGGCAGTTAGCATGCAGAAAAATATGAATTGATCCATTCTTATCTCCTTGTACAATGTTCAGGTCTAAGTGGATAAAGGAATTCCACATAAAAACCATAGACACTGAAACTTATAATGGACAAAGTGGGGAAGATCCTTGAAGATATGGGTACAAGGAAAAAATTCCTGAACAGAACAGCAATGGCTTGTGCTGTAAGATCAAGAATCAAGAAATGGGACCTCATAAAATTGCAAAGCTTCTGTAAGGCAAAGGATACTGTCAATAAGACCAAAGGGCAACCAACATATTGGGAAAAGATCTTTACCAGTCCTAAATCCAATAGAGGGTTAATATCCAATATATACAAAGAACTCCCAAAGTTAGACTCCAGGAACCCAAATAACCCTATTAAAAATGAGGGACAGAGCTACAAAAAGAATTCTCATCTGAGAAATACCAAATGGCTGAGAAGCACCTAAAAAATTGTTCAACATCCTTAATCATCAGGGAAATGCAAATCAAAACAAGCCTGGGATTCCACCTCATACCAGTCAGAACAGCTAAGATCAAAAACTCAGGTGAAAGCAGATACTGGTGAGAATGTGGAGAAAGAGGAACACTCCTCCATTGCTGTTAGGATTGAAAGCTGTTACAACCATTCTGGAAATCAGTTTGGCGGTTCCTCAGAAAATTGGGCATAATACTACTGGACAGGAATTCTTGATCAGTAATCAAACCAAGCTAGATACCAGGGGTTGAAGGGAACAATAAAGACCCTAAAGGAGAACCAACTTCTGCCATTTTTCTAAGCCATGATAATCTGAAGTATTATTGAAATTGAAAGGTATATTTATATGCTTATGCATAGAGAATTATAGTTCTCACACCATAAGAACTGTTCTTGTAATTTTGATCTGTTCTATCATGTATGATAAAAGCCCTTTGTCCAAATCTTCTTTTAATGTAGGACTCTCTGGCTGCAATTTATGATTTCAAAAATTATATCTTGTTAAACTTTTAATATTGTCTCTTAATTTTGACTCATAGGAAAATAATGAAGCTACTGACCATCTTCTCCCTTTTAGTAAGAAAAAACAAATATTTCTCATCACAACATATATAGCAGAACTCACTAGCAAACCTGGGAACCCAGTGTCTCTGATTTCAACCGTTTTCTCCTTTGTAAAAGTATTTCATTTTTATCTACTTGCGATATGCCTGTCTTCTTTTGAGTTGGTAGGCTGTAGTGGTCTGGCGGTGTAGAGTCAAGAGAGGATACTTGGTTATAATTCATCATCAATTAAGTTTTCAACCAGTTCACCTGGTTTTACGGTCATTTTTCTTCACCTTTCAAAATTTACTGCAACCAATTACTATGGCTTGTAGGAGCTGTATGGTGGCCCACTAACTCCCATCTTGACTGTTCCAACTGATGACTTAAGATTCTGTCTTGTCAACCACGTGATGTTTAACAAGTATAAAATTTTCTCTGTAGTTCTAAGCACACTTATGTTTTACATTGTGTGCAAACATGTGGCATTTCTTTTTCTGTCATGCTGGGGTCTTATGCTCCTAGGGTTCACTTTACAATTTTCACTCTCAAATCTAGAGTTATAGAGCTTGTGAGGTGACTTCCACAGAGGTTGAATGTTATAATTTCTGATTTTGAGTTTGTGAACTCAACTTAATCTGGAGACCTTTCATTTTTATGCTTTCTAAAACCTACCTGGTTTAATATGCCCTTTTAGAACAATTTTACAATTGCTTTATAGAACCCTCAGGGTTTCCACCACACCAGGATAATTTTTTAATTGGTGCTTTCTCAGCTTGGAATATTCTTCACATAACAAGAATAGTGTGAATTCCTGCTCAAACAAGTCAAACTTGCGCATGATTCTTTTGATTCCCTGTGAGAAGTTCTTCCTCCACACAGAGAGCTTTGGCAAAGGCAAACATGATAATATCTCGTGACAGATTTAATTAGCCCCCTCACTTCAGAAACTAGATACTTTTGATGGGACCCCCTCTCTGTGATTTGAGTATATCCATGTTCTTGCTTGAACTACCACTCTGGGCTTCAATTCAGTCATTTTTCATTCTATGAGTTCTCAACTCATTTTATAGTTCAGGCATCCAGAAGTCCCATGCTCCTACCTTCACTTTTTTTTTTCTTCAAAAAAAAAAAAAAGAAAAAAAGAAAAGTACAGTCTTTATTTAAATCAGACTTCAATATGAAATTGTCATTTTTATTAATCAGTAAAAGAAATAAATGATTGTATTAACTTCACCCAATTTGTGACACATGGCTTGGTCATATTTAGAAGATCCCCCTGTGCACTTAAACAGTTCCTAAGAATAAAGCATGCTCATCAGATTAAAGCACCAATGAAATAGAACTTTGATACATATGCACATGCATCTGTATGCTTTCTGCTTTTGAAAAATACCAAGCTCTCAGGTATATAAAAGATTCAAATATCAGTCTGTCCTGTAGGTCTACTCTGTCAATGATGATTGTTACTCTTGCTTTAGATGTCTTAAATTATCAATTACCTGCAACTCATTTCTATCCTTGTGTGGGTAATTCAGGTGGCAATATACTCAAGTGGCTCATGCAATATTTTAAGTTTGCCTGCCTTCTTGACATTGTGATCCCAGCCTTCCCTTATGCTCTTAGGAACAAAGAAGAAAGTACTTGGTGGCTTTTCCTGCTTTAGTGTCTCTTTAGGAGTTCCATTTTAGTGGTTTATTTGATTTGTGAAGCTATCTGTGAGGAGTGACACTTTGCAGGAAGTTAAGAAGCTGAATCTGTGACATCTATGGCAGGCCTGTGCTTCACACCCGGAGAAGCTTTGTGTTTTGCTCTGCTCTATTGACCTATTGCTCAGCATCTCCTTTCATGCTGTACGCCATGTGTCACAATAGATGCTAGCTTTCTCAACTACCCAAGTGTCTCTTTTTCTTTTTTTTGCCAAATTGTACAACACATGAGCTGTTTGCTGAACAATAAATGTGCTTGATTTGAAGTTATCTTTTGATTCCAAACAGATATTTTTGTACTGTCAAGAGTATTCATTCAAATATATCAATTTCACTGAAAAAGTGTGTAATAGTCACATAGAGACATACATTATGCAACATGAAAATAAATGCACACATATATAAATAAAATGTCTGAACTTGCATATGTGTGTAGGTGCATACACACACACACACACACACACATATATATATATATGTTTCACTAAATCTCATAGATTGAAATAAATGAATGATGAGATTTAATATTTTTCCTTGGGCTATATTGCCCTAGGTCTTTTTTAAGTAGTCCAACATATTATTGACAATAATCATTAATGTAATGCTCAGTGTACACTGCAAATATGCATATAATTTACTGTGATATCAAATGGTAAGGAGATGAAGTTAGTGATTTAGAAAACAAAATAATGAAAATCTGTGTGTTTCTTAACTACTTTTCCACACTGTACGCTGGCCTCTTCTGAGTTTATTCTGAAAAAAAATCCTTGAAGATTCTAAGTTCTGATAATCGAAAAACATTTCAATGCTAGTAAAAGGTAGAATTCTTTAGGTCACAGTTTAGTTTCAAAAACAAAACAAAACAAAAACAAACAAATAAAAAACCGGAATGTGAAAGTAATTTTAACCTAATGAAGCTTACTCATCCACTATTTGAATATCCTTACAAAAACGTCTGTGAAAATGCAATTGCAATACTGAAGGTTACAAATAGGTGGGACCCTTAAAAGTGGTGTTTGTTTGTTTGTTTGTTTGATTTGTAGAGGTCTTCGTCCTCATGCATAGAATAGCGTTCACTATTATGGGACAAGAGTTTAGAGGATAACTTAAGCCTGCAGTCTCTCTGTTAGGTATGCCCTCTCTGACTTTTCTGGCTTTCAGGGTAGAATGACATAACATGGGAATATAGCCAGGACTATTGCCTTGATTTGCTAAGTTCCATAATCACAAACTAAACAAGTATCTCCCTTCATAAAGGCCCTGGTTTTTGGCACTTTGATGTAGCCAGTAAGAAGACAGTATGTTACACATGTCTCATCCTGTACACAAATCCATTAAAAATGGATCAGAGACAGTAATTTAACTGAAAATATAAATTGTCATTCAACTCAGAATGGCTGTGACCCAGAAATCAAATGACAGCAAATTCTGGAAAGAATAATGGGGAAAAAAAGAGCCTTTACCAACTGTTGTAAGAGTATAGATACGTGCTTACATGAATAAACATGGGGGTCCCTAAAAAATTGGTAATAGAACTTTCATAGGACACAGCTCTATCACTCCTGGTCACACACCCAAGGGATCACACATCCTACTACAGAGACACTCATGCTTCCACATATATCACTTCATTGTTTTCCATAGTAATATACATTCCTATGTCTTAAACGTGAAGAACAAAGGGTAATATTGAATCTGAAATTTAATTTAATTTCTACAACTCCCCTCTAACTTACTTAGCAGTAATGTGGACGTGATGTCCTGTTTGGTTTCAGAGCAGATTTTCTTTTTTTTTTCTTTTTTTTTCCATTTTTTATTAGGTATTTAGCTCATTTACATTTCCAATGCTATACCAAAAGTCCCCCATAGCCACCCACCCCCACAGAGCAGATTTTCTAACCTTAAAGAAGCAGAAATAATTCAAATATTATTGATTTAGTAATGAATTAAACCCGTCAACTCGTTTATGATTTTTCTATTGTTCTGGTCTCCAATTATATCATCAGCCAATGTTCAAACATGTTCTATTAGCCAGTGTTTAATTGAATGTTTATCATCATTATTATGATTATATTATTTCCTATTAATTATATTATAATGTGAATTTCACATTCTACATTTTACTTTTAACATTATTTCAATTAGTTATAAATATTTGCCTACCTTTGACTGGACCTTTTTTTTTCTTCTTTGAATAGCTTTTCTTTGGTCTCTTCTGGACCAATTTCCCTATGCTTTTCTGTGCTAGTCAATGTATAGACAGGAGAACTGAAAAACTTCTGTACATTGCAAACACAGTAGATTTTAGTCTAAACTCTTGAAAAATGGAGAAAAAAAGTTACTTGAACACATGAGATCGTTTATCACTACAGTTGGAGCCTACAAGTTCACACTTGGTGCTGTGTAGGAAGCCTTCCATTTTTCTAATGCTCTTGATCAAATATGCCAAAATATGCTGTTGATATTTCTATCCATGTTAGAGCAAGAAATGTAGTTTTCTATGTCTTCTTTTTTCCCCTTCTAACTCTTAAATAGCAGTTTCTAGTCACACAGCTATCAATAGCTACCAAATGTATCTGAGCAATATAGATCATAAATTTTTAGTCCCTCTAGAACAATGAAGATGCAGGAAAAGTAGTATTGACATTGGGATGAACATGTCATAACTGGCTGAGAAGTCCAGTAACGATTGAATATGGTATGAAATTATTTTCTTTAATAGCATCAAAGCATTTTCTTACTCTTTTGGGTCAGTAGCTTAATGGCAAGGTATTTGGAGATTAGTGATTTTTATTTGTTTTGTATTTCTTCTTTTTTGTTTTGTTTTGTTTTTGTTTGGTTTGTTTTCCTGAAGTCTAGGAAGACAGAGACTTTCCCCCAGGCTTCTGTTCTTGCTATTGAAATGCTGTCATCTCTGTGCATTCCACAACAATCTACTTTGCATTAGCCTGTGAATGTGTTTTATTTTAGTTTGATTTATATGTCTGTATGGAGAGATGAGTCTTAGTTCAAAGTGTCTGTCAAAGACAAAGAGTGTGTCAACAAGTAGACATTACATGTTGTTGTAAGTCACCTAATAGGAGGATTCAGAACAAAATTCCAGGTCCTATGAAAGAGTATTATATCTTCTTTAACAATAAGCTATCTCTCCAGTCTCTTCCACATTTGCATTTCTTATATGGATCAAAGTCTTGTTGGGTTAGCTACTCTATCACTAGATGTGGTCATATTCAAAGTCAGGAAGTAAGAAATGAAACATAGTGAGAAAAGTAATTTTTCCTTTGCAAATATTTCTCAATCTCCAAATAAATGATTTACTGAAGTCTTGGACCCATGCCCAGAAGTATACGACGAACACTAAATTGAATTTTTTGGTCTTATATTGCTTTGGGGGCATTTTAATTTGACTAGTCTTTACCTTGTGTATTATGATTTCTCATCTGTGGTTTGATTGTGTGTGTGTGTGTGTGTGTGTGTGTGTGTGTGTGTGTGTGTGTGTCTTTTTCTTCTCTCCCTACGTAATTATTTTTACCTGCTGTTTTCTAAAAAAAAAAAAAAAAAGACAAAAAAGAAGGAGCAGAATTGGACAGATGGGGAAATGAGGGTATAAGAGGAAATGGTGGCAAGAAAACCGTGATTATATTATGTTTTATGAAAAAAAAATTCGATAAAAATAAGAAAACAAATTAACAAATTACAAAATACATTTTCTTTGTATTCCTGAAGTTCAATCTGGAACACTAATGTGGCACATGGTACTGAGAGAAGACTGGATAGAAGCTCTATTTCCACTTAAATCTACCTGATTTCTAAAGCAGTAACAGTGGAAGTTATGAAGCAGCATAAATTGTTTTGTTCCCACTATCTTTGTGTAGAATTTATCTCAGAATGAAGCCACCTTGCAAATGAAAACTTTCTTTTGCTGTCTAATGATAAAGTACATTCAATTCTCATCTCCCTCTATTCTCAAAAAAAAAGATTTTTTTAAATCAAATATTAACATTTGACAATCAATAATTGACTTTATTCTTAATTATTCAAGAGAAAGAAAATTTTAAGAAGTCTAAATTTAAATTATTTTTATATATACAAAATCTATATTTCTCAGTGACCTATATATACATGCAGCTTATCATAAAATTTTATGAGGTAGATAGTAATGAGTCCTTTCCTATAATAGAGAATGAATATTAAGTTTCACCTAAATATCTGGCTCTCTAATGGGAGGAAGGAAAGCCATTATTTAGACAAGGATATTAAAATAGTATTTAAAGTAGCTAAGAAATGAATTACTTCCAACAAGATTGCTGTTGTTTATCCCATAATATAAAAATGTCTTCCGTGAAAAGAGAAGCTAGAGCTGGGCGTGGTGGTGTACGCTTTAATCCCAGCACTCGGGAGGCAGAGGCAGGCAGATTTCTGAGTTCGAGGCCAGCCTGGTATACAAAGTGAGTTCCAGGACAGCGAGGGCTATACAGAGAAACCCTGTGTCGAAAAACCAAACCCAAAAAAAAAAAAAAAAAAAAAAAAAAAGAGAGAGAGAGAGAGAGAGAAGATAGAAGTGCTCCAATTAAGTGATTACTCCTAGAAAAGACAAGAAAAGACATCAGCGACACTCTCAATGAAAAACTATGACTTCTTCGGTTTCCCCAGTTAATTGCCAGTAAATGATTGATTCACAAACTTAATTATATTAACTTCCTGCTATTAATTGTACTGTTACTTGGAAAAGTCACCCAAGGAGATATTCCTATATACCAGGTGAAAGACCCTGAGCCCCTCGTTCAGGCCTCGGGATAATAGCGGACCACCAAGAACTCACAAGAGACCAAACTTGATGCAAGCCAAATGAGGCTTTATTCGGGGAAAGCTAGAGCTCTGGGGACGACTTATATCCCACGCAGGGGTAGAGGAGTCAACCTCGAGGGGAAAGAGGTCCCAGTTTTTATAGGCCCTTGGGGGGGGGGGAGGAGAAGGGGGAAGTAAGGGATTTCCAGATCTAAACAATGTCTATTCTCAAGAAATGGGTATGGGAGGGTTACAAGGAAAGAGTCTGGTTCAGGTGTAGAAACTCCAGATTGGCCCGGCTGTGGTTGCTTGGGGAGATTTTCTGACTCTTCCCAAGCAACCAAGATCATAAACACCTGGCAATGGGCTTCATCAGTGGGCACACACATGTGTTCAAGGAACGGTCAAAACATTGGCAGACACACAGGTTCAAGGAGTGGCCAGAGCATTGTGCACCTCTATTTTTCTAAATCAGTGAAGCTAGTTCTGCTAACACTGACATGTATCTTGCCAATTTCAGGGCTTTTGTGTCCTTTTACATTCTGTCAGGATCTTTCACAGGAACTGTCTAAGTCATAAATTCAGTGAGTTGCTTTTTAGGGGCTTGTCTAGTCAATTTCTGTAGTCAATTGCCACATAGGGGTTTGTCTAATCAATTTCTCCTGGATTCCTGTTATCAGTTCTTTTCCATGGTCTCTGCATCAACTCCTGTCTTAAACTTCCTACTCTGTTTGTGTTCTGTCCTCTTCAGTCATTTTTACATAATAAAAAGTATATTAAAGTATGAGTAAAATAACTTTTTTTTCTTTTCAAGTTGCTTTAGTGGTAATGTTTCATCATTATAAAAGTAATTCTTATTAAGACATTTAGTAAAACTAATGGCTTCATCCATATCCTGCCCTTCAGAGACAGCTTTTTCTTCCTATGATTAAAACTCTCTGGACAGTTCACTCTTGCAGATCAAAAGCCTTTTTTTTTTTTTTAATTTTATATATCAGTTCAGTCATTACCTCAGATTTTCTCTTGATTATCCCATGAATCAGCATTCCAGGGCCCCAGCCCCTTGATTATTAAAAAGAAATAGAAAGCATAAACACAAACATAGACAATAAGATAGCTGGGTGGGACCCCACCCAGAAATTACCATTCTGATCACACCTGGACCTAAATTAGCTCTGTCCCAGGATGACCTTGAACTTTTGAAGCATAAACAAAAAAACTTACTTGGGTGGGATCTCCTGCAATCACCACTCCCTAAATCTCTTTATCTCTGTCCTTAGCACCACTCTGACAAGTTGGCTCATTGTACATCTGTCTCTGTTGCTTTAGATCTGTGAAGCTCCTTTACGTAATTCATATTACATCCTTATATAGCTGAAAAATTATATATTTTCAAAATCATGTTTTCAGCATTATTTACCATAGCCTTAAGGGCTGTGCTGAAGGTCACAGTATTCTACCATTTTGCTAAGACATTAGACATGGTCCTGCCTCCTGGACTACTGCTGTCTCTAATTATTATAGAGTCATTAACCTTGGCTGAGTGGACATTCCTCATTGGAGGAATTTGAAAATGTGTACACTATTATACAAAGAAGCCTTTTGCCCACAACAACAATCAATCGTCCTAGAAGCCCAAGCCCTGCTGGCTCTCTTCCATGGGCAGGAACCATGTCATGCTGTCCCTTACACATGGCCAAGCAGGACTTGGCAGTGACCGAAATGTTTTAAGAGAGATATTCTATGTTAGTTTTATTACTGCCTCATGTATTTACTTATATTTTATTCTGAGGGATTATTGTTAATTTCTTACTATACCTAATCTATAATTCCTACACATGAAATCTGTAGAGCTGAAATTCATGCCAAGTATACGTATATTAACCATCATATTGGGCATAGAAGTCAGTGTTATTTCTCATTTCCCATCAAATCTGGAAACCCGGGAAGGCACCAGTGGCACTAGAGAAATATCGTCTATGGTGATGAGCAATTATGTTTCTTATATATGCAAAATTTTAAAATGTACTCTGTTGCATTCCCTAGTAGGAGAGAATATAGATGTTCCTCTTTGAATTTTCAAAAGGTAGTTTCTTCCTGTTACTGATTTTTAACAGAAAAGTAGAAAAATAAATAACCTATCAAGATACAAGTGGCATTATTAATTTTCTCTGGAAGGGAGACCACATCTGGACAGCAGCTGGAACCAGATGCAGTACACACTTAAAATGATCATTTATAGTTTTTCTTCAAGTCCCATCTGTTTATGGACTATTTGAAGTGTATAATTAAATGGTGGTGTTTTATCAACATTCCTTTTTAAGGTTTAAATATGGACAAACCTCTGCAGACTTAAAAATGACTCATTTTCAGGGTTATATTAAAATGATGTTTTAAGTGTCATGTAACTTTTTAATAGACTTGAAGTTCTTCAGTGATTTTTTTCTTTACAATACTTACTCCAAAATAACCTTTTAAATAGAATATAATGTATCAATCTTTGTTAACTTTCTTGTTCTATTATATATTATCAGGAATTTCCTGATTTTTATTTATAATTACTTAAAACATCTACTGAGATTGAATATTTACATTTGATAAAATGCCTCTTAACAAGATTAGAAGAAGCACTTTTAACTCCAAAGAGTGATTTGGATTCTCTTCACTGAATACTGAAAGTTATCTACATTTTCTCTTCCTGGAAAATGCTGGTGTTAGTTTTTAATTTGTTATTATTTAATATGTATATATGTTAATATTTTAATTAATGGGCTTATTGGATTAAGACCACCTGAAAAGCTGCATCATTGCTAAAGAGAGGTATCAATTTGTGCTGTGTTTTCTAAAGACCACAATATTGCTGTTATGCTATAAAATTGTTTGTTTTATTACTCATTATAAATTAGGTGTAAGTAAGCAACAAAAAACTCATAAATTATTTTAATTCAGTTATCAGCTCTGTTTGAATAAAGATATTAATTTCAACAATAATTGTTTAGAAATTTTCAAATACAGTCAAATATCATACCATCATTTTTTGGTAAACTATCAATTAATAGTTTAATAGTTTCTTCATAATATTGTTTATATTAATGTAATTTTAAAAAGGAACAATTGTAGAAATAGAATGTATTCTGATATTAATGAGTAGTTTTTGGTAAGACTGTAGTATTATTTAACCTGTACTGTTCCTCACAAAAACTGAAATTTGAATACAGCCAACCACTGCCATGCATGAAGTAATACGTCAATGCTATATAAGCATATCATTTATTACTTTCAAATCTGTGCTTTTTACTTCACCAACCACTAAATTCATAAACTAGAAGCATGCGGATATTCATCCAAAATACCAATTTGCATATCAGTATACAAATAAAAATATGCTCTCTTTCTCTCTTTCCATCAGGTTTTGCTTGTTTTTTGTTTGTTTGTTTGTTTGTTTTTTTGTTTGTTTTTCGAGACAGGGTTTCTCTGTGTAGCCCTGCTGTCCTGGAACTCACTCTGTAGACCAGGCTGGCTTCGAAATCAGAAGTCCAGTCACCTCTGCCTCCCAAGTGCTGGGATTAAAGGTGTGTGCCACCACTGCCAAGTTTCTCTCTTTTCATCTTGATAGGTAAGTCTGTAGTAAATAAGAAATGAAATGATAACTTTTATAGGAAAATGAAGGTGCAAGGTAGCCATGGTGTTAAGTGTAAGAAGCCATATTTATGCCAACATATATAGACTGTCTTTTCTCATATGTATAATCATGATACAGAATTATGCCTAGGTAATGCAATAAAAGTCAGAAAAGGGAATAAGCAAATCTAAGAGAAATAGAAAATAGAGAATAAAGCAGAATGTGATGTAGGAAACATTTTGGGATTAACCAAAGGAAGAACAATGGTAAGATGGGACAGTATTTGGAACTGGACCTTCTCTTCTCAACTTGTTATGGTGTAGTATTATCTATATGTAGAATAGTGAATCTCTTAAAGCATAAAGAATCTAAAGAAGCCATGATTATGAAAATTATGTAAAACTGAATCCTTAGGCATGTGACAGGAGATAAGAATGAGCCAGGACATTTATTGAGCTCCTTTTAAGCAAGAAGACATAATGTGCCCTAGTGAGTACAAAGAAGCACTGTTTACTATTGCTAACATGAACACTCTGGTGATATAAAATTATGAGCTTTTAATTTTGGAATGGGTGGTGTAAAAAGAACAATGTCACACAATGCCTCAAATGTAAAATAAAATGGTACTGCTTTATTTTTCATTATACAATCACAGCTGTAAATCATATTTCAATGATATGTTAGTCAAACATACTTCAGGCTTCCCATATGAAGTTGAAATTTGTTTTTTTCTAGGTCTACAAATAATTGTGTTGGAATTTTGATGGAAATTGCATTGAATCTCTAGTTTGCTTTTGGTAAAATGACTATTCTTACTATATAATCCTACCAATCTATGAACATGGACAATCTCTCCATCTTCTGATATCTTCTTCAAAATAGCAAAAGAACAAAAAATTAATAATTAAAAGCTACTATGAAAATACGTTGAGAATATTAACCACCTTGAATATTAAAAATGAAAAAAATATATTTACAAATTGTGAATAAAATCAAAACATTGGAAATATAAACTAAATTTTTTAAATATTAATTTATTAACATACTTTCATTTCATCTAACAGTTGAGATAATGAAAATTATGTTACAAAAGAGTAATACATACATACAAAAACTAATATCCTGTTCCCTTTTTCTCCTACCCCCTCCTATCTACCTCCTAGGTTCCTTCCTCTCTCTACTTCTCATGATTATTTTCTTCCTCTCTTCTAAGTAGGAATGAAGCATCAAGACTCAGTGGGCATGACCATAGCCATAATGCCAAACAATGGGGAAGGGAAACATGAACAGTTCACCTCCAGTGGATAGATTGTGTCTCCAGTGCTAGGATGGGGTTAGCAACCCAGTCAAAATTTCTGTCCCAAAATTGTTTTTGTCTAAAAGAACTGCAAGGACAAAAATGGAGAATAGATTGGAGGAAAAGTGGTCCAGTGACTGGTCCAACTTGGGATCCATCTCATGAGGAGTTGGGGGTGAGTACCAAGGCCTGACACAATTACTGATGTGATGGTAGGCTTACAAACAGGAGTATTGAATGGCTATTCTCTGAGAGGTCCCACCATCAGCTGACAGAGACAGAGACAGATATTTATACCCAACCATTGCACTGAAGTCAGGAGACCTAAGGTTGAATTAGGGGAAGGATTAAAGAAGCTGGAGGGTAGGGTAACTCCTACTCAGACCACAGAGAGCTCCCAGAAACCGAGAAACTAACCTTGCTGCTCTGAGGTCCCTGGCACATGTATAGCATAGGACTGCCTCAGTGGGAGAAGATGCTTCTAATTCCAGAGAGACTTGAAGCCCAGGGAGAGGGCAGGCTTAGTAGGGGGAGCATCCTCTCAGAGATAGAAAGGAAAGAGGAATGTGATGAGGAACTGTGGGAGGAGGAACCAGGAGAGGGTCAACAGCTGGATTGTAATATATATGTATGTATATATATATATATATATATATATATATATATATATATATATATTTAAAAAATATACATAAAAGCATTTTCCAGTGGAAATATTTGTTATTATACAATTCTAATCTATAGGAGCTTTGTTTTTTCATTCTTTTATTATTTTCAATACTCTATGTCTCGAATTTCCTTTTAAGAAAAGGTGTTTGTTTCTTTAAAATTTTCTTTTGTATGATAACACAGCATGTCTTCATTATTTTTCAAAGAAGGAGGCGGTGATGGAAAATAATAATCATCAAAGATACAAGAAACGCATTACAGAAGCAAGAAACACAAATCACAAAAGAGAAAATAAATAAAAAGCAAAATACAAGGCAAAAAAAAATCAAAACAAACAAAAGAAACAAAACCAAGAAAAACAAATATTACGCTCACAACAACAATAACAACAATAACAAAAACTGTTTTCATTGGCCTACTTCTCCTGGGTGGGGATATTTTGTTGACTGCTTTGGATTATTTTAAAATTCTCATTATTATTATTATTATTATTATTATTATTTACAATTTTAAATTTTTTCATGTTTAAATCTTCTCTTTTTTGGTTAGAGTTATTCCAAATTATTATTGATGCCACTGTGGATGTTATTCTTTCAGGATTCCTTTCCTGGTTTGCTTGTCAATTTTGTATATGAAGGCTATTGACTTATGTTTATAAGTTTTTGTTCTGCCACATGGCAGAACATGTTAATTAGCCATAAAAGTTGTTTCATGGATTCTTTAGGGACTTTAACAGAGCTCCAAATAAAGGTCTATCGACTTTTTCTTTTTCATAATTGTATCTCCTTTATCTTTCACTTGTCTTATTGCGTAGGTAGGAAAGCAATCTCTTTATTGACCAGGAGAAGGGTGATTTGATATCCTTGCCATATTCCTGCTTTTAGTGGAAATGCTTTGTCTTTCTCTCTGGTTAGCTAGGAGCTGGTGTGGACACAGTGCATTCTCCCTTTATTATGTTGTGATATACACCTTCTTGTCTTAGGTGCTCCAGGATATTTATCATAAAGGATGTTTCATTTTTGTCAAAGGTATTTTCAGAATCTAATGAGATGATTATTTGGTTTTGTTTTTGTATATGTATATGTGGTATATTACACACACACACACACACACACACACACATATATGTGTGTGTGTGTGTGTGTGTGTGTGTGTGTGTGTGTGTATTGCTGCATCTCTGGAGTGAAGCCAAGATCTGTGTGAATTATCTTTTTGTGAAGTTCTTGGCTTTATTTTGCAAATATTTTATTGAGAATTTTACATGAATACTCGTCAGAAATATTGTAATTTTCTATTAAATCAAGGAAAATCCAGAATGTGGAAACAACTGTCCTACCAAAAACTGTCTGAAGATTCAACACATTTCTCTTTAAAATTCTAACTTAACTTAAAATAATTAATAAAATAATATCAAATATCATCAGAAAGTGAAAAAACTCAGAATAGGCAAAATAATTCTGAACAACAACAAAAAAATAAATGTTGCTGGAGGTATAACCATCTTAGACTTCAAGTTATACAACAGAGCTTATTAGTACAAGCAGCATGGAATATGTATAAAAACAGTCACTGAAGAATTGATAGACTGTGGAGTCTGAAAGACCCACAACTTGAGGACTCCCCCAGGATCTGACTCAATAGAGGTGACACCCCAAATCACTCATGAGAAACGGTCTTGATGCAAACTGCAAGAGGACTTTTATTTCAAGAGCGCTCTTGGGCCCACAGTCATACACCACGCAGGGGTAGAGGACCATGTTGCCTGAGTAGCTGGGTAAGGTGGTATTTAAAGGAAGAAAACACAAGTCAAGGGGGTGGGGAGGGCGTTTGTTGAAAAATACCAAAAATACCAGTTAAGAGTCATGAGGAAGTCAAGTCACAAGGAAACATACCTGATAATTGTGAGGTTATTTCTCAAGACAGTTTGTATGAGCCTCTAACTATAGCACACTTGCATAGCGGGTTCCCTGAATGGTCAGGGTGGTCCTTTTTGAACAAATACTCCGTGAACCCAGGAAGCTGGTGGGTGGAGGAATGTAGCTATCTGTTTTGTGATTAGCTTACCTTGGGGCATTGAGTCACAAAGGTCACATTCTCAAGCCTGGGCTTATAGGCCTAGTTTTTTGTTTGTTTGTTTGTTTTTATGTTACATTTTTTCAGATCCACGGGTAATTCCATGTTTATATAGAATATATTTCCTCTCTTTTTCAGTAGACAAGTGAGGAAATGTAAGACGAATGAAATTTCTTTAGCATACGGTACTGGTCAAGCTTCATTGTATACAGTCTTAGAACATGGAAAAAAAAAAACAAAACAAGTTGTTAGTGACCTGGATATTTTATCCATACTGGCTAGTTTCATAGTACTGTAAAGTAATATTCACATTGCCAAGGTAGGGAAAAAGCAATCAATCCCCAATCTCACGCAGCTATAAACTTTGGCAGTGCAATAATAGCTGTCTTGGCAAAACTTAGGCACTGGTCCAATATTGGTATGATCCAAATGGGGATAAATAATGGCTTTCTTAACACCCACTTTACAATAAGGTACCCAAACCTAGTGCTGTTGATTGGGCCAAATTTATGGCTAAGTCGTAGGCCATAAAGTGTGATATTATTATCTTGATCAGTGGAAATACATTGCCAGTGCTCTTGATTATGCATTTCTTGCCAGAACTTTATGGTAAAATTCTATCACTGCATATACCACATTCTTATGGTATAGCCACAGATTAGTACAACTATGAACCCTCATCAGAGAGAATTCTCATTGCAGTAGATGAAAGTTAATATGGAGAGGAACACTTGATGAATGTGCTAAAGGCAGGTGACTGTTCAGTGCACAGCTCTAAATGGGCCATATACTGTGTATCCTTGAATTAGGACATAGGGACTCAAAAGAGCAAAAAGGTAAAATGGTATTTGCCCTATATTACAGTGGAGTTTCATACATGAACACACAAAGGTAGAGAGTGCATGGATTTGTGCAACATCATGCCAGGCAAAATCCTATCATAAGTGTGTGAGGGGCTTGTGCATCCTACCTGAGTGGTTGTCTTTTAAAATCTTCTACATGTGAGCTGCTGTCAGGGTGGAAAGGATGTTGATATCAAAGTTTCTAGAGGGCCTTTCATGCTTAGATAGTAAAAATTTAACCCATGGGTTTTAAAATTTTATATAAATTCAAAGAATTTTAGCAGCTTGAAACAGAATTTCAAAATGTGTAGTCCTGTATTCACAGAATTTATATTTTTTCTTATATAAGTATTTTCCCTCCTTTGGCACAATATAGAAAAGATTCCCTTGTAAACTCTCTTGTATGCCATGCACTACCTTTCATAGTGTGTCCAATAGAGTAATTGTGTTTGTATCTCAATTCCTTAAGCAAAAATTAGAATAAATCACAGGCTCTTTAGTTCCTTAACCCACTTGTTTGTTGAAGTGAAATTGATGGTCAAACTCGGAACCAAAGGTAAAACTAGTTTCTGTTATTTTTATTGACTTGACTTGACTTATTAATAAAGAAAGACAAATTTGGGGATAAAATTCAGGGAGGCAAAGAACAGCAGCAGCCATGGGACCAAAATTCTATGTTAAATTTTCTAACATATGTAAGTCAGGCAGCAACGAAAGATTGAATTCACTCTGCCAAAATAGTTTTGGATTGGTTCTTATAGCACGTTACTTACCTTTAAGAATGTCCAAACACCAGGAAAAACAACAATCTCTTGAGTCAAGTCAGTTTGCCAAGCACTGATTTTATACTATTTCTCTTACTATCTCTGTCTGTGTGTATGTGTGTGTGTGTGTGTGTGTGTGTGAAAGAGAGAGAGAGAGAGAGAGAGAGAGAGAGAGAGAGAGAGAGAGAGAGAGAGAGAGAGAGAATGAGAGAGAGAGAATAGGTGAATGGCTTCCTAAATCTTAATATTAGCCAATCTCACATATTCTATAAAGCAAGAGAAGAAACTAGAGAAGGCAGGAGAGAAGTAAGGAAAGATTATAACAAAAAAAGGAAAATGTAAAAGCAAATCAGAAAATATGAAATTTTGAAACTACACATAGGAAATCAGATTTTATTTATAATAACAAGAACCTGCATGCTTATGTTATCAAATGAGTCACATTTTCATGGGAATGGCTATCTGTGTTGTCCTTGGTATTTATAAACATTTCTATAAAAGAAGATGTGAAATATTTAAACTTTATTTTAACCCCAATTGTGCAAAATCTTATTCATTCATCTCTAATAACTTAGACAATTTTCCAATGCACTTTGATGAAGAATTATAAAAGATTCTGAAGCCTTTCTTACAACAATTAAGTTTGTTAGCATTAAAATACTAAAAGTCATAAAATTTGTCAGAGAAAAAGCGCTGCATTAGGCAATGACTATAACTTGTAATGACATTACATGATTTTAATGTCATTAAAACTGTGATAATATCTCTGAAGTACATTTCCCCAAATTATTATATTAATATTATATAACTTTGACTGTGTTAAAATAAAAATCATATTTGCTTTGACTTCAACATTTGAATGTATTAATTTCTTAACCATATTATTGAACATTATAATAAAACATCAGGTTGGTTATTAAATGTAGTTACATTTCTAAATTCATGACTATATATTTAAAATTTAATGTGAACCTCTGCAATAGTCTTAAGAACTTCATATTTGATTCAAATAAATATATTACAATATATTACATCAACCAAAGATATTTTATACACATGTTAAAATTATTAAATATTTAAAATATTACAAGAAATTTGACATTCACAGTTTTTGAATAATTACTGCAGAACTATTTTAGTGCAGAGAAATGATGAGTTTTTGAACTCTTGACTGTTCTTTCTGCTTATGCAATGCTACACTTACATTTACAATAGAAATTTAAAACACCTTTGCATACTGAGAAATAAAATCAATATAGTAGGAATATGTTTTTTCCTATTTTGGCATCATATCTTTAATAAATATTGTGAACCAAGTAAGTTTCAGAAACAACAATAATGTGGTAATTAGTTTTGACATAGCTTCCATTAACCAAGGAGACTATTTCAGTTTTATATGTTGAAAATTAATTATATTTAACATGAGACACATATTTCTATCATATCATTCTACTCTGTGTACAAGTTATCATAAAAATAAAATTGTAATAAAATGTTTCTATATTTTTACTGATAACAGTTCAGTTTTCTAAATGATTTATTTTAAACAATTTTTGTATTTAGGTTTCCGTTCTAGTATTTAATGTAGTGCTATGGTTTACACTGTGTTGTTTATGCTGAAAGCTTCAAGGAGCTGATGGGTGCCAATATTTATGTGTGAGGTCTAGTGTGAAGTTCCTGAGACCCTGGGAAGCTCAGTCTTTTAGAGGATTTTCTGGTCTCTTCTGAAGGAGTTTCTTTGACAGATAATTGTTTGAATAGTTGAAGCCTGAATTCAGAGCTTCTCTCTAGAATCCTAAAATGAATCACTGGATGAGTATGTGCGCGTACAAGTGTGTGTGTGTGTGTGTGTGTGTGTGTGTGTGTGTGTGTGTGTGTGTAGTTGTATGTGCATGCACATTTGCATCTGTGTATAAGAAGCTACATCTTGAAGTAGGATCTCATATGAAATGAATTTATTTCCAAAGATATGACATTTTTCAATACAAATCATTTCATATTCTACAGGATTAGAATGGTTTGTAATCTGTTTAGAATATCCACATGATTAATATGAGCACATTATTAGTATTTACTGATGGTGGCTTAGACTGACTCTGAAAAAAACACTTATGAAAATTTTAAATACGACCAGTTAATGAGTTTTTGTCAATTCCTTTTCCTGCTCATTAGCTATTCATCCTTTTCCTCTCTGTTGACTTCTTTTATAGAGCCCTAGATTATTTCGAATGACTACTCCACTCCCTAAAACCAGTATCTCTGATATCTGTATTATTTTCTTCTTTAAATACCAGTAATTTCAAATATTATTCAAAGTTTATATCCTTTATTATTTCTTACTTTCACTGCTTAATATAGCCAATACACCAGCTACATAGTTCAAGCAAAAAAGTTTGGCATTTTCTCTCAGTCATACTTAAAATCAGTACATGCAAAATAATTTGGTGATTATTCGTCTTCTGTTTTTCCTAAACTTTTTTTATGGTTATGTTTTATACTGAAAGACATGAATAATATTGCAAGCAATATGTTAAATTGTTCTATGATAATTTTAGACATTTCTCATTTATTAGAACAGCTATGATAGCTTTCCCATAAAACAACTCATGGTGAATTTACTTATAGAATTGTCATAAAAGACTAGTGCTAATAAATAGTTATGTTTTTGCGGTTGCTTACAAAATCAGTCTCATTCTTTCACCACTACTTCAGATAATTCTATTGATGGTGGTCTTTGAAGTCAGATAAGTTGTCTCCAAACCTATCAATGGCTTAAGAAAGAATATTGTTACCAGCCACCAGATAATCAAACTACTACATTTTCCAAGCCCTTCAAAAAATGACATTGTGGCTAATATCTACTTATCAGTGAGTGCATACCATGTCCTCCCTTTTGGGTCTGGGTTACCTCACTCAGAATTATATTTTCTAGTTCCATCCCTGCAAATTTCATGGTGTCCCATTTTTAATAGCTAAATAGTATCCATTGTGTAAATGGACCAGTTTTTCTGTATCCATTCTTTATTTTAGGAACATATGGGTTGCTTCCAGGTTCTGGTTACTACTAATAAGGCTACTATAAACATACTGGAACATGTGTCCTTGTGATATTGTGGAGCATCTTTTGTGTATATGCCCAGGAGGGATATAGCTGGGTTTTCAGGTAGAACTATTTCTAAAATTCGAAGGAACCACCAGATTGATTTCCAGAGTGGTTGTACCAGTTAGCACTCCCAGAAGCTATAGAGGAGTGCGACGCTTTCACCATATCCTGGCCAGCATGTGCTATTACATAAGTTTTTGATCTTAGCTATTCTGATTTGTGTAAGTTGGAATCTCAAGGTAGACAAAAGCTTAGTGTGGCTGTACTCTGTGAGGCTCTAAAGGAGCTGACAGACAGATGCAGATACTCACAACTAAGCATTGAATTGAAGTCTGGGAACCCTATGGAAGAGTTACTGGAAGGACCGAAGGAGCTGAAAGGGGTGGCAACTCGATAGAAAGAACAACAGCATCAACTAACCCAGACACCTCAGAACTCTCACAGAGAGCACACGGGCAGTGTCTGGTTCAAGACTCCTGGCACATATGTAGCAGAACACTGTCTTATCTGGTTTCATTGGAAGTAGATGTGCCTAACTCTGTAGAGCCTTGATGCCTCAGGGAGGGGAGATGCCGGAGGAGTGGGCAACCTCTCAGAGGTGAAGGGGAGAGGTGATGGGTGTTAGAATTCTGTGAGGGGGAACCAAAAATGGGCAACTTTTGTGATGTAAATAAATAAAATAATTAGCAATTAAATAAATTAAATAGTGTTTGCATGTGATCTGTGCATGTCCTCCTATTTACTTAAATCATATTCATATCACTTATGATGTCTAAGCTGTGACATCACAAAAAATTTTATATTGTATTATTTACAGAGTGATGACAAATTTTATTCTGTCTGTGTTAAGTAGCTTTTTTTTTATGTTGAATGATCGTTCAGTAGATTGAATCTATTGATTGGATTCCTATAAATATGGAAGTTCACCTATGTAATATTAACATAACTAATAATCAACATATAAGGAGGAAAGTTTAATATTGCAATACAGCCTTCTGACACATGGTTATTGCTATTATATAATTAACAGGAATATGTTTTAATTATTTTATTGCTTAATTGTGGTTGACAAACTCTTCTATAGAAAAAAGTAAGACAGTAAAATTCCTCAGTGTATTAACAGCTTGTCACCAAGACGGAGCACTTGAATTAAATACCTTAACCCCACATGGTGTAAAGAAAATGGACCCCTTTTCTTTGCAGACTACACATATGTTTACGTGTTATAGAATTCCTCTCTGTCCCTCTGTCCCTCTGTCCCTCTGTCCCTCTGTCTCTGTTTGTCTGTCTGTTTGTCTGTCTCTCTCTCTGTCTCTCTCTCTCTCTCTTTCACACACACACACAAACACATACTCAGAGGGAGAAAAACACAAAGAGAGAGAGAGATGCATGCATGTGTAAATAAATAAATTATAAATAAATAAAAATTAAATTGTCCTGACTTGAATATGCTCTGATTTCTTACTGTAATTTTATATAAAGTTTTCACTTCTGCCAGATGAAATTGATTACATATTTATATTGAATATCTGGCCACCATTCCTTATGCTGGTATTACATTGAGCATTCCATTTTCTACCCAGAGTTAAGATTTTTGTAGTCTATACACAAGCAGAGTAAATAAAATGCTACATACAGTTGCTGAGGTCAGAAGATGAAAAAATAGAATGACTCCCAATTTAACCCCTTGAATTGTGGTAATGAATAAAAACTAAATATTTGTATTTTGTTTTTAGGGAGTAAATTTTATTCTTAGTTAAGGATCAATGATAAAATAAAGATGGATGTGATCACACATAAATATTCATTTAAAAAACAGGTGGAATTAGAGTCCTCAGAAATGAATATCAAAAGACATGGAAGAAATGATGTTAAGCTTGATGAAAACAATAACTATGGGAAATTTATTTTGACACTAGATTATGGATAAACTGTGTGAATGAGTGACATCTCTGTGGGTAGATTCTTCATGATCTTCACATCCTTAAGGGTTATTACTCTTCCTGTCAGGGCAAGGTTAGGCACTTCTCATCAAACTGTACAAACTACTTCAAAGAAATACAAGATTCTCCCCCACCCCAGGTCACTAA
This sequence comes from Mus musculus, assembly GCF_000001635.26. NCBI lineage: Eukaryota > Metazoa > Chordata > Mammalia > Rodentia > Muridae > Mus > Mus musculus. The sequence goes on from NC_000081.6 coordinate 14,793,737, forward strand.
TACTTTATTCAGCAGTAAATCAACAGCATGATGTTGTGAGATATTATTGTGGCATCTACTATTTTATTGAATTGAAATTTGCCATATTTGGAAATATCACAATTGAATTTATCATATTAAAATAATGTAGAAGTGATTTTGATAGGAAACACTGGGAATTGAATTCTGTAGAAACAAAGATTCTTTTAATAAATAGTATGCTTGTAAAAATATTGTATTCCTCTCAGTTTTTATGGGAGAGTGATTACATGTATCTCATGTTTCCCAAATATATATGGAGGCATAATTCCCTTATTCTTACCTAGTAGAGCTTGCAAGAAGCCTTGTACATCTCCAGGATTCCTTACATCACAACCCAGTAGACAATGGAGTGAATAGAATGCTGCATATTCACAGATATTACAATGTGATTTTAGAAAAAAAATATTGTGGATGGTTAGTTTGAGAGCATATTATATGAATTAGTGTTCGTTTAGTTGGAGAAATAGATTTCTGTTTTAGAGAAATTGAAACGTAACCTTAAACATTTCTATTCATTCTCACACTTATGTGTATAAATATGTGTGCTTGTATATATATAATTTGTATATAAATATATATATATATATATATCATATAAAAATATATGAAATATATATATATGTTTTATCATGGTGTTTTTTTTCACTATGAAGGGGCAGAGTTTTTATGTAAACAAAAGTTGATATTACCAAATTTTCGAAGTTTGTACCGTTCAAAATTGAATTTTAATCCTTGATTCAAAAGGATTGAAACATGAGATGTAATAAAAACTGTATACTTCATGAGAACTCATGCTTTTGAAATGATTAATGGCATACAACATGTTTTAAGGAGGATGCCTCTGTCTTTATGTGGTTCTCACCATGCAATAAATTATCATGAAAGTCCTCGTCAGATGCTGCTGCCTTGAGCTAGCTAGTGCCTTAGAGTTCCATCATTATGATAAAATAAAGTTTGTACATTATCGATGCCATTATGTTACAGAATCATAAAACAAATTCTTATACTCTGAAAGTGGGTAGAATTTCTCAACTGACACATTTGTTTGTATGCAAACCTTATTAACATAGTCATCTGTATATTCTGAGTTCTGTTGTTGAACTACCTCTATGAATTCAAATTTAATAAATATCTTTATTCTATATCAAACATAAAGTTGTGGATCTTTGTAGAACATCATAGACAAAAATAGAAAAATAGATTGACTTATTATAATTTTGGCTTAAAAATTCTCTGAGGCTGTGTCCATGATGAACAATATTATTAAAAGGAAGTTTGGACTTTTAAGGGAGAAAGTTTTATGCAGAGTCCCTGATTTGCCTACATAATTCATTTCTGTCCTAGCAGCTATAGACATCTTTTCTTGGATGCTGTCCACAAGAACAGATTAACATGGGACAGTCTCTTGCAGTTACATTAATAGTATATGATCTATATCCACAGAGGTTAGGGGTGTACTGAGCAGTAGTTAATAGGTAGGCATAGAATGCTTATTTAGTTTTTCAATTTAAATGCTTCAATGATGCTAGAGGGAGCTCATATATATAAACAACTTGTTTTTGGCCTCAAGAGGAGTTATTATTGCTTAGGATGAGTGATGGTTGGAGATATCCTCTGGGGATGTGTGTGTGTGTGACAGATGCCACATTGGCAATATTCAGAAGTAGCATGCCAGATGGTCAGAACCTGCAGTGGTAGAATGGGGACAATATGAAGGGACTCGGGGCAAAGCAGCTTTTCTGCAGCAGTCTGGTGGCAGCAACATTCGGTAGGCATGGGGACAAACACTCAAGATTCAGAAAAATTGCATAAATCATATAAAATGTTCATAATAATTACTTAAGTATGAAAAGAAATTAGGCCATTTTCAAAACTTAGTCCCTTTTTAATAATATCATTTATTTTTAGGCCTGGATAAGTTTGTTGTTTCTACTTCATAATGATAAAATATACAAGTTACACATTACTTTTATATTTTCCTTAGAATCTGAATGTTTTTTCTAGTTTCATATTAAATGAGAAGGTTATTGTTCTGAACATAGTCTAAGCAGTCTTCACATATTCTTCATCTATGAGGCAACATGTAGCCCTAGTTCTCAAAACCACTTATTCTCTTCAGCCAGTTAGTTGCTATTGGAGAAGTGCACTAGGAAAGTGCACTTCAGCTATTAATGTGCTTGGGACAGAAAGCAACTAACTCATTTTCATATAACCCTCTTTTAATGTCACGTTAGTAAAATCATCATGGCATAAGAGATACATGAATAAGGACACATGCTCCACATAGCTGCCTTATTTACAATAGCCTGAAGCTGGAAAGAACCCAGATGTCCCTCAACAGAGGAATGGATATAGAAAATGTGGTACATTTACACAATGGAGTACTACTCAGCAATTAAAAAAAATGAATTCATGAAATTCTTAGGCAAACGGATGCATCTGAAGGATATAATCCTGAGTGAGGTAACCCAATCACAAAAGAATACACATGATATGTACTCACTGATGAGCAGATATTAGCCCAGAAACTTAGAATACACAAGATACAATTTGCAAAACATATGAAACTCAAGAAGAAGGAAGACCAAAGGTTGGATACTTTGTTCCTTCTTAGAATGGGGAACAAAATACCCAAGGAAGGAATTACAGAGACAAAGTTCAGAGCTGAGATTGAAGAAAAGACCATCCAGAGACTGCCCCACCCAGGGATCCATCCCATATACAACAACCAAACCCAGACACTATTACATATGCCAAAAAGATTTTGCTGACAGGACCATGACGTAGCTCTCTCTTGTGAGGCTATGCCAGTGCCTGGCAAATACAGAAGTGGATGCTCACAGTCATCTATTGGATGGAACACAGGGCCCCTATTGTAGGAACTAGAGAATGTACCTAAGGAGCTGAAGGGGTCTTCAACCCTATAGGAGGAACAACAATATGAACTAACCAGTATCCCCCAGAGTTGAGTCTCTAGTTGCATATTTAGCAGATGATGGCATAATCGGCCATCAAATGGGAGGAGAGGCCCTTGGTCTTGGGAAGATCATATGCCCCAGTAAAGGAGAATGACAGGGCTTAGAAGTGGGAGTGGGTGAACTGGGGAGCAGAGTGGGGGGGGGGGAGGAAGGGTATAGGGAGCTTTGGAGATAACATTTGAAATGTAAATGAAGAAAAGTATCTTTTAGAAAAAGTGTTCACCGCAAAGTCAGGTTGGTGAATCATCCTTGAAAATTAAAGGCAGAGACAGAAGGTTCATTGTCTTTTGGGGCTACCTTGGGATATGTATTAATACTAAATAAACTATTACACAAAACCAAAAAAAAAAAAAAAAAAAAAAAAAAGGATACTCACATGAAATTTCTAAGACTCCAAATTCTAACAAGTATGTGACATCACGCTAAAACATGATCTTCATAACAATTAAGTATAGCGGGAATTTCCCAGATCAAGATATTGCAACTACACACAATTGTCTTTAATTGCATTACAATATAACTTAAGTACAATGAAATGCACACATGTCAAAACCACGATTCATTGTTTACTACAGTTTCTTACATTTTAAAGTAAAATATTTAAATGACAGCCAGATATTCAATTGTTTTTCAAGTCAGCTTGATTTTTATATACACATGTGTTAGTCAGGGTTTCTATTCCTGCACAAACATTATGACCAAGAAGTAGTTGGAGAGGAAAGGGTTTATTCAGCTTACACTTTCCACATTGTTATTCATCACTGAAAGAAGTCAGAACTGGAACTCAAGCAGGTCAGGAAGCAGGAGCTGATGCAGAGGCCATGGAGGGATGTTACTTACTGGCTTGCTTCCTCTGGCTTGCTCAGCCTGCTCTCTTATAGAACCCAAGACTACCAGTCCAGGGATGGTTCCACTCACCAGGGGCCTTTCCCCCTTGATCATTAATTGAGAAAATGCCCCACAGCTGGATCTCATAGAGGCATTTCCCCAACTGAAGCTCCTTTCTCTGTGATAACTCAAGCTTGTGTCAAGTTGACACAGAAAACCAGCCAGTACAACACACTTATTTTTAATATAGTATTTATAATTTTGACAATATCATCAAATTTCTTGTTTATATTCTCCTTGAAGTTTCAATAAAACCACAAAAATATTCAATCTATGGACTAAATTCATTTTTTTCTTTTCTTTCATTTTTTGTTTATATTTCTGGAATATTTTACTATTTACCAAAAGTAGTTTGAAGAAAGTTACCCACAATTACTTCAATTTTGATGTTATTATAAATAGTGTACTTATTCATAATTTATCAATGAAACCCTGGTTATATAAAGATGTCATTCTCTTTCATATCTGCAGCTTATGTGTTGAGAAACAGCTAAGGGGGCTTTGTTATGTTTTTCAGTTGCTATGGGTTTCTACACAGATTTCTTTAGATGATTTGAGTATACCAGGTTTTAGATTTTATTTTTTCCATCTTTAATATCTTTAAGAGTTCATATATTTTTACTATTAAGTTTGATATTACATGTAATTTTTTAAACCCATTTTTTTGTTACATTGAGTATTTACTCATAGCCAAAGTTGTTTGAGGTTTAAAAGCTTGAATTGATTTTCAACACTGAAAAAAATACATATATTCTAATAAAATGACAAAGTCTTGAGGAATTTCATAATTAAGAGAAACATTCTCATATACTTTAGTTTTGTCTTTAAAAAAATTCTCTTGAAGAATTTTTTAGAATGAATCAGCAACATTCCACTGACTTGGGAGTGAAACAGTAGCCTCTCACCCTATCAGTAGACATGATGATTTCCTTCAGAAAATCCTGTAGGACTTCCTCTAGTCAGGGCTACTCACTGACACTGGAATATGTTCTACTTCATTTTGAAGAATAATCCTTGTCCTTCCTAAACAAGAACCGAGTCCTCCAAACCAACTTGAGATACTTGTGGATCATTCTTTGGCACCCCTTCGTACATTTTTTCCCCAAGTTTTTGTAGAAACTCATGATTTTCTGATCATCACTTTTTTTGCTAAGAGGATTTTGTAGTATATACCAGGGACAACAATGAAAGTATCATGAGTTAGCTCTTCAAGAGTTGATTGTCTGTTCTAGAGAGAATCTCCTCACTGATTCATTCCAGCTTAATTACATTACTAGATAGTAGGATATCAGATTTATGTGGGTATATGCGGTCATTGTCATAGAGAATTAGAAAAACAACCTTTCAGCAGCTATTTTTGTGAGAATAATTTCTAGATTCACAGGATCTGTATGTTGTAAGGAGCATCATTTGTTCAGGACCATCTCCAACCAGTCACTGGAGGAAAGAGAAGAAGTTATTATCTGTTGAGCATACAAGTACAGGAATGTAAAACTCTCATTTTCAAGATGCTCATTGCAGTGTTAAACACAAATTCTAATATACTATTGTGTTATAATTAAAAATGATTCCCAAGCCGGGTGGTAGTGGCACACGCCTTTAACTCCAGCACTGCAGAGGCAGAGGCGGAGGCGGAGGCGGAGGCGGAGGCGGAGGCGGAGGCGGAGGCGGAGGCGGAGGCGGAGGCGGAGGCCGAGGCGGAGGCGGAGGCGGAGGCAGAGGCGGAGGCAGGTAGATTTCTGAGTTCGAGGCCAGCCTGGTCTACAAAGTGAATGCCAGGACAGCCTAGGCTACACAGAGAAACCCTGTCTTGAAAAAAACAAAACAAAACAAAAAAACAAAAAAAATGACTCCCATACTTGTTAGATATATTTTATATATATCAGATATGAACAAACCATACTAAAGACATACATGGAACATACTCATTTTAGAATTTTATAATAAATTACCTTTTTATTAATTATTTTATTTATTTACTTTTCATGTGTTGCCCTCCACCCCATTACCCCTCCACTTTGTCTCTAATAGAGTACTCCTCCACCCACTCATCCACTCCCACCTAATCCTTCTAGCATCCTCCTTCTCTGGGGCAACAAGCCTCCACAGGACCAAGAAGATACCCTCCCACTGAGGCCATACAAAGCAGTCCTCTATTATATATATAGCAGGGGTCCACAGAGCAGCCCACGTGTGCTCTTTGGTTGGTGGAATAGCCCCTGGGAGTTACGAGGCATCCAGTTAGTTGATACTATTGTTGTTCTTATGGGGTTGAAATCCCCGTCAGCTCCTTCAGTTTGTCCCCTAACTCTTCCATGGGAGGCCTGGCTCAGTCCAATGCCTGGCTGTAAGTATCTGAATCTGTGTCAGTGAGGAGTTGGTAGACATTCTCAGAGGACAGCTGTGCTAGGCTCTTGTCTGCAAACACAACATGGCATCAGTAATAGTGTCAGGGTTTGATACTTGTACATGGGATGGATCTCAAGTTGGGGTGGTCTCTAGATCTCGTTTGTTTGTTTGTTTGTTTGTTTTTTCAGTCTCTGTTTCATCTTTTGTTCCTCAATTTCTTTTAGAGAGGAACAATTCTAGGTCAAAAAATTTGAGATGGGGAGATGGGTGGATGTACTTCAGTACAGGTTGGGTATAAAAATCTGCCTCTGTCTCATTCAGCTGCTGATGGGGCCTCTCAGAGGACAGCCATGATAGATTCCTAAGCAAATCATATCATAAGTAATGATGTCAGGCCTTGCTGCCCCCTCCGGCCCCCATGAGATATATCCCAAGTTGGGCATGTCATCTGACAGCCTTTCCTTCACTCTCTTCTCCGTTTTTGCTCCTGCATTGATTTTAGACAGAAACAATTCTGGGCCAGAAATTTTGACTGTGGGTTAGTAATGCCATCCCTCACCTGATGCTCTGTCTATCTCTTCAAGTTCCCTTTCCACATTATTGGGCATATTGTCTAAGGTCATCCCTCATTTCATTTTGGGAGGTTCTCAACTCCCAATTCTCGGCCACTTTCTAGAGGGTGTCTCCACCTCCAACCCCCAAGCCTGCATATTTGCATTCATTTTCATGGCCCTCTGTGCTCCTCTCCTGCTTTGCCACACCTGATCATATTCCCCATTTCCCTTCCCCTCTCCCACCAATTTCCCTTTCCCCTTCTGCTCCCCTTAATTATTTTCTTCCCCCTTCTAAGTGGGATTGAAGCATCCTCTTCTGGGCATTTCTCCATGTTACACTTCATATGGTCTGTGGGTTGTATCCTAGAGATTCTGTACCATTTGGCTAATATACACTCATCAATGAATACATAGTTTGCATACCCTTCTGGATCCGCGTTACCTCACTCAGGATGATATTTTCTACTTCCATTCATTTGCCTACAAAATTTGTAATGTCTTTGCTTTTAATAGCTGTGTAGTATTCCATTGTGTAAATAAACCACATTTTCTGTATCCATTCATTGTCGTGGGACATCTGGATTGTTTCTACCTTCTGACAATTACAAATAAGGCTGCTATGAACATAATGGACCACAAGTCCTTGTGGTATGGAAGGGCATATGTCCAAGAGTAGTATAGCAGAGTCTTCAGGTAGAACTAATTCCAATTTTCTGAGGAACTGCCAAATTGATTTCCCAAGTGCTTGTACCAGTTTGCAATTCCACCATCAATGGAGGAGTGTTACTTTGCCCCCACATCCTTGCCAGCATGTACTGTCACTTGGGGTATGACCTTAGGCCCTCTGATTCGTGTAAGGTGGAATCTCAGGGTCACACTTCTCAGCAATTCGGGTTTCCTTTGATGAGAATTCTCTCTTTAGCTCTGTAGCCCAGTATCATTAGAAGCCTATTATTAAAAATATATTTTTTAATTAGGTATTTTCTTCATTTACATTTCAAATGCTATCCCAAAAGTCCCCCATGCCCTTCTCCCCACTCCCTCCCCCATTTTCTCCCCCCTCCCACTTCTTGGCCCTGGCATTCCCCTGTACTGGGGCATATAAAGTTTGCAATACCAAGGGACCTCTCTTCCCAATGATGGCCGACTAGACCATCTTTTGCTACATATGCAGCTAGAGACAGGAGCTCCAGGGGGGTTACTGGCTAGTTCATATTGTTGTTCCACCTATAGGGTTGCAGACCCCTTTAGTTCCTTGGGTAATTTCTCTAGCTCCTCCATTGGGGGCCCTGTGTTCCATCCAATAGCTGACTATGAGCATCCACTTCTGTGTTTGCTAGGCACTGGAATCGCCTCACAAGAGACAGCTATATTAGGGTCCTTTTAGCAAAATCTTGCTAGTGTATGCAATGGTGTCTGCATTTGGAGGTTGATTATGGGATGGATCCCCAAGGACGACATTCTCTACATGGTCCATCCTTTTGTCTCAGCTCCAAACTTTATCTCTGTAACTCCTTCCATGGGTGTTTTGTTCCCAATTCTAAGGGGCAAAATGACCACACTTTGGTCTTCTTTCTTCTTGAGTTTCATGTGTTTTGCAACTTGTGTATTCTAAGTGTCTGGGTTAATATCCACTTATCAGTGAGTACATATCATGTGAGTTCTTTTGTGATTGGGTTACCTCACTCAGGATGATACCCTCTAGGTCCATCCACCTGCCTAGGAATTTCATAAATTCATTCTTTTTAATAGCAGAGTAGTATTCCATTGTGTAAATGTACCACATTTTCTGTATCCATTCCTATGTTGAGGGACATCTGGGTTCTTTCCAGCTTCTGACTATTATAAATAAGGCTGCTATGAATGTAGTGGAGCATGTGGAAGCCCATTTTTCAAAGTATAACTTCTTGAGGGTTTTTTTGGTAGTTTTTTCAATATTAGCCATCTATCAAATGTAAGGCATCCTATCAGATCATCACAGAGTAGGCAAAACTTCAATAACAACAAAAACAACAGAATGCTCACATACGCATGGAAGCTGAATTATTTATTCAATTATAACTTGGTCAGAAAAGAAATTAAGAAATTACAGATGTTCTAGAATCTAATAGATATGAAGACACATCATACCCAAACTTATGGGAAACAGTGAAAGCAGTATTAAGAGAAAGTTCATAGCACTTTAGTGCTTTCATAAAGAGATTGGAGCGATCCTACACTAGCAACCTAACAGCACATCTGAAAACTCTAGAACAAAAAAAGCTAATACAACAAAGAGGAATAATAAAACTCAGGGCTGAAATCAACCAATTAGAAACAAAGAGTATGATACAAATAATAATAATAATTAAAAAAAGAAGAGATTTTTTCTTTGAGAAAGTAAACCAGATAGATAAACGCTTAGTCACACTACCTAAAGGGCACAGAGATAGTACCCAAATTAACAAAATCAGAAATGAAAATGGAGAAGTAAAAAGAGTAACTGAGGAAATAAAAAAAAAAAGTAACATCAGCTCTTAGTACAAAAACCTATACCCAACAAAACTGGAGAATCTAGATTAAATGGATGATTTTCTAGAAAGATACCATGTATGAAAGATAACCAAAGAGCAGGTAAACTATATAGTCTTACAACCCAAAGAACTATAAGAAGTCATTGAAAGTCTGCCAACAAAAAAGGCCCAGGGCCAGGTGGTTTTAATGCAGAATTCTACCAGATCTTCAAAGGAGAGCTCATACCAATACTACTCAAATTCTTCCATAAAATGGAAACAGAAGGAATACTGCCTCATTTGTTCTGTGAAGTCACAGTTATTCTGACCTCTAAACCACAGAAAGATGCAGGAAATAAAGAGCACTTTGGACCAATTTCTTTTATGAATATCGATACAAAAATACTCAATAAAATTCTTGCAAACTGAATCCAAGAACACATCAAAATGATCATTCATCACAATCAATTAGGCTTCATCCCAGAGATGCAGGGATGGTTCAATATACAGAAATCTGTCAACTTAATCCACTATATAAACATTCAAAAAAAATCACATCTCAGTAGATGCTGAAAACACCTTTGACCAAATAAAATACCTCTGTATGCTAAAAGTCTTGGAGAGATCAAAATTCGTGCCACATACCTAAACAATATAAATGTAATATACAGTAATCCAACAGCTAATATTAAATGAAGAGAAATTTGAAGGAATACCACTAAAATCAGGGAGAAAACACAGCTGTCCACTCTATTTATTCAATAGAGTACTCAACATTCTAGACAGAGCAACTAGACAATAAAAGACATCAAAAGGATATAAATTGGAAAAGAAGAAGTCAAGGTAACATTATTTGCAGATGATATGATAGTATACAGAAGGGACCCCAAAAATTCTACTAGAGAAGTCCTACATCTGATAAACAACTTTAGCAAAGTTGCTCTGTGTAAAATTAACACAAACAAATCAGTAGAGGTGTTCTAACAAAGGATAATCAGGATGAGAAAGAAATTAGGGAAACGGCACCTTTCATAATAGTCACAAATAACAATAATCATTTTGGTATAACTCTAGCCAAGCAAGTGAAAGACCCACATGACAAGAACTTCAAGTCCCTGAAAACATAAATTCAAGATCCCTGCCCTAAAGCTGTACTGCAGAGATCTTGAATCCCCCAGAAGTTCTTTTATTGTTGAGAATTGGTTTTGCTATTTTGAATTTTTGTTTTTTTCCAGATGAAGTTGAAAAGCTGAGAATTGTTCTTTCCATGTCTGGGAAGAGTTAGAATTTTAATGGGAATTACATTGAATCTGTAGAATGTTCCTGATACTACAGCCATTTTTACTATGTTTATCCTATTGATCCATGAGCATGGAAGAACTTTCTATCTTTGAGGTCTCCTTCAAATTTATGTTTTCAGGGACTTGAAGTGGCTCAGGATCCAGTGGCTCAGGATCTAAGACCAACAATTGAGAGATGGGACCCCATGAAACTGAAAAGCTTCTGAAAGGCTATGGACACCGCCAATAAGCAAAACATTAACCTATGGATTGGGAAACTATATTAAAATTACATTTATAGTTATTTTTTATAATTGTAATAACATTTGAAAAATATATTTCTATTGTTTTTATGTTCAGCTTAATCTTTGTGTTGGACTCCCAAGAACTGGAGCAGGGACACACCCTGACTCTGGTCCTGTTTGCAGATCCTGTTATCTAACTTGTCTACCTTTTCTGGTCTCGATGGGAGAGGATAGTCCTGTAGGTACTTGAAGTGCCAGAGTGTGTTGGAACTTGGGGTGACCTCACTCTGCTCAGAGGTAAAGTGGAGTGGGGAAAGAGAGGCCATATGAAGACAGGGAGGAAAGTGTGGCTGTGTTCATGATATAAAGTGAATAAATAAATTAGTGGAAAATATTTTATCAAACAATATTATATACTCATAATAAATACTTTCATAGAACTTTTTCTTGTATAAAGCTTATAAGCCTACAAGAAATATCTCAGCTCACTGGTTAATAGTTCTGTAGATAGCATTATACAAGTAAATATACCTTAAGTAGGTAATACATATTAATATACTATTACATATGAAGATTATTACTCATTTCATAAGTATAATCTGTACTTTATGTGATTTTGCCAATCAAGATAAACAAACCAAGTGTATATAGAAGGATATATATGATATAACCATTTCACAGTATCCATTTTTAATATTTATTGCTGAGATGACAAGAGAAAATACAATTATCAGTTCCAGTATTATCATTGTCTCTGGAAAAAACTTGACAAAACTCCAGTCAATATCTCCAAACATGATGATTTCAGAACTCTAAGTGAGCTATTCACTATATACAGACACACACACACACACACACACTCACAGATACACACACATATACACACACAAGCCTACACTACATCTATGAAAATGAATATTTCTCAAATTAGCTATAGTAAAAGATTTAGAGTAACTAATGATAAAACAATCAGAGCAATGTACCATAATGAAACCCGTACACTATTTTGTTTTTTGTTTTTTTTTTAATTCTTTTTTTTTTCCATTTTTTATTAGGTATTTAACTCATTTACATTTCCAATGCTATACCAAAAGTCCCCCATATCCACCCACCCCCACTCCCCTGCCCACCCACTCCCCCTTTTTGGCCCTGGTATTCCCCTGTACTGGGGCATATAAAGTTTGCAAGTCCAATGGGCCTCTCTTTCCAGTGATGGCCGACTAGGCCATCTTTTGATATATATGCAGCTAGAGTCAAGAGCTCCGGGGTACTGGTTAGCTCATAATGTTGTTCCACCTATAGGGTTGCAGATCCCTTTAGCTCCTTGGCTACTTTCTCTAGCTCCTCCATTGGGAGCCCTATGATCCATCCATTAGCTGACTGTGAGCATCCACTTCTGTGTTTGCTGGGCCCCGGCATAGTCTCACAAGAGACAGCTACATCTGCGTCCTTTCGATAAAATCTTGCTAGTGTATGCAATGGTGTCAGCGTTTGGATGCTGATTATGGGGTGGATCCCTGGCTATGGCAGTCTCTACATGGTCCATCCTTTCATCTCAGCTCCAAACTCCGTCTCTGTAACTCCTTCCATGGGTGTTTTGTTCCCAAATCTAAGGAGGGGCACTATTTTGAATATTTTTTTATTTCTAAAATAGGTGAGTTATCATGAGTAACTATACATCTAAAGGTAAGATTATGTGTCAGTGGAGACCTAAGATTCCATAGAACAGAAATAATACCTCTTTTTAAACACTAAATTTCATTCCAAATGCTTCTGAAAAAATGTATTCTATTTAGAAATTTATAGAATATGTCACCCTGAAAAAATCATAAGTAAATGTCATTATTTCAAAAATATGAATAAAATTGTGCTGAGAATAAAATAATGTTGAGAATACTGTCCTTGAATATCAAATTATGATCCTAATACCAATTTTATTTTAAGAATGGTGATGCCCACTTGTAATATAAGCTCGTAGGAAAATTAAGTAAGAAGTCTGTGAACTTAAATTAGCCACCAAGTAAAATCTTATCAAATTACAAAAATTCATATGTAGAGAGAGAAAACAGCGACTTTGGGAAATATTTATAAATATAAAAACAATAAATAAGTCAAACATAAAACAGCCCAATTTAATCATATTCATTTCACAAATAAATTCAAGAACATTGAGCTTTGAAATTTGAATTGTTAAGGCCATTTTGTATGCCAACAATGCAAACTTTCTTTAGGTTGGATAATGACAGACATTTAAATGTTCTCTGCTTCACTGTAGGTTGCAAATATTCCATGTAAGTAATCTTAAGAGTGGTGACCAAAGCCTTTTGGGAAACATATGGTTGTCTGGGTTATAAAAATGTGAAATAACACCTGTGTTCCTAATTAGAACATCCAATTGAGTTAACCCTAAATATCAGAGTCATGTTCATTACTCCTCACAGAGCTCAGTTAATCACATAATAATGACTAATAAGAAGATGTCAAAACCACTTAGAATTACTGAGGTTAATCGCCTATAAAGGATGAACTATACCCATCATGGTCCACAAAGGCCCAATTAGGTACAGATGGCATTTTGTCTAACAATATGCCTCCAATTTCACACCTAAATCTGGAAATCTCCTAAGCACATATCATTTTGAATAGTTGTATAAATAAATGACCAAATAAAGCTAGATATAATATAAATTTATATTTATAATTAAGTTATGAATAGCATGTTTCATTAAGTAGAAACATATGAGCATTACAGATGTGGCATTAAAAAAAAAAAACTTCTCCAACATGTTATAATTATTTGCAAAATCTAGTCCATTGAATTCATAGTAGACAAGGAATTAATGGCCCCTTCTGAGCCAAATGACATTCAGATATTTTAGGTAAAATTTTAGTAATATTTTCCATCACTGTTCACATGACATTTACACAGTAGAAAAATAAACATAGTAGCAATATCACTACTGCTGTTTCATGTCCTTGCATTTGGATAGGCACTAACCTTGCGTGTAACTGTAAAGTATTTCAAAAATGCAGTTAACATGAGCAACAGGATTTAGTTGGTTGTATAAAAAGTTATGTTTGTGCAAATGAATCATAAAAGAATTATAAGGGAACATTATTTATTTTACTGTACAATGTAGAAGCACAGAATTTGAAGGAATAGACATATGAGAATACAATTAATTGATTATATTACTAATTGTGTTATTTTTAGTATATTAGTAAATTATGCACTCAAACATGGTGATGTGTCTTTTAAAAATTTAATTACATGTACTTCAAACAAGAAGAGCAAATGAGTAAATAGATTATATAAGTAATTCAGTGATTTCCTTGTTTTGGGAAAGGTGAGAATTTCTGAAACTTCTTTTTATAAGAATGAGCTCTTTTCCATTTCATATTTACTTTAAATGGTTTCTTCTAATTAGATAAACTTCAAGGAGAATTATAGATACAATAAATGAGACATATTATATTAATTTTAGAGTATGTCATAGGAAACAAATACTGATGCAATGCCTCTCCAAACTGATTGCCAGTTAGTTTATGAGGTTTAAAATTTGCGGTAACATGCAGCATAATTTGGTCTTTAATGGGTAAAGCACAAGGTGTCCCTGATTTAACTCTTACTTGAAGGACCCGAGGAGGTCATTTCTCTTGTTGGTGGAAGGCAGCTTCAGTATCCTCCATGTCCAGAACCCTGCTTTTATGCTAGCTCTTGGCATGTGGTCCCTTTCATCTGCTGTAGGCTGCGTAGGTTGAATTTTTATTAGGGCTTTCTATTTTGAGAGCCTGGAATGTGTTGAAGGGTCTCATAATCCAGAATTTGTAATATTATCTACTTAAGCATTTTCCCTTCCTTTAATGCTTTTGATGTCTCCTAGCAGTTTTCAAGTTTTCTATAAGTTCTCTCTGCTTATATAAGAAAATTTTAAGAGCCAAAGCAATCTATAGGCAATCTATATAATCGGATGAGTTGTCTTTAGATTTTCGTTACAGTTATGGGGGTCCTCTACAACAGGTTTTAGATTAGTGTTTGAGATTCCAGAGAGTAAATTTGTATAAGGGAAGTTAAGTTTTTGAGTTTCATTAATAAAGACACCCCCCACACACACACACATATGAAAAAGAGCGACAGAAAGACAAAGAGAGAGAGAGAGACAGAGAGTCTCCAGTGTTATATTCAGCATTTAACTCAGAAGTATGAACAGTAAAATGCAGGATTTGAAGACCACTCATTGTTGCCATGCATATTACAGAGACTAAAAAAGGTAAAAGGTAGAGATTAAAGATACTCACTAAGGAAAAATGTCATCAATATTTTTGCAATATCCACAAGTGTTTTGATTTGATAATTCTCTAATATACACATGTACTAAATATCACATTACAAGGTCCATATATTTCAAAAGTTTCATGAGATAATTACCATATTATTACATTCAGATGATACAAAAAAAATTAGATGAGGTTCATTTCTAGGTAAACTACCTGCAGTTAGGAATAATAGATTTATGAACAAAAAAAAAAAAATAAAGGAAAAGAAAGAAAGAAGTCCCCAAATGTATCTGTGGTCAAGAAATTTCGTCTCTGGAAGCTACTCTGGAGAACATTTTGAAAAGGGCAAATCAATTTCCACATGTCAGATGCTGAAAACTGATTAAACAGTGCTTGACAAGCAAACATTTTGTTTAGCTATTAATTATTCCCCTGATAGCTAGTTAAAAGGCATAATGAAATATAGAGCTGAACATCAGGAGGTCCAGGAATATAGATGTGAGAGGACATGAAGTATAGCAGCTCAGGAATGGCTTGAATAAGGGAGCAGAAGACGCTGAAGAGTATTCATTGAACATGGAGGACAGTGAAACACAAGGCACTTTTATCTTTATTTACTTTTTGAGAATTTTGTCTGACGACTGAACTTGAGATATTCTCTCTAGCACTTCCCTTTAAGTGGACCCATATTTTTTATGTTTTTTAAGATCATAAGTCCTCATGATGTAATTATAATCATCACATAAATTTGCTTACCCATGTAACTTTATAAAATGAATGGCTTAGATCATTACATGTTCTTCATATGTACTTAGGTGATATTCTTAAAACTGAATACTGGACTTGGGATTTAGCTCAGTAGTAGAGCCTAGCAAGCGCAAGGCCTAGGGTTTGGTCCTCAGCTCTGAAAAGAAAAAAAAAAGACAAAATAACAGAATTATTGAATCATAATTTAGTTATTTTCTATAAATGACAAGCATAGTTTAGGAAGAAATATTAAATATGTTAGGAAAAGGAGATATGAATTACTTAAAATGATCAGTAATTGATAATAGTTTATAGAATAGAAAAAGGAAGAGATTTAAATTTAATCTTATTTTAAATGATTATATATATATATATATTTCCTATGTACACATGAAGGTGTGTGAAAGAAAAATGACTTTCATAGATACATGTATCCAAGCGCATTTTCAAAGTATATGGAACTTTTCAAGGTAGAATCTTGTAGGAGGAAATATGTTATTTGGAGCATGCTTTAAGCATTTCACAGCAGGATTTTATATCCTATCTCTTATCTGGTGTGGTGTGTGTGTATGTGTGTGTGTATATGTGTGGTGTTTGTGTGCACATGTGTGTGTGTGCATGTATGTGTGCATGTGTGTGTATGTGTGTGTGCATGTGTGCATGTGTATTTGTGTGTGTGTGTGTGTGTTTGTGTGTGTATGTGAGTTTGTGTGTGTTTGTGTGTATGTGTGTGTGTTTGTGTGTGTGTGTTTGTGTGTTTGTGTTTGTGTGTGTGTGTTTGTGTTCATGTGTGTGTGTGTGTGCTTGTGTGTTTGTGCATGTGTGTGTTTGTGTGTGCCCACATGTGTGTGTTTGTGAGTGTGTGTGTGTGTGTGTGTGTGTGTGTGCTTTCTCTATATAGATGACACATGATCTGTTTGCTTCCTTACTGCGTAGCCAGCCTCGCCTTCCTCCTGCCATGCCTTTCACAGCATAATGGCTGTCTAAACCTTTAAAAAAAATGTCAAGATAAAAGTTTTTCTTTTATAAATGACATTGGGTCATGATATTTTATCACAACATAAAAAGTGTAGCTAATAGAAAAAAACTGTTTTGAAATAAGAACATCCCTTCACCCACCCATCATCTCTGCTTGCTGAGGCCTCTGGAGCAAGCAGAGATGCCCTGACATTGCTATAATAAACCTGGCCAGGCAAGTTTTAAGCCTGTATACTATTTTGTGGAAGACTGAACTTTTGAATCCAAGAAAACCCATTGTATGTTTTGGATGGAGGCTAAAATAACATTTGTATGTGAACTTACATCAGGAATGCAGAGATAAATGGTTATAAAAAAGTTCGGTTCATGAAATTTCAGAGGGAAGACCCTATCAAAATTTTTGTTAGGAACTGTTTCCCTAACATTTGCCTAGAAAAACCTGACTACATGCCCTAAGAATGTCCATGAGGCTGAGATAAAAAGGTTTTGTTAGTTAGTTAGTTAGTTAGTTTGTTTTAGGAGGAAATTTAAGGCATATCACTGACTTCACAAACTGGCCATTACTGAATACATATATGCTACTCAGCCATGCAAAAGAGATAGAAATGAGGCAGACAGTACTAATATAAACGAACAGTTTGAAGAGAAATGAATAACAAGATAACTGAGATTACAATCAATCCATTGGGAAAGGGGGAGTGTACTTGCTAGTTTTGTGTCAACTTGGCACAGTTGGAGTTATCACAGAGAAAGGAGCTTCAGGTGAGGAAGTGCCTCCATGAGATCCAACTGTAAGGCATTTTCTCAATTAGTGATCAAGGGGAAAAGGCCCCTTGTGGGTGGAACCATCTCTGGGCTGGTAGTTTTGGTTCTATAAAAAATGGGGCTCAGAACTGAACAAAGAATTCTCACCTGAGGAATACCTAATGGCAGAGAAGCACCTGAAAAAATGTTCAACATCCTTAATCATCAGGGAAATGCAAATCAAAACAACCCTGAGATTCCACCTCACACCAGTCAGAATGGCTAAGATCAAAAATTCAGGTGACAGCAGATGCTGGCGAGGATGTGGAGAAAGAGGAACACTCCTCCATTGTTGGTGGGATTGCAGGCTTGTACAACCACTCTGGAAATCAGTCTGGCGGTTCCTCAGAAAATTGGACATAGTACTACCGGAGGATCCAGCAATACCTCTCCTGGGCATATATCCAGAAGATGGCCCAACTGGTAAGAAGGACACATGCTCCACTATGTTCATAGCAGCCTTATTTATAATAGCCAGAAGCTGGAAAGAACCCAGATGCCCCTCAACAGAGGAATGGATACAGAAAATGTGGTACATCTACACAATGGAGTACTACTCAGCTATTAAAAAGAATGAATTTATGAAATTCCTAGCCAAATGGATGGACCTGGAGGGCATCATCCTGAGTGAGGTAACACATTCACAAAGGAACTCACATAATATGTACTCACTGATAAGTGGATATTAGCCCAAAACCTAGGATACCCAAGATATAAGATACAATTTCCTAAACACATGAAACTCAAGAAAAATGAAGACTGAAGTGTGGACACTATGCCCCTCCTTAGAAGTGGGAACAAAACATCCTTGGAAGGAGTTACAGAGACAAAGTTTGGAGCTGAGATGAAAGGATGGACCATGTAGAGACTGCCATATCCAGGGATCCACCCCATAATCAGCATCCAAACGCTGACACCATTGCATACACTAGCAAGATTTTATCGAAAGGACCCAGATGTAGCTGTCTCTTGTGAGACTATGCCAGGGCCTAGCAAACACAGAAGTTGATGCTCACAGTCAGGTAATGGATGGATCACAGGGCTCCCAATGGAGGAGCTAGAGAAAGTACCCAAGGAGCTAAAGGGATCTGCAACCCTATAGGTGGAACAATATTATGAACTAACCAGTACCCCGGAGCTCTTGACTCTAGCTTCACATGTATCAAAAGATGGCCTAGTTGGCCATCACTGGAAAGAGAGGCCCATTAGACACGCAAACTTTATATGCCCCAGTACAGGGGAACGTCAGGGCCAAAAAGGGGGAGTGGGTGGGTAGGGGAGTGGGGGTGGGTGGGTATCGGGGACTTTTGGTATAGCATTGGAAATGTAAATGAGCTAAATACCTAATAAAAATGGAAAAGAAAAAAAAAAAAAAGAAAAGAAAGCAGGCTGAGCAAGCCAAGGGAAGCAAGCCAGTAAAGAACATCCCTCCATGGCCTCTGCATCAGCTCCTGCTTCCTGACCTGCTTGAGTTCCAGTCCTGACTTCCTTGGTGATGAACAGCAGTATGGAAGTGTAAGCTGAATAAACCCTTTCCTCCCCAACTTGCTTCTTGTTCATGATGTTTGTGCAGGAATAGAAACCCTGACTAAAATTGGGGGGTTCTTTAATTATAGAAAATAATTAGTGCCATTAAAGCAGACCACTAGGTATGAACTCATATAATAAGACAAATGCCATGAGAATAGTATTCAAACAAACTGAGGCTTTAATTTTTGAAACTAGAACCTAAAAGGTTTTAGGGAGTTTTATTCCTCCAGAATGGAAATGCTTACAGAATCTTAAAGAATCTTATAAAATCAATGTGTTCAGGACATAGAAACTATAAACATTGCAGTCCATGCAGGTCAGGCTTCCTTCAGAGCTGACTTTGACAGTTGACAGATTTATATACTTGGTGATTTTGGAGACTAAAGTCGAATGACTAAGAAGTCCATGGATTCTGTCTCTGCAATTTTAAAGAGCCACATGGGGGAGACAACTTGTGTTTTGAAGTGTGAGAGTCCCTGGGACCTGTGTTTTGATGCCATTGTATGAAACTGTGAAAGTGAAGCCAAGGTTACAGTGAGGACCACACAGTTGAAGATACAACATTTACAATGCATATCTCATTGAGGAAGGCACAGCGGGAGTGGAATTAGTGCAGGAAATGAATGTATGTTACAGCAGTTAATCTGGAAGAGTGTAGCAATCTATGATCTTTGAAACTGATAACTGACAAGACCTGAAGAACTCTGTGTTTTTTCTGAAGGATAGAAATCTTATTTTGACCAAATATTTCCTCACTTTGACACTATTTCTCTTATGAGAAAATGTATATGTTGCCAATGTATGTTAGAAGTAATTTTTTTTTGTTTGATTAATGAGAGATCAACTTTATAGGCTGCTTAGAGTCTTAAGAGATTGTGGGTCTGCATCTGCCCCATTGCTGGGCATGTCTGCTTGTGGAGGTGAATTATGGGGAGCTAGACTACATTTCCCCAGCTCCACCACTGGGTAGATGCTGGACTGTAGGGAAGCATTGAGACACCACTTAAGAGTAGGAAAGCACAGTCTGATATATGAGAATGGTATAGCCAGGGTTCTCAGACTTTTGGGCACCAAGTTATCCCTGGGGTGCCGCACAGAAGCATCAGGAACGAAGGATCAGGAATATACAGGCCCGGACCAGAGACTCCCAAACCCCTGGACATCTGGGCATTGCTGAGTCATAAGGGTTTGCTAGTGCAGTCAAGCATTGTAGGCTGAGGAGCAGCATCAAGTCTTGGGCCAGAGTGGGGGTGGCAGGAAGGGGAAACTCTGACTTACCTCAGTGGTGATTGTCCTTAGCTTCGTGGCTATTGTCTGGGTACAGAGATGCCAACTATGGGCATTTAAGTTATGGCCCTGTAGCCAGAGGCCTTCCCCATGTTCCTCATGGCAGAAGTTGTTAGGACAGCCCATCATTATCCATATAGTTTATTGACTGTTCATGGTGGAAAATGAATACATACTGTCTTCTCAGGGGGGTCCCAAGACTAAATACCTTTTGCAGGGAGGAATGTATGGGAAGGGACCTTACTGGCTAATCCCTCAGGGCTTTTAGGCAACTCATTAGATGGAGAACTTTGTTCTGGGCCTACCTGACCACAGGTCACTTTCCTTATGTGGGGAGTACGGAACTTATTACAGGCCAGGAATATGGTAGGGAGTGTGGTCACCTACATATGAGCCATGTGCCCATTGAGTCTCTGGGTCTCAACCTGCTCTACCCACCAAACTTCTTGGCATGATTTCATTGTCCCACATTAGAAATTAGATTTTTCGATAGTTATGAGACTCTTAAAGATGGTGAGGACTTTCAAGTTATATCATTTTATATCATACAATAACTATAAATCTATAAGGCCTTAGGAAAGAATGTTACATTTTGAAAACAAGGGTGTATTTCCATAGGCCGTTGTGTTGAGAACTAGATCGTTAGTTAGTGATGATATTTGGAAATGTTATGGGACCAAAAGAGGTGTAGACTTGATGGAGAAAGTATGTCATTAGGTAAAGACTACACATGTCTACCAGAAGTAGAAATACTAACAGTATTTAAGACTCAATGTTCCTTGGAAGATTTATCAAATTGCTTAACTATGTTCCATTGAAAAAAATAAGTAAAACTAGACACAAGATATAATTGTGCATTTTAAATATTTTTTTAAGTTCAACTGCTCCAAAAGAGGAACTTATGAAATAGCTAATAATATAAGGTCAAAGCAAAACTAAAATTTAACAGGGTAAATATCTAGTCCTACAGCAGCTGAGACTCATAATGGAAGCTCTGGTATGCAAAGGATGACCAAGAATGTATAAAAATTACTTTAGTAACATGTTCTTACCCTTAATATTTTACTAAAGGAATATTTTTATACTGCTTATTTTTACACATTTCTGTCCCATTTCATCTATAGTTTTAAATCAACATTCCATAAAGACCTGATAGCTTAAAATAATACAAGACGGGAATATTTAGCAATTATGTAACAAATGTTATTCAGAAAGTGTATGAAAATTTCTAAAATGTAGGCGTGGTTGGAAGAGTTTTAAAGCAGACTCATTTTCTAGTTGAAATCCCATCATTATAAATAGTTTCATAATTTCTTCTGTTGCTACTCCACCGGATATTTATTCTTAAGGAGAGGAAGAATTAAACTGCCCAGAAGAATTTTATGTGTAGGTCATACAGCAATAGCTCCATTAAAATACATGAAGTGAAGCTGAAAGAGAAATTACATCATGTTAGTGTGAGTCAATGTAGTTCACATAGGGCATTAAATATGATGTCACTTTGGCACAGTAAATAGTATTTAGTGAGACAGAATTAGTAAATATAGGCATTTCATTGGCAAAGAAAGTATACAGAACTGTAAACCCAAGATAGTGTACCTAGTGGCTCTCTGACTGTTACAGAAGTTCTCAACAGATAGTGGAACTGAAAAGGCTGCCTGAAGTTAGCATATGAAAACTGTTATAAATTGAACTAGCTTCTAGTTCATTGGATACAATACTAACCCATGGATTTCAAAAAATATAGTACTAGAAACTTGAATAATGTGGGAGTG
This sequence comes from Mus musculus, assembly GCF_000001635.26. NCBI lineage: Eukaryota > Metazoa > Chordata > Mammalia > Rodentia > Muridae > Mus > Mus musculus. The sequence goes on from NC_000081.6 coordinate 14,815,943, forward strand.
AAAGTTCATAAGCATGAGAGAATTCTTAGACATTATTAAAAAACAATAAAAAGAAAGATGTGAGTAGCTCTAGTTGAGATGTTTCGGGTGGTAGGAGTTGTTTTTTTAAAAGTGTTTTATTTATATATTTTAATATATACTTTGAATAGAGTGTGAGTGATTGTATATTTCAGAGTTTAAGCAAATGCTTATGAATAACCAGACAACCAAGTCATGCATACAAGTATGTACAAAGGCATTTACTTTGTTAATAATTTCTCATTAATTTAGCAGAATTATTCCCACATTGGTAATTCCATGTCTTAATTTTTTTGTTTATTAAAATACAGTAGGCTGTATGCTCACAAGTTAAAGGAGACATTCTAGATTTACATAAAAAATTCTCAAATACCTTAAAATTTTAAATTTAATTTCTTTTCCTGAGAAATATCTTGCAGTGTGTACATTTTGTACCAGAAATTATTCTCACATATCATAATCATATGTAAAATACATATGAACATTTCTATGCTGAGAGTAAGTAACAGAGTTTTTCTCTAAAAGAATTATGGATTAAGTTTTATAAAAGAAAATAATAATGTCATTGTTAATGTCCTGTATTTATAATTTTATTATTGGCTCCATAGGTTTTGACTTTGGTTTGTTTTAGTTTTGGTTTTGGTTTTGGTTTGGATTTAGGTTTTCAGCAATAGGATTGAATTAAGAAATCTAATTAAAAAGGAAAAAAAAAAGAAATTTTGTATGCTAAGCCTGACCTACATCCCAAGACCAAGAGAAATAAGATATTACAATCTGTCATTTTATCATTTATCAACTTGGTACAGATTAACAGACATAAATTATTCTGGTTTTTTTTTTTTTTTGCTAGTTGCATTCCTCTCAGCTGCAATCACATATTAATTATATTTAATAATTTTGGTCAATATAATAACCTTACATCTATTATACGAAGTGTAACTTGTAAAAATAAAGTTGTTTTACATTATAAAATTTAATAATTAGTAAAAAATTATGTATCTACATAGATACCAAAAATGTTTGTAATATATTAAGTTACACATAACAAAATCAGATAACTTTTTCTCAGCAAGATTTGTTTTTATTTTGCTTTAATACTTTCTATGTATTTGTTTTAGATGAGAAGTACTGCTTTTATTTATTTTTTTCAAAACTGAAACACACTATATAGTTCAGACAGAGCTAAATCTCATGTGTGTTTGAATCATTGTCTAGGTAACAGAATAATGGGCATCAGACAACATATCTAGCAAGATTTTCATAAGAATATGATTAAAATTATCATTCAAATATTGAACAAATTATAAAGTTTATTAGAGCTCTTTCTAACAAAAATAAAAACTACTAATATGAAGTTAAGTTATGCAAATAATCAGAAGTTAAAAAGGATATTAGTTGAGTAAGAAAATAGAAACTTAAAATTTAGTCACATTATGTGCTTAATTATGGTCACTAACAATTTTTCTCGAATGATATTCATTTGCACATATAATTTGTAGTGTTATAAAATTCTATTTTATTTCTTTTAAATGCAAATAGTTCTTAAACCCTTTTTGCTTTGATATTTGATTTTAATTTTCATCAATTTAGTCTTTACTTTTGTTCAAGTTTACCAAAAGGCATCAATCTATTTTAATAGAGATTAAAATAATTGCTGTTAATAACTGATAATATGAAGAACAATTGTGAATTATTATTCAATATTATAATGTTCATTTTTATGGAAATTATACTTTTTTTAATATAGTGAAATGCATTTTTCTTATTAGAAACTAATATTATGGGAAATGAAGTATAAATTTATTAAGAAAATTAAGGATCTTATCAAATGATGAAATAATTAAGATTAATATTTTGTAAATTTTATAATTTATAGCTTTAAGAACAAGCACAAATTGCCTAACCCTAATAATACATGCAATCGACTTTACCTTTTATCATTATCATCATTCACTTTGAATGTTTTGTATGTGTATTATGTATTGCTATCAATTCCATGGACATTTTCTGATGTTACATGGTTGTCCACATAAACAGAATGAATTAATTTCAGGAAATTGTTCATCTGCTTTCAAATATTTGAGTTTCTTTTCCTTACATTCTTTAAAAATACTGGATATCAGGCTGTTACTTACTTAATATTTTCAAATTTTGCTCTTGAATTGCTTCTCTTTCTTAAAATTATGGATATTCTAAAAATATAGAGGCTAAATCTATCATTAAATTTTTACTTACAAAAAAATTCAGAGTGTGCCAAAGACATAATTTTATGTGAAGCAACAAGGAAAGATATAGCTTAAGACATGTGAGTTGAATAGATATGAGATTCAAAGCAAACAGTCAGGAGAGTGCAGGGAAGAGAGTGTTTCTAGAATTTTGAATGACAACACTGATTTCAGCAAATTCTTTCTAAGGAGCAGCAAGAGGGCCCTCAGTCTCACAGAGTACACCACCATGGTGTTGAGAATCATGGGATGAGAATCCAGATGCCTCAGAGATAGTATGCTACTTTAAGATCTTTAGTCTTTATTCCAAGTAACCTGGAGGACTAGGGAAGCTATTGTGAGAACGTGAAACTTTTTATGCCATTGCAAATTAAATATATCTTTCTAGTTACCATGTAGCTATTGGCTCATATAAGCAGGAATGGGAAGTAGGAGATTGTTAACATTTTCCTGAAAGCTGTTCTGGGATTCACTACGTCAGTTTTATGTTAGATGTGGAGAAATATCAGATTCAAGACGTATTTTTAAATCTATGGGAACATTTGTTATATTATGTACTGAAATGTAAGAAAAAGAGGAGACAAGAGTTTCTCTTTGTATAAGGTGTGGATTACTGGAAATAGGTGGATGCCCTTTCATACATTATGAAGTGCTGGGAAAAAGAAGTTAAAGAATACACCATGATCCTTATCATCTGAGGTAGGTAGGTGAGTGCCTGGGTTGTTCTCTACACAAACACAATAATTTGCACATAATTCTTCAGACATGAAAGTTGTTGCTAAGGTATCAACAAACTGATCTTAAAATGTTGTTTGCCTATAACTCTCATAATCCTAAATTAATCAAATATTTAAATATTTTAAACTATATAATAGCTAGAGTTGTAATTAATCAACCAGTGCCTTCGATCCTTCTTAGATGTTTGTTCATACCCTTTTGAATTATTTTGTATTTCATGTATTGTTTTTTCTGAGACATGAGCTTGATAATAAAATAGAACTATTCATAAATTACTATATCTTTCATTATAAATGTTTACACAATAGTTGATAAACTCTGCATTTGTTACAATTTCCAGCGGAATATTCTGAGGAAAACCAAGAATGTTATATGGACTTCAGTCATAAATCTCTAAAATTTCTATTTGTTGTCATTGTGCTGGCATAAATGTAATTCTATGTGTGTGCTTGAACATGAATGAGTTATACATTATTGTCGACAAGTTCTTCCTTGTTGGATTTATAGATTTAACTTCAACTTTATGTGTGCTTTTAATGGCATGATAGAAAAGCCAATGCCAAATATCAGATATTTCTCTTTCTCCCTCTCTCTCCCTCTCTCTCTCTCTCTCTCTCTCTCTTCACCTCCGTCTCTACTAACATATACTGTCAGTTTTCATTAAGGTCAAAGATATGCTTCCTGTGATCTGGAGTTGTCAAATCAGAATCAATATTTCTTACCATTTTAAATGGAAGTTATTTTACTAGAGCGCCATTTAAACCATGAGATTTTCATTTTTTTCCCACCCCAAGATTTTCTTTATCTCTGTTTTTTTTCAATTGTCAGTTAAATTCATGTTTCTGTAATCCTTCTGTTGTACTGAAATTTTCTATCCTTTAAATCCATCTTAATTAAAATATTTTGACGTTTTCTTATTATTTATAGTTTTATCATGAGTATTACATGTATAATTTCTAGAATTTTATTCCAAGTATACATGCACAGTTAATTAGATCTTAAAAATCTATAAAAACTTAATTAGATCCACATATAAATGAACTAGAGTGTCTTCTAGAAGAATATTCTAGCTATCACTTAATGTGTATTTTCTTCTTAGACAAAAAAGTATTTTTTATTCACTATCTTCAATATATTTTCTCAATCATGTTTTTAATCAATCAGTGATTTCACTTCACTCAAGAATGTCAGTGTAGGTGAGTATAGATTTGTTGGCAGACTACATTGGGCAATCGTGCCTTCCCATGCTCAAGGGCTTCTCCTCCTATTCATGTCTGACATGTTCACCCTATGCTACATATGCAGCTAGAGCCATGGGTTCCTCCATGTGTACTCTTTGGTTGGTGGTTTAGTTCTTAGGAGCTCTGGGTGGTCTGGTTGGTTGATATTGTTGTACTTCCTATGGTGTTGCAAACCCCTTCAGCTCCTTCAATCCTTTCTAACTCCTCCACTGGAGTTTCCATGCTCAGTCCAATGGTTGGCTATGAGCATATACCTCTGTATTTATCAGGTTTTGGCAGAGCCTCTCCACAGGTAGGATTGGCCGAAGAAGGTGAAGGTAGGATGATCACAAGTTCCAGGCCAGCCTGGGCTCATGAGGTCACTGTTAATAATTTATCCTAGTGCCTGCATTATATGTTTTCTCTTCAGGAGGTCTTCTCTAAACCAATGAGTTCAATGCTATCCCTACATTCTGGTCTATCTATATCTATAATTGAATATATCTAATTTTATGTGAGGTTTTTTGTTTCATTTGGACTTAAGTTTTATGTAGAGTGATAAGTAAGGTTCTCTATGCATCCTTCGACATGCTGATCAGACGACCATATCGAATAGCACAATTATGTTTGTTTTTTCTGTGCCAATTTTTTACCTTTCTATTAAAACTAAGGTATCCATAGGTGTGTGGATTTATGGCTGAGTATTCAATTCAATTCCATTAATCCACATGTCTATTTTTATATAAATATCATTGGCAGTTTGATTAGTATGTCTGTTTATATTGTTATCATTGGCATCATCATCCTCATTATTATTATTTGATATTTTGGTTGAGAGACTTTTAATGACTGATTTTATTTCATTAGTGGTTAAGGATGTATTCAACTTGCTATCTGATCCTCATTAACTTTAGTAAGTGACACCTAACCAAAAATTGTTCATGTTTTTAGATTTTGCAATTTATTAGAGTACAAGTTATTAAAGTATATACTTATGATTCTCTGGATTTCTTGACTATCTGTTATTATATACCCTTTTCTTTCTGATTTTTTTAAATTTGAATATCCCCTCTTTTCCTTTTAGATAATTTAAATACAGATTTTCTATCCTGTTGATTTTCCCCAAGAATCAAAATTTTTTTCTTTTTTTTTTTGTAATATTACCTCATTTCAATTTTGATTTTTTTCTTTAGTTTGATTATTTCTTGTCATCTACTCCATGTGGGTGTAAATATTTCTTTTTATAGAACTTCCAGGTATTCTATAAACTTTCAATATAAATTTTTTATATATGTGTGTGTGTTTTATATGTATATGATGTATATGCACATGTACATATATATATATATGCATATATATGTGTATATATATTATTAATTTTTTGTTTGGTGCTTACTGCTCTGAACTTTCACTGTTTGTATTGTTTCCCATAAATTTCTGTAAGCTGTGTATTCATTTTCATTGATATGTAGAAAGTATTTAATTTCTTATTTTATTTTTGCATTGACCTAGTTTTCATTCAATATATAGTTATTCAGTTTCCATGGGTTTTAAGCTTTCTCTTGTTTTGCTTGTTGTTAATATTGAGCTTTAATCTGGATATCAACCTATGTGTTGTTCAGATAGGCTGGAGGCAGTTATTTCAATTTTCTTGTATCTTTTCAGACGTTCTTTGTGTCTGAGTATATGGACAATTTTGGAGAAAGTTCCATGAGTTACAGAGAAGAAGGTATATTCTTTTTTGTTTGAGTGAACTATCCTATAAATATCTATTAGGTCTACAATTGCTCTGTTTAGTTTTTGTCTGGATGATCTTTTTGTTGGTGAGAGTAGGGTATTGAAGTTTCTGACTATCAGTGTGTGAGGGTCAATATGAGATTTAAGCTATTGTAGTGTTTCTTCTACAGATATTGGTGCCCTGTGTTTAGGGTATAGATGAAAAGAGTTGGAAGGTCACCTTTGTGGATTTTTCATTTGATATGTGTATAGTGTCCTTCTTTATCTCTTTTTATTAGTTTTGGTATAGAATCTATTTTTATTAGATAGTAGAATAGCTACAATAGTTTCTTTTTAAGTCCATTTGCTTGGAATATGTTTTCCAACCTTTTATACTGAGCCAGTGTCTATCCTTGATGTGATTGTGTGTTTCATGGATGGATTAGAGTATGAATTATGTTGTTGCATTCATTCTGATAATCTCTCTTTTTATTGTGAACTGATCACATTGATATTGAAAAATTTTATGGTGGTTAAAATACATGACACCTAAAGGCCCTTGTGTTATGGCACTATTAGGGTATGTGGCTTTTTAGGAATAGGCTTAGCTTTGTTGGAAGAGGTATGCCATTGGGGGTGAACTTTGAAATCTCATTCTTCATGACTGTCAGTCCTTTCATGCTGCCTCTTAAGATGTAGAACTCTCTTTTTTTAACTTTTGATATCTTCTTTTATTTCTTTATTCAAGTAGTTGAAGTCCTTTTCATACAGAGCTTTTACTTGCTAGGTAAGACTTACACCAATGTATTTTATACTATTTGTGGCCATTGTAAAGTATGTTGTTTCCTAAATTTCTTTCTCAACCTGTTTACTGTTATTAAAATGGAGGGCTACTGATTTCTTTGAGATTCCATCTTACACCCATCAGAATGGCTAACAAAAAACTCAAGAGATAGCATATGCCCGCTAGGATGTGGAGCAAGAGGAACACTTCATTGCTGGTGCGAGTGCACAGACTTTTGTAACCACATTGGAAATTAATTTGGCATTTTCCCAAAAAACTAGCAATAGTCTATCTCAGGACCCAACTATACCACTGCTAGGCATATACCCAATAGATGATCCTACATCTCACATAGACACTTGCTCAACTATGTTCATAGCAGCTTTATTGTAATAGCCAGAAACTGGAAACAACCTAGAAGTCCCTCAATTGAAAAATAGGAAAATGTGGTACATCTATACATAGAATATAATTCATCTATTATAAACCAAGGCATAATGAATTTTGCAGGCAAATGGATGAAATTATTCTGAGTGAAGTAGCCCAGTACCAAAGAACAAGTATGGTATATACTCACTTATAAGTGGATATTAGCTGTAAAACACAGGTACCATGTTATATCCCACAGACTCAAAGATGCTAAGCAAGAAGGAAGCCCCAAGAAAGGAAGTCTGAATCTCACTTAGAAGGGAGAATAAAATAGTCTTAAGAAGCATATGGTGGGAGAGAAGTGGGAGAGAGAGAGGATGGGGAGAGGAATGGGGAATTCAGGTGTGGGGAAGGACAGAGGAGATAGCTAGATGGGCATGAAAATGAATGGGAATTTGCAACTGACATGGCTGATGAGGTGGGGAGCATCCTCAGGATGAGAAAGAGCCCCGGAATCAGGGAGGGACTAAGAATCAATGGGGATGACCTTTGCTGTAACTCACTCTATTGGGGATATGGAACCTAAAGAGTCCATTTTCTTTATCCAGATAAGAACCCCAGTGGAGCAATAGAGATACCACACACCAACTAAACTTTTAACCTGCTTACATTTTATCCTATCTACAGGAATACAGGCCTGGGAGAGGGAACAATGACTGAGGGAATCGCCAAACAGTAAATTGCACAACTTGAGACCCATCCTATGAGCAAGCACCAATCCCTAACACTATTAATGGTATTCTGTTATGCTTGCAGACAGGGTCATGCTGTCTTCTGAGAGGTTACACCTAGCATCTAACTCAGACAGATACAGACACTCACAGCCAAATAGTGGATAGAGTGGATAGAGTGCGGTCTCTTATGGAAGAATAGGAGGAAGAATTGCTGGCCCTGAAGGGAATAGGAGCTCCACAGAAAAAGCAACCGAGTCAACTAACCTGCACTATCAGAGCTCTCAGAGAGTCTGAACCAACAACAAAAGAACACACTCTGGCTGGACCTAGACCTCCCTGCTCATATACAGTAGATGTGCAGCTTAACTTCCTTGTGGGTCCTGTACAACTGAAGAAAGACCTATCCCCCAAACTGTAGCCTATATGTGGCATATGTTTTACTAGCTGGACTGCCTTGTCTGGCCTCAGTGGGAGAAGAAATGCCTAGTCTTGAAAAGACTTGAAGTATGGGGGAGAGAGGTAATACCCTGGGGTCCCCACATCCAGAGGAAAAGGGAAGAGGGAGGGGCAAGGATTGTGGGAGAGGGTTATCAGGAGGGGGACAATGAAGGGGATGTAAAGTGAATAAGTAAAAACTAAATTACAAACAATAAAATATGTTGAATTCTCAGCTCCTTCTCCAGCACAATATCCGTCTGCATTCTGGCATTCCTCCTACCGTGATTATAATGCACTAAACCTCTGATCCTGTAAGCAAGCTTGATTTAGATGTTTTCTTTACTAGTTACTGTGGATATGGTGTCTCCTCACAGCAATAAAACTGTAATTAAAACAGATATAGATGAATGATTATTGTTGATTCTTGTCATTTTCTTATCGAGATGCTTCTCTTCTCCATCTGCTGTGTGTGCATGTGTGTGTGTGTTTGTTTATGCCTGTGTGTTTCCATTATTTTGATTTTGATGATAGAATATTATTTATTCCCTATGTTTTCATTGATGTAGTTAACCTCCTTAGGTTGGGGATTTTCTTCTAGCACCTTCTGTAAGACAGGGTTTATAGATAGATATTGTTTAAATATGGCTTTATCATGAAATATCTTATTTTCTCCATCTATAGCAATTGAACGCTTTTCAGGTTATAGTAGTCTGGCTTTACTTGTTTTGTTTTTCTCTATGTATCTTATATAATACATTTTAGCTCCATTTTCTTCTGACTTTGTTTTTATAATTGAGTTCTGTTTTTTTTTTTTTTCTATTTGTTTCTTTTTATCTGAACTAAAATTCAAAAGCCTGCTTTTCTCCAGTGTGCAGTTGTTGTCTTTCCACAGTTTTGTTTGAATTGCACTGGTTCTTACAACTTTCTCTGTGATGTTCAGTGACCTTCTTAAGTGACTGCTCACAGCTGATTGTCACAAGCTTTCACTGGAAAGACTCAATTCCCCCATTGATGAATCTGAATGGAGAAGGATCACCATGTGCTACCTTCATTCTGCTTGTGATTTTAATTTCTGCTGATATTTTTACACATCAGCTCCCCAAACATTACCAAGCTATCAGCTAGCAATGTGTAATTGGCTTGGATTGTGTGTTGTCTCTGCAATCATTGCATTTGCCTTTGTTCAGATCTGAATGTGGAAAATTGTATGAAGATCTTTCTTCCAGTTCAATCACATAAAACCTCCTTTCAGATATAAAAGAGAACTTTTTAGGATATTGTTTTCTCTGAACATGTTTGGGTTCAAAGGTTCCCAAAGTCATTAGATTTCCTTCTTCATTTGTCCCTAACTTTATCATTTTAATAGATAAAATTTTCTCAACATATGCGGAGGTGCTGTAAGTTTTTCTATATTACAAGAAAGAAGAGGTAATAACTTTAGAAAATGCTCATTTTGGCTGTACATTTTCCTAAAGTATTCTGCATTATTTTTTAAGTATAGTTGTAAGAATTACTTCTCTGTCCCTGTTATATAATACCTACTTTGACAAATAGCAAGTTGTAGAACAAAAGCTACATTTGGCTTACACTTTCAAAGTGATAAAATCCAACACAGTAGGCAGAGCTAGGCAACAAAACTGGGAGGCAATGCAACAAAAGCAGAAAATTAGTCGGTCATATTTTATCTATATACAGAAAGCAAAAAGACAATTGGTTTATTCTACAAACCTTTAAAGCTTACTTTCAGGAGCAAGCGTCTATCTTCAGAAAAGAGGTGGAAAGAATGTTGGAGGAGAATGGGGAAGCAGTAAACTATAGTCTTTCAGACTTGAAATCATCTAATTCAAAGTGCACTTAGAGAAATGAGCAATGTACACAATCAAGCTAGAATAAAGACATGCGTTAAGGACCTTCCATATTTGTAGCCTAGCGTTAAAATTTTATGAAGGTAATCAAATAATCAGATGAATATTCTATAGTGTGTTAATGTTGATTTAATATAATAGAATATAAAATGAATCACAGCCATATCCACACCAATACAACCATTCTCTAAACTACAGTGACAGAGGAGTTATACTCACTATTTCAACTTCACAGTTGTTGAAAGGTGACATGCATTTAGTGGAAACTCTGCTTGTATTTGCAATTATGGCCCTTCTCTGGCTAGTGATATGTCCTCGAGAGGATGCAATGCGTGTCCCAGTTGGGAATGAGAGAAGAAGTCCAAATCATCCTCAATTCTACAGTTTGTGTCACAGACAAACTCTAATGTTTGTTAGGTTAGATGTAGCAAACTCATTTTCACCTTGCAATAAGTATAATGTGTGATCAGTTCATGGAAACACACACTTATAAGAAGTTTAGGAGGGACATCTGCTTTGTAAACTGTTAGTTATTGTTGGCACAGGAGCACAGGCTTGCTGAACAAATTTGCATAAGGGTTGTAAAGAAATACAGGGAAATGTCTAAACCTCATGTAATGGGAGAGTTTATCTTTGCCAAGAGGAAATGCTTCTTTTTAATTACGAATGATGAAAAATATGGGAATGTACAAAATGTTAGGATAGCTACTAAAATTTTAGGGAAGTTTTTCCTTTATACTTTGTTTTATTCAAAGTCCAGAACAGTATGTTCTAATGACTCCTAAATCTTATTTTTAAATAATTTATTTTATCCATTTCTTGAACGTTGGTGGTGGTAACTCTCTAGAGAGAGTGAACTTACAGATGTCTCACATTCTTCCCTTGTGATCACTTATGCTGTGACATGAAACAATGCCTACTGGTTCCATGTTATGAATCAACAACTGTACATATTCATTCTCAGAATGGGGAGATGAACATCTGCTATTATATTAGGCCAACAGGATGATGTGGACTTTATAGTATTATTATTTTGCATATACAGTGAACAACTATATAATAGTATGATAACTCTCAATTAATGTGAATAACCATGTTAGGAGAGATTTAGATGTGAGTGTCTATCATTTGTATGTCAATTTCAATGCATATTGATGCTTTAATATCTGTAGTGTCAGCTTTCATCTGCAAGATAGGACACAAAACAGGAGTATAAAGGCATGAACTGTTCTGAGTTTTGATGCTAACAATATCATGAGTGCTCAATGAATATATATTGAGTGGAATGATTACTTAGAAGTCATGCTACCAATCTAGTCTCATAGATGATAATCCTTAATCTTTTAAGGTGCTCAATGCAGTTTCATATTGCATGAAATGGTCCACTGGATAATAGTTTGTAAAACTCTTTCACACTTCCATACACTGAAATTTTAAACAGAACTGCTTTTTCTCTAAGATTTAAAATAAATACAGTATGCCTCTTTATTTTTTTATATAAAATATTTTAAATTGTATAATGTTCTTACACTGATATCATAAGATTCTGAAGGTGATCTCTGGAGATTGTTTAATACATGGGACATTGAGTCTTCTTAAATTCTTCTGCCAGACCCTAGGCCGGTGACTTCTTCTTATGGCATTTATTTTCAAATACTTGCCATTGCTAAATTTCTCTCTGTTATTTTTGCCTTTAATTTCAGTATTATTCATTTACAACCCTGGGAGCCTTTTGCTCAAGGCCTTTGAAGCCATTTCAGATAAATAATCATGAACAAGCATAGAGCTACCGTCTATGCTTTGAGAGGCATCAGAACTTAGCTTCAGTAGCATTGGCAATCACAGACAGTTTAAAGACAATAATCAATGTCCTCCTTTACGTCTTCTAATAAGTTCCCACTTACCTAAGACAGGCCTTAGAAACTCATTCACCACTTATTTGTTGTGTCTTATTTATTTTCTATGATAATAATCTCTTTTATCTTAAAATAATATTTTTGTGAATTCAGTTTTGTTTGTACCACAAGCCTAATGAGATTTGATTTACATCTTCAGTTTTATAGTACTTGCTATAGGAACAAGTCGAGTCAAATATGTATATGTATGTTTATAGGTGCTATAAAGCATTAAATGCTTGTAGGATTTCCTTACATGTTCTTATCTAGGCTAGGCTATTTCACTAATATAAAATGCTAAGCCAATGTAAGAATAGACTGTCATTTCTTTTACTTTCAGATATCCACATACAGAAATACAAATACTTTTTATTTTTATTTTTGTTGTTGCTGGTACATTTTGTTTCTATGCTTTTGTCAACACATGCTTGAATGAATTGGAAAAAGGGAATCTGAGTTGAAGAAGTGCCTTTACCATATTGGTATGTAGAAATATCTTTGGGGAACTTTCAGAATGATTGATATTCAAGGAACCATTCCGAAGTGGGTGATCCTACCTGAGCGAATGTTTTTCTAAGTTACGTAAGACAACATGGTGAGTAAGCCTTGAAGAGCAATCTATGTGACATTATCCTTCATCTCTGCTTTAGTTTCTACCTCCAAGTTTATACCTTATTTAAGTTTCTGCCAGGAATTACATCATTAGTGGATTGTGATCTGTACTTATAAGTCAAATAATTCAATTCTTTCCAAGTTTCTTTCAGTCATGGTATTTTAACACAGTAAAAGGGAAAAAAGAAAAAGTAAAGAAAAGAAAAGTAAAACTAGAAAAAAACATGTTTCCCTGCTTTTCACTGTAACATAATGAGAATCATACAAAATACTTGATTTTTCAAAGTGAGCATTATTTATTATTCATAGGTAATTCTTTTCTCTTTACATTAAATTATATTAAGGGCAAGATTTAATAAAATATCTTTATAAGTAATGGTAGCATCTTCTTGGATCACTGCTTCCTTGTGACAAAAGCTGCAAGTTTCGGCAAAGCAAGCCATCAAGTCTTAGACTGCCCAGTACAAAGAGATTGGGGCATCAATATTCTCCCTTTTTAACTGGGTGGGTGCCAGTTTCATCAGGTTCTATATAGGGCATTGTGTATCAGAACATCAAAAGAAAATAGTTATACTATTCTTCAAAGATGGAACAAGCTGTAGAATCAATAAAGTTCATGAATCTTTGTAGAAGAAAACAGAGTATTCCAGTAAGAAATGAGGATAAGAACTTCCAAATAAAAAATGAAGAACTCTGTAGCTCTTCTTTCATCTTTCTTAGTTATAGATGAGTTAATTAAAAATCATTAATTTAGAATTGTGATTATTTTATTTTGGTGACTATATCATAGCAATATACTTATAGGTGGAGTCAATTGAATGATTTCAATAAGATGCAAATAACTATTCATTGAACAAAAGAGAGATAAATGTCATTCTATATAAGCTACTCCTTATTCTGATTTTCTATACTAATTTTAATATTCTTTGTCTTACATTAGCTTATAGAGGTCCTTGACAACTTATGTAAAAAGTCTCACTCAAGATGTCACTTAGGAAGATGAAAAAAGTAATATTATCTGCTTGACTAGTAGATATAAGAACCTGCTGAGAGAGAGAGAGAGAGAGAGAGAGAGAGAGAGAGAGAGAGAGAGAGAGAGAGAGAGAGAGAGACTTTTAATACTCCCCTCAGTAACGGACTATTACTTTATTGTCACAGAATTTATTGTGTAACTAGACTTTACACTCATAATGTGAGAAGAAGTGGAACAGATCATAATCAGATTGTTTGTAGCAGAGAAGATCTAGGTCAAGTACAACTGTCTACTGATAGTGTTCAAAACTGCTCAAAACTTCCAAAAGCCATGAGAAAAAGAAGAACATAAAAATGTTTAGTGAGAAATGGCAGTCACAGCATTTAGATCAACTATTAGATGAGAAATTATGTGAATGCAATCCAAGATTGTGGCAAAGGTAACAGGAAAAAAATAAAATGAGTTGTATTACTTTGGAACACAGCTAGATATGGAAGGAGACAAAAAAAAAAAATAGCAGTGTTCATTTTACTTACAGTTTGTAATTCAGAACCTGGTAAATAGTGTTGACAGTAACCCACATCAACAGCACGCATTAATGGGCTGCAGAGCTGTCTGAGAATTCAAGAGCAACTGTTAATCCTATTGAGGACCTACATTTGTTTTTCAGACCATCCATCACCACTTGTGACAACCTTGAACTTCAGGTTCACAAAATTTAATATACTCTTCTAATCTCTGAAGACAGGATACATATGTGGTATACATATGTGGTATACATTCATGTATAAATAAGGACTAAATACTCAGACATGTAAAATACTTTAAGTATATATTAGTAACAAGGAGGCAAAACTTATTAATTTTCTTTGCTTTTTATTTTATTTTTATTAATTGTTATGTACTTAATTTAAGTCAGAATCATAGCTTCTCATCTCTCCTTTTCTCCCAGTCCCTACTTCCCATCCTCTTCTCCCACATGCAACACTCCTCCTTTTTTCAGAAAAAGGGAGTTGCAGGAAATCTAGGTATATATTATTCTATTGAGGCTAGAGAAGGTAGGTCAGTTATTGGAAAAGAGATCCTGATCCTGCCTTAGCGTTTCACATGAAGACTCAGCTATACAACCATTACATATGTGCAGAGGGCCTAGGTCCACTGCATGCTTGTTCTAAGTTTGGCAGTTCAACCTCTATTCATCACTAGGTGTCCAGGTTAGATGATTCTGCAAGTTATCCTGTTATTTCCTTGATGCCCTTAGCTCCTTCAGTCCTCCCACCTTCCACAGGATTCCCCAAGCTCTACTTAATATTTGGCTGTGGGTTTCCACATCAGTTTTCATTAATTGCTGGGTGAAGCCTCTAGCATGACAGTTATGCTAGGCTACTGTCTACAATTATAGTAGAATATCATTGACAGTTTCAGTGGTATTATCCCTCTCCTGACATGGGTCTCAAGTTAGAGCAGTCATTGGTTGGCCCTTCCCTCAAATTCTGCTCATTCATTTACTATGGTGTTTTAAGGTTTTGTGTCTGTATTGGTGTCCCAATCCCTCCATTGGAAGTCTTGCCTGGTTATAGAAGATGGCCAATTTAGACTGCACATCCCCCTTTGCTATGGGTCTTAACTAGGGTCACCCTCATAGATTTCTGGGATTTTCCATTGTCATAGGTTAGCTTGTCCCAGAGATTCTCTTCTGCAGTCCAGTGGCCTCTTCTAATACTCTCTCTTGACCATATGCTTCCTGTTCCTATACCCCGTCCCCACCCAGTCTACTCCATTGTTACACTAAAGGTGTTTGATCTATTTTCTCTTCTCAGTGAGATTCAAGCATCCCCCTTTTGCTATCCATGTTATTTAGATTCTTTGGCTTTATAGGTTTTGCATGGATACCCTATACTTTGTGACTAATATCGAATCATAAGTTAATATGTATCATGTTTGTTTACTGTATCTCGGTTAGTTACATCAATTTTGATGCAAATTTCATGATGACATTTTTTTTTTTTTTTTAGTGGCTGCATAATACTCTATTATGTAGTTGTGCCACATTTTCTTTATCTATTCTTCAGTTAAGGAATATCTAGGTTATTTCTAGTTTCTCGCTATTACTGATTATTTGTTGAAGATTACCTCAGTCTCTGCTCCATCTATGTCCCTACATTTGTTTCAGACAGGACACATTTTGTAAAAAGCTTTGTGGGTGTGTTGTTGTCCTAATTTCTTCACTGGGGTCCTGCCTGCCTACAGGTGGCCTCTACAGGCCCATATCCCTACTGCTATGCATTTCAGAATAGCTCACACACATTGGCTCCTGGGAGCCTTCCCCAAACCATTTCTCTACCACATCCTAGGGATGTGTGCCCCTGATCCTTGACAGGTGCAGATTTCCATTCATTTTTCTGGCCCTTCGACTCTCTTTTCTATCTGTCTTCTGATCCTGGAGACCCCAATTCCCTTCCTCTACCCTCTCCCATCTAGTTCCCTCCCTCTATCTGCCTCTGTGACTATTTCATCCCCCCCCCCATATAAATGATACTCAATAATTTTAACTTTGGTCTTTTTCTTTTTGTTGGAGTTTTCTTCTTGTTTGGTCTGTGGAGTTTATCATGGGTATCCTGAAATTTATGGCTAACATCACTTATAAGTGAGTACATACCATACATGCCCTTAGGAGTCTGTGTTACCTCACTCAAGATGATGAACATAGTTGAGCAAGTGTCCTTGTAGTAAACTTGAACATCTTTTTGGTATATGTCCAGGAGTGGTATAGATATGTCTTAATTTAGATCTATTCCAATTTTCTGAAAAATTTCTTTAAGTGCTTCTCAGGTATTAGAGATTCCTTTGTAAAGGATTCTCTATTTAAATATACTCTCCACTTCTAATTGGGATATTTGGGTTGTTGACGTCTCGTTCTTGAGTTCTTTATATATTTTGAATACTGGTCTTCTCAAAAGTGTAGAGTTGGTGAAAACCTTTTCCCATTCTAGACACTGCCACTTTGTCCTCTTAACATTGGCCTTTGTGGTACAGAAAACTCTCAATTTCATTAGGTCCCATTTGTTAATTGTTGATCTTAGTGCCTCGTTGGAAGCCTCCTGGCCTGGAGAGGGTAGAAATGGGGGCACAGAGTAGGGTGTCCAAAAATTCTAGCTCTCTAACTATACAGAGATGTTGATGATAACTTCTAAAAAGTTCTAAAGACGTTCTTGTTCTTTCCCAATACATACAATGAACACACAAAGTTAGACTCCAGAGAACCAAATAACCATATTAAAAAACGGGGAACAGAGCTAAACAGAGAATTCTCAACTGAGGAAACTAGAATGGCTGAGAAACACCTAAACAAATGTTCAAAATCCTTAGTCATTAGGGAAGTACAAACCAAAACAACCCTGAGATTCCACCTCATACAGTCAGAATGGCAAAGAACAAATCTCACGTGACAGCAAATGCTAGTGAGGTTGTGGAGAAAGAGGAACACTCCTCTATTGCTGGTGGAATTACACATTGGTACAACCCCTCTGGAAATCAGTTTGGTTGTTCCTCAGAAAATTGGACATAGTACTATACCATTCCTGGGCATATACCCAGAAGATGCTCCAACATGTAATAAGGACATATTCTTTACTTTTCTCAAAGCAGCCATATTTATAATAGCCAGAAGCTGGAACAACCCAAATGTCCTTCAACAGAGAAATGGATACAGACAATGTGGTACATATGCAGAATGGAGTACTACCCAGCTATTGAAAACAATGACTTAATTAAATTTGCAGGCAAATAGAACTTGATTGAACATAACATCCTGAGTGAGGTAACTCACTCATAAAAGAACATACATGGCATGTACTCACTGATAAGTGAATATTAGTCCAATAGTTCAGAATACCCAAGATTCAATTCACAGACCATATGAAGCTTAAGAAGAAGGAAGACCAAAATGTGGATGCTTCAGTGCTTCTTAGAAGGGTGAATAAAATACTCACAGGAGAAAATATGGAGACAAAGTGTGGATCAGAGACTGAAAGAAAGGCCATACAGACACTGTCCCACCTGGAGATCCATCCCAAATACAGCCACTAAACCTGGATGCTCTTATTGATGCCATCAGGAAATGCTTGCTAATGGAAGCCTCATATAGCTTTCTCATGTGAGGTTCTGCCAGAGCCTGACAAATACAGAGGTGGATGCTTGCAACTAACCATTGGACTGAGGGCAGGGTTCTCTAATTGAGGAGTTGGAGAAGGGACTGAAAGAACTGAAAAGAGTTTGTAGCCCCATAGAGGGAGCAACAGTGTCAACAGGCCAGACACCCAGAGCTCCCAGGGACTGGACCACTGACCAAAGAATACATGTGGAGGGACTCATGGCACTGGTGACATATGTGGCAGAAGATGGCCTTGTTGGAAATCAGTGGAAAGAGAGGCCCTTGGGACTGAGGGTGTTTGATGCCCCAGTGTAGAGGAATGCCAGAGCAATAAGACCTGAGTGGGTGGGTGGATGGAGGAGCACCCTCATAGAGAAAAGGAGAAAGGGGAGGGTTAGGGGCTTTCCAAAGGGGAGACCTGGAAAGGGGAAAAACATATGAAATGTAAATAAAGAAAATCCAACTTAAAAAACAAACAAACAAAAGCTATTGGCTTAGGTGATTAACACCTGTAGCCTAACAACTGAGGATTAAGTAATGTGGCCTTTTTTCTACTCAACAGGAACTGTGCAGCTCTAACTTTGAGCCTGCCAGTAGGAAGTGAATTCTCAGGAAGAAAAAGGGAACCTTTGCCATGGCTATCTCTCTGCCTTGTATTCCTTATTTCTCCAATACTTTTAACAGCGTATCAGGGTGACTGTGGCCTCATAAAATGAATTTGAAAGTGTTCTTTCTGTTTCTATTTTGTAAAGTAATTTGAAGAGTATTGGTAATAACTCTACTTTAAAAGTCTCGTAGTCATCTTTGTAAGAAGACACTTCTTTGTCTTCTTTATTGATAACTTTAGTGTCATGATTTAACAAATAACTTTTCCTCAAATGGCCAGCTTATGACATAGTTTTTGTATAACTTCTTCCAGTGGAAGTTGGTATGGTTCTCTGTTGTTTATATGAATTTACCCTGTATGTGATGGAATGTTATTTTTCAGGCAGCAGATATGGACACAAAATATGTATCTGAAAATAATGTGCTTTCCTCCCCTATGCTAGAAAATTACAAAATTTAGTAGTTCAGCTTTTGTAATCACCAAAGCCTATGGCTTACTATCACAGTATATTCCCTCAGTATTTTTTCTTGAATTTTAAAATGTAAAATTCACTACACACTTTCAATAGTTGTGTTTGAAAAAAAAAATCACAATCCCCTATGGATGCAATGGTTTGTGTGGCTTTGTTTTCCAATGGCTACACATCTGTCTTTTCACATGGATTTTCTCAGAATATCAAAGAGCAGTCTTCCTTTCCTTGGTACTTTTTGCATTCAAATATGGCCTATTTTTAACTCATGTGGTTGGCTTGGAAGTGAATGCTCCCAAACTGTTCTTTCTTCCATCAATGTCTATCAATCAGGAAGAAGGTAACTACCTGTCATGTAGTGGACTGAAAAAAATGTCATTAGAAACGACTCTATTTAGCCACACTGACCACTTAATATTTTATGATCTGCAACCCCACAAGTTGCTGTATTCCATACAATCTTGGACATATGTTAAAAGTTACAGGATCAGATTTTTCTTAAAACCATGCTCAAAATCTCAAATCACTGGAAATTTCCCAAATACCTGTCACAGTGGAATAGGTGGCAGCTGCATTCCTGATATGGATGAGTCTTGATGAAAAATAAATGGCCAAGAATAACAGACTGAAAATAAGTAATAATTTCATCTCAATGAATTTAAATTTTGTATAATGATGAGCAGTAAATTCCAAAAGCACAACAAGAGATAAAATCAAATGAAATTCACTATAAGTGTCTATTTTTCGGGTGAATGAAGTCCACAGGGAACAAATGGGGGCTTCTGCGGTGTTGAATACCATTGTGAATATATTCCATTATTTCATATTGTTATTTAAAAGAACAGAGACTCTGGAGAAGGAATGGGATGAGGAACTGTTAGAGGGCGGACCAGGAGGGGGATAATGACTGGACAGTAATAAAAGATTAAAGATAATTTAAAAATTAAAAAAAGAACACTTAGGCTATATTTAACAATTGGATGTAATTTTGTTTCAATGGAAAAAAAAAAAAAAAAAAACCCTGGAAATGAAACAGTGCTGTCAGTCATCGGAGGCCACTGAAACTGCTCTGGTTTTGCAGGTAGGGACATGCAGCAGCATTGAATCATCACTGAAGAAATTATAAGCTCTGTGACAAGGTATCTACCCTTCACAGGGAGATAATAATCCAGATCTGTAGACCTGGCACAAAGTCTGAGAGCAAAGATGAATACAAAACTGCAATGAAGTGCCAGGGACAAGCATGGTAAAATAATGAATCAGCACAGAAACATACTCTCCTTTAGTGACAGCAGTTCCAAGAGAAGGAAATACAGCAACTACATGGTAGGAGGAATTGTCAAAACCTGAGTGAAAAATGCTGTCGACTAACACTGTCCCATAAACAACACTTTAAGCAGGCAGCATTTCATTCTACTGAGGCTTGAATTTACATGGTGTGAGAAGAGGAGGTAGAGAGAACTTTCTGCCTTCTCCAAGACCCGCTCTTCCTCAGATGATCTGTCATTGTGTGCAGAACACAGTGGCAGATTTATCCCCATGCTTCAACTTGCTTCATAATGGTTCAAGTGAAAGCATTTCAGGGGTGCCAGAAAACGGGAGCTCACAAATGACAGAGTCTATTATTAGGCGAAGAGCTCCAGCCGAGTGACTTTCTTGACAACTTTGTGTCGATTCTGCAGAAATATTTCCCTTGTCTCAAGCTTCAGAAGGGAAACAAGACAAAAACAGTTTAACGATGAATCCAATGAACAGATTTAAGTATCTGGGTCTAGGAGCAATTCTCTTGTAGGGGATGCTGATTTATGCCTTTGATAGAGCTCATGCCTCGCAAGCATAAGGCCCTGCTCTCTCAGACCACAGATGTGAGAAAAGAATCATCTGATATGAATCATAGTAAGGAGAATCAGTTTAAAGTAATTGGCACAGTATAGATACCAGGGCCAAAAGCAAAGATAAAGGTTTTTTTTTTTTTTTTGTAATTTTCTCTCTATTACTCAATTTTCCACTGTTTACGCATTCAGAAAAAGATAATTATCTTTGCTCTGCTTTTTTAAACAGTATTCAAATCAGAAAGTATATTATTGATGTATGTTTCTGTTGTGTGTGCATGCTTATTATGTACACACATGTAATGTCTATATATCTGTACATGTGCTTATGAGCAAGTAACTGTCAACAATATGTCTGAAGGAATCACTTTATAGTTAGGGAATAAAATTAATGCAGTATTTTGCTTTTGTAACTTTATAATTATAGTTGTAATTGCCATTTACAACTTTCAATATGGTCTAGTAGCCTATAATGCTAAGTATTATATATAAATTTTGGAATAATTGCATGTACTGCTTATTAATTTATTTGCATTTATTAATTATTACAGTTAATTATATTATAGCACTTAGCATTGAGTAAATGAATAAAGTTAGTTTTGTGAAAGTATTATTATTATTAATTTTATTATATCTATTGTAGTTTCCCACACTGCCTCTCTTCCAAATCACTTCCTGTACCTCCTCTCTACCCCAACCACATTTTTGTTCTATCAGAAAAGAGAAGGTCTTCCCGGGATGTCAACCAAGCATAGCACAACAAGATACAATTAAAGTAAACACATACCCTCATGCCAAGCCTGGACAAGGAAACTCAATAGGAATAAAAGTGTCCCAAGAGCAACAAAATAGTCACAGATCTTAATTATTAAGAGTCCCACAAGACCACCTAGCTAAACAAGCATAGCATGCATTCAGAGGCTCTACTAGCTCAGAGACATACAGACTGCATCATTGTTACTTAAGTCTCTGTGATACCCTGTGATCTCTACTTAGTTAATCCTCCAAGATGTGCCTTTGTTGTGTTCACATGTATATTTCAGGACTGTCACTTGGAATTGGATTATGAATCCAATCATGAAGGCTCATCTATGTGGGAGACTAATGCTCTCACACTCCAGTTACTAGTTTTCTTTGCTTCTTTGTTTCTTTGTTTCTCTTTCTTTACTTTTCTTTTCTTTTCTTTTTCTTTTTCTTTTTTTTTTTTTTTTGGTCTAAGGGTGGGACCCCATGAGATTTCTCCCATTTAGCATTTCTCTTGGTATCATTATTGTTTACCTCTGGCTTAAATGTCCATATTTCTAAAGACTTATGGATGCAGCTTCTTTGTCATGTCTAGAGATACAACTAGATTTCATAAAAGCATGAATAAATATCAAGGTTAAAAAATCCTTGGGTTATTTGTGTTTGATAGTTTAAAATTTTTCTGCTACATTTACAAATCATGTGCATTTTATGTGTATAAATAGCATTGCATTATAAATACCTTGTGATATTGTAGCACATAAAATAATAACAAACTCATTGTATAGTATTTTTAGATATATGGTTAAAGAAACATGTTTGACACTGAGATTAAGTATAGCTCTGCATGAGTGCCAAGAAAATTTCCTCATTGATGAATTTAAATTACTGAATATTGTGCTGATTAGACATTGATTAGCTATGTTAATAATTAAATATAATAAAACTCCTATATTTGGAAGATATCTAATAGGTAAATAAAATATCTCCTAAAGATTATCCAATTATTTAGTAATTTTGTATATATTTAAAAATAGATAAATATATATAAAATATATATTCAAAATAAATATGAAATTAACTTCAATCTGTCACCTGTAGTTTCTGCAAAATTATCATGCTTTCTTCCACAATCACATACTTTATTTAATATCCAATAATCCATTAAGTTGAGTTAGGACTGACCATATGTGAAAGAATTTGGGACTGTTTTATGTAGAAAAAAAACCCCAATATTTGGGGAAATAAATACTCAATAAAGAATTATTCTGGGCTTCCCTTTGATCTCCTTTTGTTGTCTAATTTTTCTGGCTAGGATACCCAAGATACAATTCACAAACCACATGAAACTCAAGAAGAAGGAAGAGTATTGTGTGGATACATCGATCCATCTTAGAAGAGAGGAACAAAACACCCATGGAAGAAGTTACAGAGACAAAGTGTGGAGTAGAGACTGAAGAAATGACCATTCAGAGACTGCCCCACCTGGGGATCCATCCCATATACAATCACCAAACTCAGATACTGTTGTGGATGCCAACAAGTGCTTGCTGACAGGAGCTTGATATAGCTGTCTCCTGAGAGGCTCTGCCAGTGCCTGACAAATACAGAAGTGCATGCTCACAGTCATTCATCGGACTGAGCATAGGATCCCCAATGAAGGAGCTAGAGAAAGGACCAAAGGAGTTGAAGGGGTTTGCAGCCCCATAGAAGGAACAATAATATGAACTAGCCAGGACCACCATAGCTCCCAGGGACTAAACCAAAGAGCAAACATGGTGGGACTCATGGATGAGGCGAAAGTTGAATCAATATTAATTGTTGAATTTGAAAACTTCTATTATTTCCCTGGAAGTCAGTGTGAACACTTCTCAAAGGCTCTGCCAGAGCCTGACCAGTACAGATCAGACTGAGTGTCAGTACCCCAATGGAGAAGTTAGGGCAAGAACTGTAGGAGCTGAAGGGGTTTGCAAATTCATAGGAATAACAAGAATATTAACCAATCAGACCTACCCCTAAAGCTCCCAGGGACTAAACCACCAACCAAAGAGTAAACATAGTGGGGAACCTATCACTCCAGCTGGATATGGAGCAGAGGATCGCCTTATCTGGCATCACTGGAAGGGGAGCTCCTTGGTCCTGTGGAGGCTTGATGACCCAGCATAGCGGAACGCTAGGGCAGTGAGACAGGAGTGAGTGGGCACATTGGGGAGCACTCTCATAGTGGCAGGGGACAGAATGGATAGGGTGTTTGTGGAAGGGAAACTGGGAAGGGGGATAACATTCAAAATATAAATAAATAAAATAACCAATAAAAGAACTAGAAACAAACCTACAATATAACCCAATTATACCATTTCATGGAATATTCCCAAAGACTCGACATTATACCCCACAGATACTTTGTTAGCCATGATTATTGCCATTCTATTGACAATAAATAGGAAGTATCTCAGGTATCCTTCAAAATGTTAATGGAAAAAAAATATGTTACATAGAGAGTGGAATTCTGTTCAGGTACTAATAAAATATAATTATGAAACACCCAAAAGTAATATATAAGAAAATATATTAAGTTATGAAAGACAACACACCTCGCTTATTTGTAGATGTTAATTAGGAATCTTTAGATGTAAATATAGTGTGCAATATAACCACAAGAGTAGAAAGGTATTAAGGAACAACTGGGAAGGAAGGGTGCATTTCTAAAGAGGGAGATACTAGACAACTTCGATGAATAGGGAATCTGGAACAAAAATT
This sequence comes from Mus musculus, assembly GCF_000001635.26. Lineage (NCBI taxonomy): Eukaryota > Metazoa > Chordata > Mammalia > Rodentia > Muridae > Mus > Mus musculus. The sequence goes on from NC_000081.6 coordinate 14,840,095, forward strand.
TGGTGGAGAGTTTAATCTAGGGAAGGAAAAAGATTAATATAAGGTGGATATACAGAAAGGGAGAGGAATGAGGTAAAAACTAAGAAGAATTATAAAAGCCATGTGTAACTGTGTGTGTGTGTGTCTGTATGTGTCTGTCTGGGCGAGTGTAGGGCAAGCTATGAAGTATATACCAAAATGCACAGCACATATGTCTCAACAATGAACACAAAAAATAAACATAAAAATGTAAAATATGGTTTATTTCCTGTTTCAAATAAATAATAAAAATTAAAGTACTCAATAAAACAAGGATATGTTATGTATATGTATGTGTGTAACAATGAAAATTGAACAAATCACGAATTTAGGAAACTATTATCTAAAACAAGTGCGGAGTTATAGGTGCAACAAAAAAAGGGATGAAAATGTTATAAATACAATACGTATATATAGAATTGTTTTAATCAGTTCATAGTTGGGCATGTCAGGACTCCTAAAAAATGTATCAGGAGAAGTTTTGTTAAATTCTGTATCTTGAATATGTTAAGGACTTCTTATTTAAGAGATTTGAATGTGGATGGAATATGTTCAAATCAACAAATCCCCCTAGAATCTCAACCTCATGCCCTACCTACACTTTTTTTTTTAATTAGGTATTTTCTTCAATTGCATTTCCAATGCTGTCCCAAGAGTCCCTTCCCCCCCCCCACTCGCCTACCCACCCACTCCTACTTCTGGACCCTGGCATTCCCCTAACTGAGCATATAAAGTTTGCAAGACCGATGGGCCTCTCTTTCCACTCATGGCATACTAGGCAAACTTCTGATACATATACATCTAGAAACACGAATTCTGGCGGGGGGGGGGTTACTGGTTAGTTCATATTGTTGTTCCACATATAGGGTTGCAGACTCCTTTAGCTCCTTAGGTACTTTCTCTAGTTCCTCCATTGGGGGGCCTGTGATCCATCCAATAGTTGACTGTGAGCATCCACTTCTGTGTTTGCTAGGCCCTGGCATAGCCTCACAAGAGACAGCTATATCTGGGTCCTTTCAGCAAAATCTTGCTAGTGTGTGCAATGGTGTCAGTGTTTGGAGGCTGATTATGGGATGGATCCCCAGGTATGGCAGTCTCTAGATGGTCCATCCTTTTGTCTCAGCTCCAAATTTTGTCTCTGTAACTCCTTCCATGGGTGTTTTGTTCCCGATTCTAAGAACTGGCAAAGTGCCCACACTTTGGTGTTCATTCTTCTTGAGTTTCATGTGTTTTGCAGATTCTATCTTGTATCTTGGGTATTCTAAGTTTCTGGGCTAATATCCACTTATCAGTGAGTACATATCATGTGAGTTCTTTTGTGATTGGGTTACCTCACTCAGGATGATGCCCTCCAGATCCATCCATTTGCCTAGGAATTTCATAAATTCATTCTTTTTCATAGCTGAGTAGTACTCCATTGTGTAAATGTATCACATTTTCTGTATCCATTCCTCTGTTGAGGGACATCGAGGTGAATTCCAGCTTCTGGTATTATAAATAAGGCTGCTATGAACATAGTGGAGCATGTGCCGTAATTACCAGTTGGAACATCTTTTGGATATATGCCCAGGAGAGGTTTTGCTAGATCCTCCAGTAGTACTATGTCCAATTTTCTGAGGAACTACCAGAGCGATTTCCAGATTGGTTGTACAAGCTTGCAATCCCACCAAAAATGGAGGAGTGTCACGTCTGCTCTCAACCAGCAAGAACGACACGGCCACCAGTCCTTCTAACAGCAGTTTATTCAGGAAACTTCAGTCTTCATCTCTCTCTCCATCTTTTTCCTTGTCTATCTCCCCTGAACCCCGGGCCTCTCACTCTTATATACTCTCAGTCCCCATCCACTCACAGCAGGCCATGTCACCTCACCAGGCACGTAGCTTCAGCCAATCAGGACGGCAGGGGCATGTCTCCACCAAATATGGACTTGTTTAAACCGCCAGCATCATGGTGCACCTGTGCAGCTCTCAAGATGGTCGTGGCTTATTTTCAGGTGTATGAGGAAGTCAGGTGCAAGTCATAAGACTTAGCTGCAGTCCCTGGCGCCTTCTTGGGACTGCTGCCACACCCGCTCCTCACATCTCCCCCTTTTTTCTTTTTTGGCAGAGAGAATGTCTGTCTTAGATTGCCCCCTGCAGCAATGCCCCTTACCCGACCTTGGGAGACAAACAGCATTGGTTTGATCCCTGTCTTAGGTTGGTGTCATGCCCAGGGAGTTTTATCCATCACTGACTACTTCTCTATCATGCCAAGCCACACATGGGGAGATTGTCCTGTCTGCATGCGGCAGATGTACCAGAAGGCCAAGATGCTGATTAATCTATGGCCCGATCTTGATTGCTGCAAGCAAGCCTCATAGGTGAAGGTAGAGGTCTGATCCCCAGTGTCCAAGCATAGGGGCCCTATACAAAACCATCCCTTGGGCTCATCACCCAGAGAGGTCTTGGCCAGCTCCCATGTCGTTTTTCTTGGGGGATGGGAACTAGGACACTGAACCTTCATGCAATCAGACGTGCCTTCCACAGGATGCCAATAGCAAGCTATCCTCTGTGCAGTGCTTAGCCTTGCAACCCATGGCAAAATGCAGCATTATTTCTTTAGAGCAGCAAGCCATATCTGAGGAGATTTTCCCGCCTCCACTGTGGCAAAGGCCTGCGCCACCACGGCAGAAGTGCGGGCCTGCACTCTGCACCCAACACATACACCAAACACACAACACTCACACTATTACAAGCATACATCCCAGGGCTCCCATCAGCCCTGAGGCAAGGGATCTTATAAACAATAAACACAAAAGGAGGTCACATACAAACAGGCGTAGCCTGAAAAACATTCCTTCCTCCAGCAAATTGAAATACAGGAGTTTCAAACACATTAGAACCATTCCAATAAAATTTGCATTAACCCAGGCCCCTCCCACCACCTGGCTTAAGGGGGAAAGATCAGTGCAACTACCATTCACCCCACATAACAACCATACATATAAGGGGTACTGCCCAAGGTGGAAGGGAATCAGGAACACTCCTACAAAAAGGAAAGGGGGGCCCATATAGGTTGGGAGGGTATAGTGCCAATGCCCTTGGATATACTGGCAGGCCACAACCCTCGAATCCAGGTAGCATTAGTTTTAGTAGATACAGCTGAACACAATCACTCATCTGTGAAATATTTTGAATCATCTGAAAACACAACAATCCCTTTAGCTGAAGCAGCATAGAAAAAAAGCAATTGTAGTGAAGCATTAGATGTAAAGAATTGAGGAAACACTTGAATGCATCAATAGCATGGGCCTCAGGAACACAGACATAATTCTCCAATGTAGCTCTTCAGTTCTCACTAGCGGGAGCATTCCCAGCTACAGGAACATCCACGTCCTCATAGCTCTGCTTGTTTTGAATTGCTCTGGTCAGCCGTTCATTCTGGGACCCACAGCTGTTGTAGGTGATCCTGGGGAAACACAAACAGACCCTCTCTCCCAAACCAACTGAGAGCACTCCTCTCTCACCTGATTCAGCGCCTCATTACCTCTCTGGAGTTCTGCGCCACATCTTTATCTTCTATGCAATTTCTCACTAACTTCCAGACTGGCAAAACCCCTTTTGGTAAAACCCTCTGTTCTTCGTCAAACCTCAATTCCCAATGGTGCTTAGTGCAACTTGTCCCAAACCCATAAACCTTAACTTGTCCCAAAGCCAGGAACCTTAACTTGTCCCAAAGCCAGGAACCTTAACTTGTCCCAAAACTGGGAACCTTATCGTTACTTTGTGCCTGCTTCCTGGCAACTTTATATTTGCCTCTGTTTTTATCCGAGGTCCTTCCCAAACTCCTGGGGTCATAAGTTTCACTTACTGTGAACTTACCCTGCCAGCAAACAGTGACTGCTGAAAGTTCTGAACTCGTTGGTGGGGGAGTCGGTTCCCCATACGGGCCACCAATTGTTGCGTCCACTCTTGACCAGCAAGAACGACAGGGCCACCAGTCCTTCTAACAGCAGTTTATTCAGCAAACTTCAGTCTTCATCCCTCTCTCTTCATCTTTTCCCTCATCTATCTCCCCCTATCTCCCCCGAACCCCGGGCCTCTCACTCTTATATACTCTCAGTCCCCATCTACTCACAGCAGGCCACGTCACCTCACCAGGCATGCAGCTTCAGCCAATCAGGGCAGCATGGGCATGTCTCCACCAAAAATGGACTTGTTTAAACCGCCAGAATCATAGTGCACCTATGCAGCTCTCACGATGGACGTGGCTTATTTTCAGGTGTATGAGGAAGTCAGGTACAAGTCATAAGACTTAGCTGCAGTCCCTGGCGCCTTCTTGGGACTGCTGTCACACCTGCTCCTCACAGGAGTGTTCCTCTTTCTCCACATCCTCGCTAGCATCTGCTGTTACCTGAGTTTTTGATCTTAGCCATTCTGACTGGTGTGAGGTGGAATCTCAGGGTTGCTTTGATTTGCATTTCCCTGATGATTAAGGATGCTGAATATTCTTTCAGGTGCTTCTCAGCAAGTCGATATTCATGAGGTGAGGATTCTTTGTTTAGCTCTGAGCCCCATTTTTAATGGGGTTATTTGATTTTCTGAAGTCTACCTTCTTGAGTTCTTTATATATATTGGATATTAGTCCCCTATCTGATTTAGGATAGGTAAAGATCCTTTCCCAGTCTGTTGGTGGCCTTTTTGTCTTATTGACAAAGTCTTTTGCCTTACAGAAACTTTGCAATTTTATGAGGTCCCATTTGTCTATTCTCGATCTGACAGCACAAGCCATTGCTGTTCTATGCAGGGATTTTCCCCCTGTGCCCATATCTTCAAGGCTTTTTGTCCCGCGTTATTGTCTCACCAGCAAGAACGCACACAGAACACCAGGATCCTTCTGCAGCAAAGCGTTTATTGCATCTTGAAGAGGAAGACCCTGAGCCCCAGAAAGGCGCTGCTTATATATACCCTAGCATGGCGAGTCCACGCCTGACTGGTCGCTTACCCATGATCTCATTGACACGCCCCAGGGTAGGCTATGACTTGGCGCAAACACACTCTTGCACATGCGCACACAGCTTGTCGAGCTGGCACAGTAGAAGCTGGCGCCATCTTGTGATGGCAAATGTTATCACAGCTCTCCACATCTCCCCCTTTATGTTTTATTAACATGCAAGCCACTCTTTAATGGTTGAAGATAGAGGTCGAATCCCTAGTAAGATGAGTAACAGAACCATGTACAGAATAAGACCCTTAGGCGCCTTTTCACAGGATTGTTCTGACCTGCACTCATGCCGGTTTTTCTAGGGGAGGGACACTTGGACACTCAACCCTCATGCAAATCAACTTGTCTTCTAGGAGTGCCCAAACCTCTGAGCGACTCCTATGCTGTGCTTAGCCCAACAATCCATAAGAGTCAAAGACCTACTCACTCGTCCCTGTGCAATGAGTCTAGCCTCTAGGGGTGCAAGAGCTGAGTAGTCTAGTTCTTGTGAGATCATTTTAACATGGATAACCAGATTTCAGGAGAGATGTCTTGCTCTATGGCAGCAAGTGCTTGAGCAATCACTACCTTGTCACGTTTCTGCTGAGATCTGAGTTTGCAGACTAACCATAGCATGAACACTAATCCACAGCACAGGGCTGCACCAAACAGAGCCACCCCACCCATTCTTTGAAGTGAGAAAAAGCTGAAGAAATCCAGGAAGAGAGTCCCTCCATCAGCGACAGGTCCACTCGTGTTGAGTTGATAGCCAACAGTGCTGCCCTCAAAGACTCGAGAGTCTCGTCAAATCATTCTGACCAGTTTCCTGCAAGATACAATGACAATTGCCTAGACAAATTAGCTGCTTAGGTAAAATTTTCATACTGCACGCTGGTAATGCAGAGCGCCCCCAGCTTTTTTTTTCACATCCCAGTTGGGCAAATTGAAAAAGAATATCCAATCTTCCCTCTACCAGATCGAGGCTTTGGTTAACAACCATTAATCTGCCCTTCAACTGGGCATTAGCAGAAGTGTGAAGATTAACAGCATCTGCCACTGTGGCTGATAATTGATTTAGGGCTGTGTCTGTTTGGACTGTGGTTGCCATGGCAATCCCAGCAGCTGTTGCTACAATTGCACTAACAGAGATCGCCACCACAATGGCTGCAGTTATACCAAAGTCTCTCTTCTGCCTGAACAAGGAAAGGGTAGAAGGGGTCTCCATGGGGACAGAAACCCACTGCGGGACTCTGGCAACCATGGCACGACTAGCCCATCTTGAATTCCAGCACTGTGACATCCAACAGGAATTATTGGAACAATCTTTAAATGAATCATTTCAAAGAATAAGCAAAAGGGGGAGATAAACACAGACTGGAGTAGGTGAATAATTCTTATTTGCAATGGTTCTATTGAATCCAACAAATATTTCAGTGGTATTTAGGAATGATTGGCTGGACCCGTCCTGTTTTAGCATGGTGCGAGTGGTGATACCAGTAAAAGATGCCTTTCTGGCCGTACCACCCCGGATAAAGGCCAAGGTGTTAAGATCTGTACAGCTAACATTAATTCCACAAAGTAACCACTTACAGAAAGGATCCGTTCTAAGGTCCTGTAGGAAGAGTCCCTGCTTCATACCCCCTGGATCTACCATCATATTGGGAGAAAAGGAAAAGGTTCTATCATGATCTGCCCAGCGAGTAATGGAGGATTGACAATCAGACTAGGGCGGGATAATTTCCTCATCATCCTCCCCACCGCAATGGGGGGATATTCTGGGTTGACGAGGACGTTCCCTGTCTGTGAAGTTAGGCGATAGAAATGTGCCATTAATCCAAATTGCCTACTGCCAGAATGTCCGGTTTGAAATCGTTATATCTGGGTTACTAGTATCCTGGGTTTGCCTCACCCAGCCTCCTTTCTGCTCGTCAAACATTCCTAAGGCTCGGCCTTTGAGCTTGATGTATCCTCCTGTTCCAACAACTTGAAAACAGAGAGAACCTTCTTCTGATAAAGAACGATTTTTCCCTAGTGGTGCCCGGGTAGGATCATATGGTAGGTATGGCAGATCCAAACTTTTATTGGTTGTAAAAAATTTGGGGAAAACAACTGCATCATGATGGACAGGCATGGGCTTTGGGAAGGCAGACAAAATTGCCCATCTGTACTCTCCCAATATACTAGGAACCCAAATCCAAAGAGGCAACATGAGGGCTAAAAGTAGTTTCCGAGGGATCCATCCAGGAGTCATTTTCAGGTGTCAGAATCCTTCGTGTCAGTCGTTCTGGTAGCCAGAATGGGTTTTCTTCTTCCTGCGGGAAAACAAACATCTCCCCTGGATCTTATTAAATAGGATCCGGGCCTTTCCAGAGACCAGTCAAAACATCTTTCCATTTTACCATCTCTTTTGGCCTATCAGGCTCTGAACAGTGACGTTCGGTCGCAGTATGGCCTTGGTCATCAAGATTTAAAAATTAAGAGTGAAGAGTGCCATGGAAACAGCTACTCTTGGTACTGAGGGTAGAGCCTCCTCGCCTCCCCCTTTTTGTTTAATTAAGTAGGACTTGAGAGTGCAATGGGCATGTTCTACAATGCCCTGCTCTTGAGGATTATACAGGAGACCAGTCAGATGAGTCACATCCATCTGGCGGCAGAACTGTTGACATTTTTGAGAAGTATAAGCTGGTCCATTAAGCTGTCTTAAGGAGTTTGGGTTTTCCCCAAGCACTCCACGCATCGAGGCAATGTTGAATTACATGCAAGGCCTTTTATCCTGTAAGATGTGTAGCAAACATGATGCCAAAGCATGTATCAATAGAAACATGTAGATACTGAAGACTTCCAAAGGAAGGGATCTGAGTAACATCCATTTGCCAGACCTGCAGTGGTCGAATTCCCCGTGGGTTAACTTCCACATGTGGTACAGGCAAAAATTGGAAAAAATTTTGACATTGAGTAACTATCTCCCTAGCTTCTTTTCTAGTCAGAGCAAATCGGCGGCGTAAAGTTTCAGCCGTCACATGAAATTGTGAAATTCTTTTGCTACATCTAATTGGGGGGACAAGGCAACTGCAATCACTCTTGTAGTTTGGTCCTCTAGGTCATTTCCACGGGACATTGGACCAGGAAGGCCCGAGTGAGCCCTAATATGTGTTATAAATACAGGGGATCTCCTGCCAAGAAGGGTAGATTGAATTTGTTGAAAAATTTGAGCGAGTTTGCTGGAAGGCTTGATTAATCCAGCCACCTCAAGAACCTTAACTGCATTAACCACATAGAAGGTATCTGATACAATGTTAAGCGGGCCCGGGAAAGCCTCGAGGACCTCCAGAACCACCAAACACTCTATCACTTGAGGTGAGGTTTCATTATATTGCTTAGATACTATCTTACCATTAATCACATAAGCACCTATACTAGTTTTTGATCCATCTGTATACACCACAACCCCATCAACAAGCGGTTCCTGAGACATTATGTGTGGAAACACAATGGCTTGGCTTAGGGCGAATTGCAGGATTGGATGTTTTGGATAATGATTATCAATCTGTCCAGAAAAAGAAGTAACTAACACTGCCCAAGCATTTGAGATAGCAGCCAATGTTTGAACTTGAATAGCTGTGTATGGTACTATCAAAAAATTAGGTTCTTTTCCAAAATGAGTAATAGCTGCTTTCAACCCACGGAGTGCAAGCTGAGGATCCACATTGGGATACCAATCAATAATCTTAGCAGGAGATACATTGGGATGGATCTACAATAAAGGCCCATTTTGCCACAAGACAGCTGTTGGTAATTGTACAGTTTTAAAGACACATAAATCAAAAGGCTTGGTTTCATCAATGTGCTGTAATTGAGCATCCTGTAAGGCATTTTCTACAACTTGTAAGGCCTGGCTTGCAGCCGGTGTCAATGGTCTCGGAGAGGAGATATGAGGGTCCACTTCCAAAATATCAAATAAGGGTTTTAACTCAGCAGAGGAAATCTTTAAAAATGGTCTCAGCCAATTTATATCTCCCAATAATTTTTGAAAATCATTTAAGGTACATAAATGATCTTTGTGAATCTCTAACTTCTGAGGAACTATTTTTTCAGGATAAATGATCGATCCCAAAAATAAGCCAATTTCTGCAATTTGAACCTTTTCTGTAGAAACTTGTAATCCCCATTGCCCCAATGTTTTGATTAAGATTGGATATGAGGTCTGTAAGGTTGTTAAATCTTTATGGCACATGAGAACATCATCCATGTAATGGATCAAAAGCAGAGATGGAAATCACTTCCTTACAGGTTCAAGGGCTAATTGCACATATAGTTGGCACATAGTGGGGCTATTGGCCATGCCTTGAGGCAGAACCTTCCACTGAAATCTCTTATCTGGTTCAAGATGATTAATAGCTGGTATAGTAAATGCAAACCTCTGTCTGTCTTGTGGGCACAAGGAGATGGAAAAGAAACAATCCTTAATATCTATAATTATTATCTTCCATTGCTTAGGTAAGGCGGAGAGCAAGGGTAGGCCCCGTTGGATCGAGCCAAATAAATGCATCTGTTCATTAATGGCTCTCAAATCATGGAGAATTCTCCAATTTCCTGATTTTTTTTCTTTAACCCAAAAATAGGAGTATTCCATGGTGAAGTAGAGGGTTCTAAATGACCAAACTGCAGTTGTTCATTAATCAACTTAGTGGCAGCTTCCAATTTTTCAGACGATAGAGGCCATTGAGGAACCCATATGGCTTCCTCTGTGAGCCAGGGTATAGGCATAGAATCCTCAATGGCCCCTAGGAAAAACCCAGGCCCTGCCTTCCTATATTACCTTCTTGTGGGACCGGTTCTAATCTTCCTTGTTCTTTTCTTCCTAATCCCTTCCCTTCCTTGTAACCCATTCTCTTAATAATCCCAAAAGTTTGTTGAGAATACTCATTGGTCAATGTTAGTCCTAAGCCCTGTAAGATATCTCTCCCCCAAAGGTTAACTGGAAGAAGGAGTACATAAGGAATGAACCTTCTTGATTGGCCTTCTGGAGCATGTCAGATCAAGGAGCGTCAGCTGATGGTGGGGCTGACCTCATACCCTAGTCCTTGTAAGGAGTGGGATGATTGAGTGACAGGCCATGCCTTAGTCCACCAACTGGAGGAGATAATGCTCTTATCAGCCCCTGTATCTAGAATTCCCGTAAAAGTTTTTCCTTCTATATTCAACTCTAAAGAGGGTCTGGAATTAAGGTCTGACATTAAATAAGCAGAATCAGTTCTGGAAGAGCCAAACTTCGCGGTGTCTCTAGGGACCCCGGAAGAAGGAAAATGATCATGTAAGCCTGAAAGGATAATCAATTGAGCAATCCTGTCACCTGGAGATGGAAAAAACACCTTGAGGGCAAGAGCAGAGAACTTGAAGTTCTCCCGTGTAATCTTGATCTATTATTCCTGGGTGAACAATAAGTCCCTTTAAGGTTAAGAAGGATCGATCCAAAACAAGGCCAACACTTCCCACGGGTAAGGGGCCTTTATAGTCTGTGGGGACAGATTCCACACCCATCTGTGGCATTAGCATGAATTTGGTGGTGGAACGGAGATCCACTCCTGCTGAGACTCCTGCTGTGACTTCTGTAGCTCTGAGGACCATGGTGTCCATTTGTTGTGAGCTGGGGTCCCATATGTTTTGGGGCCCTGAGACCTGGGGCCCAGATACCCGTTTTTTGGAGTGTCTTCACCTCCTTCTGCCTGGAGAGGTCCGGGCTGAATAAGCCTGCCTCTGATGTCTCTAACTGAGCTACACTCATTGGTCCAGTGATAACCTTTCCGATACTTAGTACACAGTCCTGGTGCTTTCCTTTTTGTGAGGGCCTGGCACTCCCTTTTTAGATGTCCTGGTTTGCCACAGTTATAGCAGACCTTGCGATCACCTGTACCTGAACGCCTTTGGCCTTGCAGGATGGCAGCCGAGAGGCCGGCATTAGTAAGTGGGCCTCCAAGTTCTCGGCAAACTCTCAGCCAATCCTGTAACCCTTTGCTTTTCCTTGGTGTGATAGCTGCTCTGCATTCTTGTATAGCTTCCTCATAGACCAACTGTTCTACTAAGGGCATCGCCTGTTCAGGGTCTCCAAAGATCCTGCCTGCTGCCTCTGTCATCCTAGCCACAAAAGTCTGAGAATGACTCTTGGGGGCCTTGTATAATTTTTGTTAAGTGTCCCCCAGACTCTCCTTTCCTGGAAAGTGCCTTCCATGCCTTAATGGTGGCAGTGGAGATTTGGACATATGCTCCCCAATTATATTTTGTCTGATTATTAGCATACTGCCCTTGTCCTGTTAATAAATCAAGTGTCCAATTTCTCTGATCACCTTCGACAGTAGCATTGACTTTGTCCCGTGCCTGAGAGGCATTATACCACAAAGCTTTCCATTCCATGTATTGCCCCATATTAGGGAGTGCAGCCTTCACTGTTATCTGCCAGTCTCCCGGAGTCATGGCCAGAGTGGCAAGCCTCTCGACCTGAGAAATAGTAAAATTGGCACTAACTCTGTAATTATGGACCTACTCGGCAAGTTCCTTAATTTCAATGTATTCTACTGGTGCATGAACACGGCCTCCATCGGCAGCCTCAAACACCGGAAATGCCTGTCATATCTTTTTCTGCTCATCTCTAGTAAGGAAGGAGTCTGAGTAAAATCTTTCCACATAAGGTGGAGGGGTGCTGGGGCCTATAGGCCGGGAAACTGCATGGTTTCCACCTCCCACTTTCATCTGTTTTTTACCTAAGCTGTTATCTCGTCGTTCATCTGGGTGGTATCTTTCTTCTTCATAGCGAGCTGCCTCATATTCTAAATCTTCTTCCTCAGAGGGGCTAAGCTCATCTGTTTCTGAACTATCAAGCCCCAAAGCCTCTAACTACTTTACCGGATAAAGGCTTTTCTTTTTCGGGGCTTTCTCCTCCTTTCCCTGTTTCTCTCCCGGGGCGTCCTTTCCCCTATCTCTCGCTTCCTCAGATACAAGGTCCTTGGAAGGGCCTCTTTTCTTAGGTGTACCTTTCTTTCTTATAGCTCCTAATCTTTCACCTTGCTCTGTTTCTGACATACTGTCCTATAACTCCTCTAATGACCCCTGTCCTGCTATTACTGTCAGGCGGCATTTCTCATCCTTTAGGCATGATTTCACCAGTTACCATAATGCCATGGTACCTACCTTTAATTTCCCATTCTGTTGTTCTCTAACTAAGTTTCCCCTTAATTTCTCCCAGGAGGCAAGGGTCAACGACCCTGAACACGAGTAACAAGGGGCTACGCGATCGTCCTCCTTAACAAAACATTCCAAGGTTTTTGTAGAAACTTTTAGCTCTCACTGCTTTAAGACAGACTGCAGCGCTGTGATCACTGAATGTGAGGCTCCCATACTGCTGCTTTATCTATAGGAGGGGCTTAAATACAGGAGAGGCACTTTGGCTTATCTATATCCATCTGACTGTGCCTAGTGGCAGCCGCAAAATCGGCTAACAAGACCAGCGATGGAAACAAAATGAAACCAAAAGAAAAAGAATGAGCGCTGCCAAAACGAGAACAAAAGCTTCCGATGCACCTTCAAATGGGGGAGAGAGATGAGAGAGATCCAGACCAAACATGCCTCTCAGAGCTTACCTTCGTCCTGCAGTTCTGAATCCTCTCCGAGAGTGGAGGGTCTCCTCAGCGCCGGTGATGGTGAGGCATTTTTCCCAGGTTTTCGGCACCAAATGTCCCAAGCTATCGTGTCGCCAGCAAGAACGCACACAGAACACCAGGATCCTTCTGCAGCAAAGCGTTTATTGCATCTTAAAGAGGAAGACCCAGAGCCCCAGAAAGGCGATACTTATATACAACCTAGCGTAGCGTGTCCACGCCTGACTGGTCGATTACCCATGATCTCATTGACACGCCCCGGGGTGGGCTATGAGTTGGCGCGAACACACTCTTGCACATGCACACACACCTTGTCAAGCTGGCACATTGGAAGCTGGTGCCATCTTGTGATGGCGAATGTTATCGCGGCTCTACACAGCTTTTCCCCTCTTTCTCGTCGATAAGTTTCACTGTCTCTGGTTTTATGTAGAGTTCCACTTAGATTTGACCTTAGTACAAGGAGATAGGCATGGATCAATTCGCATTATTCTACATGATAACCGCCACTTGTGCTAGCACCATTTGTTGAAAATGATGTTTTTTCGTTTTATTTATTATTTTTTCCCCATTGGAGCTTGTATTTTGTGGAATAGTTTGTGAAGAACTGGAATTAGAACTTCTTTGAAGGTCTGATAGAATTCTGCACTAAACCCATCTGGTCCGCAGCTTTTTTGGTTGAGAGACTATTAATGACTGCTTCTATTACTTTAGGGGATATGGGACTGTTTAGATCATTAACCTGATCCTGATTTAACTTTGATACCAGACATCTGTCTAGAAATTTGTCCATTGCATCCAGGTTTTCCAGTTTTGTTGAGTATAGCCTTATGTAGAAGGATCTGATGGTGTTTTGTATTTCTTCAGGATCTGTTGTAATGTCTCCCTTTTCATTTCTGATTTTGTTAATTAGGATGCCATCCCTGTGCCCTCTAGTGAGTCTGGCTAAGGGTTTATCTATCCTGTTGATTTTCTCAAAGAACCAGCTCCTGGTTTGGTTGATTCTTTGAATAGTTCTTATTTCTATTTGGTTGATTCTGCCTCTGAGTTTGATTATTTCCTGCCTTCTACTCCTCTTGGGTGAATTTCCTTCCTTTTATTCTAAAGCTTTTAGGTGTGTTGTCAAGCTGCTAGTGTGTGCTCTCTCTAGTTTCTTTTTTGAGGCACTCAGAGCTATGAGTTTTCCTCTTAGAAATGCTTTCACTGTGTCTCATAAGTTTGGGTATGTTGTGGCTTCATTTTCATTAAACTATAAAAAGTCTTTAATTTTTTCTTTACTCCTTCTTTGACCATGATATCATTGAGAAGAGTGTTGTTCAGTTTCCACGTGAATGTTGGCTTTCTCTAATTCATGTTGTTATTGAAGATCAGCCTTAGTCCATTGTGATCTGATAGGATGCATGGGACAATTTCAATATTTTTGTGTATATTGAGGCTTGTGTTGTGACCAATTATGTGGTCAATTTTGGAGAAGGTACCATGAGGTGCTGAGAAGAAGGTATATCCTTCTGTTTTAGGATAAAATATTCTATAGATATCTGTTAAATCCATTTGTTTCATAACTTCTGTTATTTTCACTGTGCCCTATTTAGTTTCCGTTTCCATGATATGTCTATTGATGAAAGTGGTGTGTTGAGGTCTCCCACTATTATTGTGTGAGATGCAATGTGTGCTTTGAGCTTTACTAAAGTTTCTTTAATGAATGTGGCTGATCTTGCATTTGGAGCATAGATATTCAGAATTGGCAGTTCCTTTTGGAAGATTTTACCTTTGATGTGTATGAAGTTTCCCTCCTTGTCTTTTTTGATAACTTTGGGTTGGATGTCGATTTTTTTTAGATATTAGAAAGGCTACTCCAGCTTGTTTCTTCAGACCACTGCTTAGAAATTTGTTTTCCAGCCTTTCATTCTGAGGTAGTGTCTGTCTTTTTCCATGAGATGGGTTTCCTCTAAGCAGCAAAATGTTGGGTCCTGTTTGTATAGCCAGTCTGTTAGTCTATGTCTTGTTATTGGGGAATTGAGTCCATTGATATTAAGAAATATTAAGGAAAAGTAATTGTTGCTTCCTCTTATTTTTGTTGTTAGAGTTGGCATTCTGTTCTTGTGGCTGTCTTCTTTTCGGTTTGTTGAAGGATTACTTTCTTGCTTTTTCTAGGGCGTGGTTTCTGTCCTTGTATTGGGTCTTTTCTGTTATTGTCCTTTGAAGGGCTGGATTGGTGGAAAGATAATGTGTGAATTTTGTTTTGTCGTGGAATACTTTGGTTTCTCCATCTATGGTAATTGAGAGTTTGGCCGGGTATAGTAGCCTGGGCTGGCATTTCTGTTCTCTTAGTGTCTGTATATCATCTGTCCAGGCTCTTCTGACTTTCATAGTCTCTGGTGAAAAGTCTGGTGTAATTCTGATAGGCCTGCCTTTATATGTTACTTGACCTTTCTCCCTTACTGCTTTTAATATTCTATCTTTATTTAGTGTATTTGTTGTTTGATTATTATGTGTTGGGAGGAATTTCTTTTCTGGTCCAGTCTATTTGGAGTTCTGTAGGCTTCTTGTATGTTCATGGGCATCTCTTTCTTTGGGTTTGGGAAGTTTTCTTCTATAATTTTGTTGAAGATATTTGCTGGCCCTTTAAAGTTGAAAATCTTCATTGTCATCTACTCCTATTATCCATAGGTTTGGTTTTCTCATTGTGTCCTGGATTTCCTGGATGTTTTGAGTTAGGATCTTTTTGCATTTTGCATTTTCTTTGATTTTTGTGCTGAAGTTCTCTATGGAATCTTCTGCACCTGAGATTCTCTCTTCCATCTCTTGTATTCTGTTGCTGATGCTCGCATTTATGGTTCCAGATTTGTTTCCTAGGGTTTCTATCTCCAGCCTTGCCTCACTTTGTGTTTTCTTTATTGTGTCTACTTCCCTTTTTAGTTCTAGTATTGTTTTGTTCATTTCACCTGTTTGGATGTGTTTTCCTGTTTTTCTTTAAGGACTTCTACCTGTTTGGCTGTGTTTTCCTGTTTTTCTTTAAGGACTTGTAACTTTTTAGCAGTGTTCTCATGTATGTCTTTAAGTGAGTTATTAAAGTTCTTCTTGATATCCTCTACCATCATCATGAGATATGCTTTTAAACCTGGGTCCAGCTTTTCAGGTGTGTTGGGGTGCCCACGACTGGGTGAGGTGGGAGTGCTGCGTTCTGATGATGGTGAGTGGTTTGTTTTTCTGTTAGTAAGATTCTTTCTTTTGCCTTTCGCCATCTGGTAATCTCTGGAGTTAGTTGTTATAGTTATCTCTGGTTAGAGATTGTTCCTGTTGTGATTCTGTTAGCCTCTATCAGCAGACATGGGATACTAGCTCTCTCCTCTGAGTTTAAGTGGTCAGAGCACTCTCTGCAGGCAAGCTCTCCTCTTACAGGTAAGGTGCACAGATATATTGTGTTCATACCTGCCTCCTGGCCGAAGATGAAGGCCTGAAACCGGACCTGTCCCAGAAGCTGTGTAGCTTCAGCCTGTCACAGAAGCTGTTAGCTTCTATAGTCCACACTCTCACCTGTGCAGACTAGTCTTGGAGGGATCTTGGAACTAAGGTGGATCCTCCAGGTGCTCTGGCAAAGTCCTCCTGGGCAGGGCAGACACCTCTCCTCTGGCAAGGAAGATGCTGGATGTCTGGAGCCTGAAACGAGTTCTGTCTCAGAAGCTGTCTTCTAGGGACCTTGGGGGTGTCCACTGACTCTGTGCCCAGGTGACCAAGTGCTGGCGCAGACTGGAAGGGTTTTGTGAGCCTGGTCAAGCAGGGTTTTCTGCTTCCCTAATGCTGTCTCAGGTCCCATGAGATTGGACT
Organism: Mus musculus; assembly: GCF_000001635.26. NCBI lineage: Eukaryota > Metazoa > Chordata > Mammalia > Rodentia > Muridae > Mus > Mus musculus. The sequence continues at coordinate 14,856,552 of NC_000081.6, forward strand.
GGAGCAGAAGTTGTGTTCCACTTACTGGTGGTCCTAAGATTGCATGGAGAGTACTCTAGGGGACCTTGGTGGTATCCGCTGACTCTGTGCCCAAGGTGACCAGGTGCTGGCGCTGACAGGAAGGCTATCTACATTTTTTCTTCCCAACTTTGAATTTTTGTTTTATTTTGTTTTGTCCAAAGAGTTCACTCAACATTGACAGTTTGTGTATGAGTTTAGGGCCATCTACTGGAATATATAACAAAATGCATATATTGCATGTGTGGTACCAAACATACACACAAAAATGAATGAATTAAAAAATGTCAGAGTTTCATTGCCTGTTTACAATAAATAATATATATTATATAAAGTACTCAGTGTAATGTGGTTATATTTAAATAATCCAGGAAACCTTACAGGAATACAGAAATGAAGTTAGTGATGTTTTAATTCTGATCAAAGATATGTCAAAAATGATGATCTTGTAAGCTAGAAGTATTTTCATACATATAATAGACAACACGTAGACAAATTAAAGTGGTACAAATAAAATGGAAATTCTTAATATACAAAATTTTGATGGAAGTTGATATGGTCCCCAGGTGTATCACTCATTTCATAAAGTAGTCCTATGCCATCTCTTGGATGAAAGGACAATGGGAGGAATTAAAAGAATGTCTATGTAATATAAAAAAATCAAAATGCCATAGACAAGAGTATATCATGAAAGATATATACTATGGATACAAGGTGTGTACCAGTACCCATGCATTTCCTAAATATAAGACTATACTCAATTATTTTACTTTACCACTAAAGGCTCATGTGGCATAAATATTTTGCACAAGTAGTGGCTACCATATTCCTATTAACTTATTGTCATATCTGAGTCCTGTTTATTTTGTAGACAATGTTTTACTTGTGTTTCTCTAAGTGTGGCTTTAACACCTGTCACAAAGTAAACACTTCATATGTTTTTGGCAAATATCCACTTATTAGTGAGTACATACCATGCATGTTCTTTGTGGTCTGAGATAGTTGACTCAGGATGATATTTTCTATTGCCATCCATTTGCCTGCAATACTCAGGATGTCCTCATTCCTAATAGCTGAGTAGTATTCCATTGTGTAAATGAACCAAATTTTCTGTATCCATTCTTCTGTTGTGAGACATCTAGGTTGTTTCCAGACTCTAGCTATCACATATAAGGCTGCTCTGAACATAGTAGAACACATGCCCCTTTGGCAAGGTGAGTAATCTTTTGGGTATATTCCCAAGAGTGGTATAGCTGCGTCTTCAGATAGATCTATTCCCAATTGTCCTAGGAACCTCCAGATTGATTTCCAGAGTGGTTGTACCAGTTTGCATTCCCAACAGTAATGGAGGAGTATTCCTCTTTCTCCATATCCTATCCAACATGTGTTGTGACCTGAAGATTTGATTTTAGCCATTCTTACTGTTGTACCTTGGAATCTCACAGAATACCCAAATATAGTCCACAGAACGCAAAAAGGTCAGCAAGCTAAACTGTCCAAGTTAGGACACTCAGTCCCACTTGGGAGAGAGAAGAAATCTATCACAAGTAGGGAGAGAAGGAGGGACCTGGGAGGGAAAGTGAATGGTGGGGGGAGTAGGAGGACATGATATGGTATTGGGTGAGGCGAAAAAAGACTGAAGCCCTGAGAGCCAGCAGAAAGAATGGAAACAGGCAACCTCAGGAGAGGTTGGGGGACCCCCCCCAGAATACACGGGAGAATGGGACCTTAGAGATGAGAGACTCTCAGGACTCAAAGGGAGGGACCTTAGATGAAATGCCTGAAAGTAGGGAGAAGGAATTTATAGAGCCCACCTCTAGTATGAAGACAGGTCATCAAGTGAGGTTGTCATCCCACAGTCACATCTCACACCCATAATTGTTCCTGTCTGAGAGAATTGCAGGGATAGAAATGGAAAGGAGCTTGAGGAGAAGAAGGACCAGCAACAGGCTCAAAGTGGGATCCCACTCAAAGGGAGGTCACAAGGCCTATCACTATTTCTGAGGCTATGGAGCGCTCACAGAAAGTGATCTATTATGACTGCCCTTTGAAAGACCCATTGAGCAGCTAAAATAATCATATATTTGCATCCAACCGATGGACAGAAGCAATTCACCCCTGTTGTTGAGTTGGGGAAGGCTGAAAGAAGCTGAGGAGAAATGCGATCCTGTAGGAGGACCAGCAGTGTCAATTAACCCAGACCCCTGAGTTCTCTCAAACACTGCACCACCAAACAGGCAGCATACACCAGCTGATATGAGGCCTCCAACACAATACAGTACAGAACTGCCAGGCCAGTGTTTATTCATAAATGATGCACCTAACCCTCAAAAGACTGGAGGACCCAGGGAGTTTAGAGATCAGGTGGGGTGGGGGGTGGGGACATTCTCATAGAGATGGAGAATGGAGTGGAGAGGATGTATGGGATGTGGAACAATCAGAGAGTGGATCAGGAGAGAGAATTTAATATTGAGTGTAAAAAAAATTGATAAATTTCTGAAAAAATTCTATGACAGACAAATCCATAAGCAATGTATAATATGCTTAGTTGTTAATCTGAATGAGAATATTAGAATTACTCAACTATTAAAAAAATTTAGGCAAATGGATGTTACCAGAAAATATCATCTGGAGTGACGTATCCCAGAAAGTAAAGGATGGTGTGTACTCACTAATAAGTGACTATTAATCATAAAATACAGAGTAATTATCCCACAAAAAAGCTAAGTAACAGAGAGGCCCCAATAGGGAATGAACAAATCTCACTAAGTATAAAAATAGAATATATTTCTGGAGTGCATGGAAAGAAGGAACTAGGTGGCAGTTTGTGTGTGTGTGTGTAGGAGTATAGGAGTGATCTAATATGGGGGGATTGGATGGAGAGAGAGAGAGAGAGAGAGAGAGAGAGAGAGAGAGAGAGAGAGAGAGAGAGAACTAGAATTGGTATGGGTCCACATCTCTGGAACAAGTTAGAAATATAGGACAATAGAAACTTCCAGAAATCTACGAGGATAGCCCCAGCAATGTGGGATATGGAAATGACTTCCAGTTGAGGGACTGAGGCACCAACTCAAGCACAAAACCTTAGACATTTGCTTTGTCCTGCTTATAATAGGTTCAGGATAAGAATGGAGCTGAAATTGGGAGAAAGGCTAAACAATGACTGTCCTGGATTGAGACCCAAGCATAAGAGATAACCCACCACTGACACAATTAAAGCTATTCTGCTATACTTGGAGGCAGCTGCCTAGCATAACTGTCATCTGAGAGTATTCAGGTAACAACCAGCCAATGGAAACAGGTGCAGAGAATCACACCCGAACATTAGGGAGACCTTCGGGAATCCTGTGGAAGAAGGGGGAGGGAGGATTGAAGGATCTAGAAGAAGAACATCTACAGAATCAAGTAATCTGCGTCCATAAGGACCCACAGATACAGAACTGACAACCAGGAAGCCTGCATGGGACTGAAATAGGTTCTCTACACATGTGTAATCGTTGTGCATCTTAGTGTTCATGTGGAATCCAAACAGCAACTTCAGGGACTGTTTCTGACTCTGTTGCCTGCCTTTGGATCCCTTTCCCCCTAACTGGGTTGCCTTTTCTAGGCACAATAGGAGAAGATGTGACTAGTCCTACTGCGACTGGATTGATACCCATTGGAAACCTGCCTTTTCTGAGGAGAAAGGAAAGAGTGGTGGTTTGAAGGGAGGGAGGGGAGAAGGGGGATTGGGAAGAGGGGAGAAGGAGAACCTGTGATTACATTGTAAAGTAAACAAATAAATTGTAACTAAAAATTCCAATGAATTTGTAATTTTTCTATAAATATGAAAGCAATTCATTTTTAAGTTAGAATGGAAATATAAGTATAAATGATAAAAACACTGCTTATTCAATAATTTCCTGACAATATTTTTTAAGTTGCTGACAAACTTAGAGTGTCATAAAAATAAGTGAAATTTTGACCTGCTTTATTGTACATATATTAACCCAGAACTTCCAGGCAATTATATGTATAAACAGGCATCAATATATGTGTTCATGTGATAAAACAAACAAGCTTTATAGCACTTGCTATAGATGTAAAACAAACCATCTATCTGTCAAAATACATCAATTCTTGCATAATCATGAACAAGAAATTCTGAATCAATAGAATTGAATTTTGGCTACAAGAATCGCCCCATATGATTTGTGTAGATATACCAATTATGTGCACATTTATATATACAGGATTTAATAAAGCAATACATAACTATACTAATGCCATAGCAAAATGGTTCCAACTACTTATCTCGGCTTTCTGAATAAATCCCTCTTAAAAAAATGCTTCTGAAATCAAATCCAACCTACAGGAAGCTTTGTTGAATCCTTTATAATAAATTACCTCTCATGTTGGCATATTTAAATTCTCCTTTTGGCTCTTGAATTTCTTAAACATTAGGTACGGACGACCTTTGAGGAAAAAAATAAAGAGTAAAACATTCATAATATTTCCCTTCCTTGTGTAATGTCTCTTGTGTCACTGTTTCTGTTCATGTCTCATGTTACATTTCAAAAATATTAATTTCATATATTCATATCATAAAATATGTCTCTGTCATATAACAATGTGTGTTATAATGTATACCATTGAGAAATTGAATTACTTTTCTGACTCAGCTTTTATTTCATGTTTATCTGAGAGAAATCTGAGTCTGTAAATTTTCACCATTATTCATAACCATACACTTCATGACACTTTGTGACTATAACGAATAAATTTCCTGTCCTACACAAAATTTTAGATCCTGGCAAACAATCAACATTCTAAAAACATAGCATAAAATATAATTATATATATATATATATATATATATATATATATATATCACGAATGACTATATTACTGAAATCATTAACATAAATTAATTATCTCAGCATTTCTCATTTTTTGTTGCAATGTCCATTTTAAATCCTCTACAGTCTATTAGTGACTTTATGCCAGAGAAAATAGAATATTTATAATCCCATTGATAAACCACTGTAGTGGTTTAAAATATAGTTTACTTAAAATATAATATATAAAATAAAAGATGAACTTAGTATAAGGCTCTGATTTTTGCTCTAATTGTTTTTTATTTAAAACTCAGCTATATCTCTATGAGAATTCTCTCAGGTTGTGTTCACAACCAACAAATTGATAGCTATCCACAATAAGATATTCAATTTATCACAGCAGACCACTGTTTTTAAGGATGAATAATTTATTTACATCAAAAGTGACATATAGAGAAAAATAGAAAGGAGTATCTAAGACAATAAATCTGTTTTTAATTCTGTAATAGATTTGTACATTTCATTTTTTAATATATAAGGCATTTAAAACCACATGACAAAGGTTTGAGATTTCCATTTATGGTAATGTTTTAAAACAATAACATCTAATTTGAAAAAAAAAAAACTAGTTCAAAAATTTCCAGATGAACATTTAGATCAGGGTTCATTATGTTATGTATTGCCTGATTTTATCGTCATCAACCAATTAATTTTTTCTATTTTCCACTCGTTGAAACAACACTGATATTAAAGTAAAGGACAGTTTTACTCACAGATTTATGCCTGTCTTCTGGGATGAGATTTTTCATACTTTATGAAAAAAGAAAGCAGATAAAAGTTATTTAATAAATTACTGTGCATAGCTTCTGTCTACATTAACTTCAGCACAGAATTGAAATTTAGAGGAAAAGACTCTTCCTGAAAGATTGTTTCACATGTTGTGTAGAAAAGTAAAACACAAAACACACACACACAGAGACACAAAATCACTATACTTTGTATAGACAGTCTTCCTCTATCACCTACCTAAATTCCTTTATTCATCATCTCTTGAACAATGGAAAAATCATATGGTCACATCGACCAAAAGCATCATTTGCAGCCATGACATAGTCCTGTGAATTACACATTTCTCCATGCAGTCTAGATTACACTTTCAAAACAGGCACTGGGGAGCACATGACCCTTTATTTATTCTTAAAATTATTTTCTTATTGTTTTGGTTTCCATGTTTACTACTTTCTGTCATCAGTTACAGGGTCTTTATATTGGGTTTTCTATCATAAATTCATCTTTCTTAAGGATAATTTACATGGTATTGTTAATATTACAATAAATAAGGATGCAGTGTTGTCCTCACTGGTTTAGTACAAGGCGAAATAGTGACCTTGTGATGCCAATCTACTAATATAAATATTTTATGGTCCTACATTAAAGATATAGGTAGAAAAATCAAAACAAACCACTTAAGAGAAAATTATGACTTCCCAATTAAAAAGTGAAAACATATTTTTGTTACATTTCAGAGAAATAAATATTTTATTTCATGTAGACTTTGGACTCATAGAATTAATGCATATGTGTATATATATTCCAGTAGACTATGGCTATATCTTGTATAGACTCATTTCTACAGCACATTTTCTTGAAAGTAAGTATATTGTACTAAAAGGTGGCATGTATTTTTGAGTGAGCAGAATTATTGTTTATAAATTATATATATATATATATATATATATGTATGTGTGTGTGTATTTGTGTGTATTATGTATGTATATTTACATACCCAAAAGCAGTTTTTATATTCCAATCTAAAGAATAACAAATTTGATGAAAAAAGCAAGAATTGTTTGATGCTAGTAACATTTTTTTAAATATTGGTTTAAAATTCCATGTGTCTCAGAATGAATTATGGATATCAGAGCATGTGTTCATTAAAGATTCTCCTTCACATTCTATATTTCCATATTGATATTAGATTTTAATAACATTCAACAATGTTTTTTATGTAAATTATAAAAGTGATTGCGGGTACTTTTGTTATTTATTTGAGACAGTATGTTCTATTTTTCTTTTTAAGAAAATAATACAGATCCAAAACTATACACAGTCCTGAAAAAGTATTTCCATTTATCTATACCTCGAGTCTCACTATTGCTTTTTAAGGAAACCCATTAGCATTTTCTCCTATAAACTTTTACATTTTGTAGTAGTGGAATTTCCAAATAACTGATGTTATAGTTTTCTATGCAAATTTTTATTTAAAACATTTACTACTAGAAAGGTGTGTGTGTGTGTGTGTGTGTGTGTGTGTGTGTGTGTGTGGTGCATGGGCAAATGACAAATTGACAAATATATGTACAAGAAATTGAGTAAAACTAAGAGCATTATCAACAAATTCCTATCTTAATAGTCAATAAAAGTAATAAAATGTAGAATAGGACCAGTACAATCATAAAAATCTCAGTCACTCAGCTGATTTTATTTTTTTGTGATAAAAGATTTGAATAATTCAAGATGAAGCTTTTAAAAATTCATAGTGCTTCGTATTATGAACTTATTGATTAATGTCTTTGGTAAAGTACACTATTATCTCTGATTACATCAAGGTCATCATGAGGAAGAGGACCAAAGCAAAAAAGTTCTACATATGAAATATGAGAAGCTAATACATAATTCATTTTCAGCAGATAACATAAAGGTGAACCCCTTGGAGAATCTGAAAATAATATTCATGTTCTTCTAACAATTCCTATACTGCCAATTTGTAAAATGCCACTATTTTATTACTGCCTATTCTTGTATTATGCCATGAATTAATTTAGGTCTACCTTACTGTTCCTGGGGGAGATATGAATTATAAACATGAAAGAGAATAATAAAATTAAGACAATACTTTCACTGTGTACCTACCTCAGAAAGCTCTAGATCATTCTGTTTCTTCACATCAGGTTGTAGCATGTCTCTTTATCCTACCCTAGATATGTTGGAAACTCCACATCTTCTCTACAAAACCGGATATTTATTTCCAACTTACACTCAAGATTATGGAAACACTTGTGTGTGTATATATATATATATATATATACATACATATTTAATTTAGGACAAAATCTTGTTTTAAATTATGAAAATCTAGCATTTATCATATTGAAAACATTGTTAAGGTTTCAAAGGTGTTATTGGATAATAGAAAATGATTGCTTGAGGGTATGTGGAATTTTATGTGGCTCTGACACATACTGTCCATTAATCTCTGTATCATGCTTATTCACACATACATAAATGACATCAGCTGAATAATGTATGTCTGTTAGGTTCACATAATATAAACAAAACCATTTGGCAAACTTTAGCATTTATAAATATTAGTTAATCTTTTATGAGGAAGAAATACATCTAAAATACAGACATCAAAAATACTGTACATTTTATTCATTGTTACCATTTCAGTTCATTTCAAATCAAAACAACTAAGTATTAGATTAGTCTGTAGATTATTGTCTCTGAAATTCATACCTTGTTTCTCCAACTACAGTGTTGCCTGAAACAATAACAAGGGATTCTAGTTAAAAAATAGAGCTTTTTTGTTTGTTTGTTTGTTTGTTTGATTTTGGTTTTGGTTTTGGTTTTGGTTGTTGTTGTTGTCAGTGGTGGTTGTTTGTATTTTACCATAGTTTGTTAATCTTCATATAATATTTAACATTAGAACTCTCAACTAAACAATAAGCAAAACATGCTTCTCACTAAAGACAAGCAGTTAGATTTCTCTCCCATCTCCAATTCATCCAAAAGACTTTTAACTGTGTTTTCTAAACAGTGCTTCAGTCTTGAGTATTTTGAGCCAATTTACATCTTGCATTTCATTGCTGACCATCATTGTTTGCCACATTGATGAGAGGACAAGTTTTATACAAGTTGACTTTGCTTCTCAATCAAGCATATTTCAATATATGCTAAAGTAGATACTTGTAAATGTATTTGAAACTTAAAATATAGTTCTGGCCTCTCTGTTAAATCCTTCCTGCACTGTCTCTGAGACCGAGTTTTGCTGTGTAACCTTGGATTCCCTGGAACTTAGTCTGTAGACCAGTCTGGCTTCAAATTCACAGAGATCTACTTTATTCTGCCTCTTTAATGCAGAGATTAAAAACATGCAACACCACCACTTGGCTCATAACATTCTCTCTCTTTTTTTTTTTGTATTAATCATACAAATTAGAACCTATGGAATATTTCACACAATTGATTCCATATGAACTCCAAGCCCCTATTAACTAATTTCTGTTGTTTTGTTTCCACTGTAGACCTCAGGAAAAGTAGTTAATTTTTCATTATTAGATATGTCAGTGTGTGATTTTCTTTGTATCTTCAACACATTTTGAATTATGCGGCATAGTTTCCTTGAGGTTCTTCATAGAAGTTTCCTTAAACACTTAAATCATGTATGTTTTATAATATTGTACAGGATTTAGATTCATCACAGTCTTTACCTACTACTATATAATCCAAATGTAGTAACTATTTTTTTTTTGTCACAGGTTGACAGTTCCCAGAGAGGCAAGAAAATGTTTCTTAGTACTCTGGTACAGAAGTGGGTCATGTAACATGGGTACTAAAGCCAGACTCTTATAGTTGACAAGAAGAGCATAGACTTTAAGCCCAAAACTTGTCATGCCTACGAGATAAACAAGGATAGAAATGGAATAGAGATTGAAGGACTGGCCAAACAATGATTATTCCAACTCAAGACCCATCCTATGGGAGAGAGCACCCTACTGACATTGTTAAAGACTCTGCTATGCTTGCAGACAGGATGCTAGCACAACTGTCTCCTGAGAGGATTCATCCAGCAGTGGATGAAAACAGACTCGGTGACTTACAAACATCAGGCAGTGTTCAGGAAGACTTGTGGATGAATGGGATATAGAATTGAGGGAGCTTGGTGGGTCAAAGACATCACAAGAAGACTTACAGTGTAAACCTACCAGGGCCTAAGGGGCTCACAGAGACTGAACCACCAACCAAAGAGCATTTATCATCTGAATCTAGACCGCTTACATATTTGTTACAGATGTTCATCTTTATCTTCATGTTGAATTGGCACAGAGGCTGTCTCTGACTTTGCTGCTTGCTATTAGACTGCCTAGATGGGCCTCAGTGAGAGAGGACATGCTTAGACCTGTGGTGACTGGATGTTCCAGAGCAGGGCAGTACCCAAGGGGGCTTCACTTCTCTTAGGAAAAGGGGAAGAGGTAGTGGTGGGAGGGTGGGACTTGGAGGGAAGAAAAGGGCTGTAATCAGGATATAAAGTGAATAAACAAATTAATTAAAACCAAATGAACATGCTATTATCTACAGAGACATCTCTTTAGCTGTCATTTCTAATATTCTTGACAAACGTGCTGACTCTTTTAGTAATTCAGTCTCCCTACATTAAAGGCTGAAGGCTTTCACAGGGCAAAATTCTGTTTAATATTTTCTCCATGTTGATTTAAATGAATACTCTATACACAGGATATCATAAAATTTTCCTTGATGTTTAGATTCATCACATGATTCAAATTTATATCTGGAGTGGATTTCTCATCTCTGTATACTCATTCACAAGAGCTTTGAAAGTCAAAGAGGCATCTCAAACTCAAAACCAATAACTGAGCTCTTGATCAGTATCTTAGAAACCTTGCTTTGTTTCAGAGACACTCCACTCAGTACATGGAGCCATCACTAATCTGCTTTAAGGTTTCAATACAGAATGTTATCAGAAGCTTTCACACAATGTCCCATCCCAAATGATCATGTCTTACTTTAGTCATGTGGCATATTATTTTGTGAATACTGAGAAATATTTTTGCATTTGGATACTTGGATATTTTTATGTGTTTTTTTAGTTTAAAATAAGTTTTATATTTTATCATGTTTTCTCCTTTGTTCTGAAATCCATCCTTCTTCCTGTCCAAGTTTAAAATTTGATGTTCCTGCACTTCGATGTTCTCTCTCTCTCTCTCTCTCTCTCCCTCTCTCTCTCTGTATGTGTGTGTGTATGTGTGTGTATGTTTGTCTTTCATTCTCTGTGAGTTTTGTCCATCTTCTTTCTCTCAAAAATAATACAAAATAAAAACAAACTGAACACAAATAAGAATGAAAGACGAAACAAAATAACATGCAACAAATAATTTCCTAGCACTAGATAATCTGTGTCCTTCATTCTTGCCATTAATACTTCTTTGTAGATTACCTCCTTCTCATTGTCTTTCTAGCTCATTAGCAATTAGCAAACAATCTTCAATTTCTTCACAGAGAAATGAATGATATATATTACCATATTTATTTCTTCATATTAAAATTCCCCAAAATATGTTTGACACTTATCATGAAAACATGTGTCCATTACTTTTGTGACATCATTTTTATTTATGCCTGCCCTGATTTCTCCACTGAGTCCTCATCTTAGTTCCCATAGCATAATGGTTGTCTGCAATGGAATCACACTGCTACATATTGTGATTTTTTGACAAAGTACTCCATATTTTAATATCATATTAAGATAGTTGAGCAGCTGCAAATAATGTTATATAAGGTAACATTTATTTTTTATGCTTTTTAATATCTTCTTGTCTAATTTTAAGCTTCAGATATTAGTACTTGGACAATTACGATCACATATATAGGTCAGCATCAAACACAGACTCACTCATAAGTACTTGTAGCTTGAATTTTAAACTCTACAACCCTGGGATTTATTTATGTCATGAAAAGGTGTGATGTTTGGATGCCATTCCAACAGGTTCTAAGGTACGGAGTCATCCTCTATGTTAAAGAAGTGTCACAATCGTTATAAAAATAACTTGGAGCACATTCATATCCTAAAAAATAAATAAATGACAAACCTTTTAATATTACCACATTACACATACTTGAAGGACAGTGAACAAGGAAGGTCATGTAGACAGGTAAGTAATGTTAATGATGTGAAATACAATGGCATACTTATGGAGAAATACTAATGTATATACTGCCACTTTTCTGACTTAGTCCATTTTGTGCTGCTTTGCAGAAGATTCAACACCTAGTATATTTTAAACAGAAAACATGTTTTAGAGTTTTGAATGCTGATGCATCCAAGCAGATGGCCAGGATCTGGTGAGGAGTAATTCGGGCATGCAGGGGAGTTAAAACAAACAAAGTGGCAACAGATATATGGATTTTACCATTTAGACCTCCTTAAGGAGTAAAATATTTTAGAAGTATAAAGAACTATATTAAGATAAATAATTTGGTTTCCCCTTCTAGTACTATCACATTGTTATGCCTAAATTAGAAGAAGACACATATTTAGTAAATATGTTTCTTTCTTGAAGGAGTAAAATAAGAAAATATTTACAATGTGTAAAAGCCAAATTTTAAAGCTTGTGAGCCAAACCTTTAAGAAGAACATGTAACCAGAGGATTGTTAACATGTATATATATTGAATCAAGTAATTGCGTGGACATGGTCAAAGCTTTTTATATGTGTTGTTATTCAACTCACCTCTGTGTTTCTCAACTCTTCCAAAGTCAAATTCCCTTTTATTGTACAAAATTCTAATTTTTCACAGTTACACCTATTTTATTGCAATGTTTGAAGGTTGTGTGTTCATCTCAGGCTTGTGTTTGAGTATTTTCAGTTACATATATTCCAACACCATGATAAAGTTGGAGTAAATTTTATACATCATGATGCTCTGTATGTTGAATGCACAAGGAGAGAACCTGAAAATAAAAATCACAATCTGCAAGTGAACATCAGAGTCCTCCATGTTATTAGGATTTGAAATTCTTAGTGAGTTCTATTTTGTAAAATATATTATTGATCTCTCTGATCAAAATAGAGATACAGAAACCTGCATGGT